>NW_024962266.1:24783916-25138220 GCF_019238085.1 Lagopus leucura
TTTATTTTATTTTATTTTATTTTATTTTATTTTATTTTATTTTATTTCAGGAAAAGACGTTTTAACAGAATTATTTTCTACCTCTTAAAATAACGTTTTAGGTTTTTCACTGCAGTTGCCTTTGAAGTCCAAGACACCAAAACAATCAACTTTAAAATTAGCACATAAAATTAATGATCGCTGGAGTTGGCAGAGTCGCTGGAAAACCAGGACTCTTCTGGCATTTTCATTTGGAAAAGCTTCAAAGCTGCTGCCTGTGTTTGACATTAGAAGCAAGAGCTGAAAAGTGAGGGAGAAAAGAGGAAAATGTCTCCCAAATATCAGGTGCAGAGCAAATTTCAAGGGGCAGAACACTCTGTGCTGTGTTTGTGATCACAGCCATGTGACTGAAAGCTCATTTTCCTGCAATCCTCTGAATAGGAGATTGGTTCATCCACTTTGTATTCTTTTTTTTTTCTTGAGTATCTCTGGGTGAAAAAACGAGGGAATGAGTTCTGGGGAGCGGTGGAAGGAGCCACGGATACAATCCTGTACAACAAACCAGCTGCCATCCCTGCCCTCAACAAAATGCACCTATATAGGAATGGCCAGCTCAGTTTAAGACCTAATGGTTGGATTTGGCTGAACTTAAGCTGTTCCTTCCTTAGGAGAAATGTATTTGGTCACCTTTCCTAAGACCAGAACTTGAAGCCCAAGCACTTTATTGTATTGTTTTGTTTTTCCAGCAACATCTACGAAGCACGAATTTCAGGGGAGCGAAGGACAAGAAATTGCTGCTTTATTCCTTCATTAATGGAAAGTGGAGTTTTCCCTTTCCTGTGAGAAGCCATCAGGGTGTGGGGTGGGGATGGAAGACAACTGCAGACAAACATGTTGGGTGGATTAATGAATGCACTGTGTGATGGTGGAAAAAGAGCTGAGCTCTGCAGGGAGTGTTGGTTATCATGGGTTGAGGAGGCTGCAAGGAGGTTGGTGTGAACTGCCTGTAACCCAGTCCGGCTACAAGCTGTGTGTTCCTATTTAAAAAGATGGAAAGGATGTCTTGAGAGAGAGGAGAAAGAAGAAAATATGCATCGAGAGGAGCAAAATTGGCAAAATATGAGTTGCTATAAGTTGGATTCTTGTTTTCTGGGGTGGATTTGGCTTCAAAAGTAATTAGTGTCTTGTCACGTGCTTGGGCAGTCATGCCAAACAGCTCAACAACACATTATTTTTGTCACTGCACAAAAGGTGATACTGAGCCCAGAATAACTGTTTCTATTTATGACTTTGTCTTTTGGCCTAAGCTCAAAGGAAGTGAAAAAACAGTGATATCCTTTTCTGAAGGTCTTGGGGCACTCAAGTTTCAGATGTTAGTGTACAAAGAAGCTTACCAGCATCTCAGTATCAATAACAAAATCAGTTCCCTCCCCCCCCCTCCCCAATTTATTTGGGTTGTTTTGTTGTTTGATGGAGAGAAAACCAGCAGAGCAACTCCTAGGATTAGCAACCAAAGCCACAGTGATTTGCTAATGCTACATCCACCCAAGCTTTTGTGAGGTGTTAGCAGCTTCAGGAGGAAGAGGAGGACCTGATAGCCAAGACTTTGTGCATTCCACAGCTCCCAAGAGCCATTCCCCCACCTGGGCCATGTCTCAGCACTGCTCCCTCAAGATCCCAGGAAAATATTTTGGTGTCTTAATTCATTGTTGAAACACGCGTAGAAGGGTGAGGGAGTTCCTTCCTGCTGGAAGAAATTATTCTTTAACCTGATTATTGATTAAGCCAACAAATCAAGTTGGCTGGCTTCTGTTAACCAGACAGCTACAGCAGGGCCATACAGCAGGTGAATGGTGGTGGGTATGGGTAGGAAATGGTTTTAATAAACACTTACTGAATCTCCTACTTCACTGCCTGTAAATATCCACTGAGGTATTTTAATCTTAACCTTTCTTTTTTTTTTTTTTAATAATGCATGAAAATCTTATTAATAATTACATTTTGGAATGCTTCTGGTTACTCAACTCCAGGGCAACAGTTTAGCTTGACACAAATGTTTGCTTTATGTTGTGTGGACTGTGCCAGTCTGTGGGGGTGATTCATCTGCTGGCTAATTAACAGATGTCGAATGTAAATTTAACATTCACTTCACCTTACATTCCTCCAGCCCAAACTCCTTTTTGATTGGGGTGGCTGCAAGTGGAAGCCAAATATTTTTGTTGGTGGAGCCAAGGGGATGGCATATGCTGCTCGTTTAGATTTCCATTTCCTTTGCATCTTTTCTGGGACTGAAAGTCAGGCGTTAATATTTCCGAACACAAAATCTTTTTTGTGTGAATGTTTGTGAATAAACCAAATAATAGTAAGAGCTGGAGCACCAAGCCAGCCATCATTCCTGGACAAGGAGTATCCCTGTTCTTCCAGCTGGTGCTCCACTGCTTCTTTTGGACACAAGTATTTCTGGAATACTCCAACACAGACCACGATGTAAGCAGCATCATAGGTTTCCCGATGGATGTAAACAGGATCATCGCTTTCCTGATGGCCCACGTAACAAGATAAACAACTTAATCCTGCAAACAGACAGCGGGCTCTGGCAGCTGACCAGCAATGCGCTCCCCAGTGGCTGCACTGCTGGGAAATGCTAGGTAAACAGCAGCCGAGATGAAAAGCAAGATACTTTGTGTGTGTGAAGAAGCGAGGCTGAGCCCTGGGTCCCCCATGGCACCATGCAGATAAATAGTTCAGGCTCAGATGATGTTTGCCACCAGGCTTTGTGCTTTGCCCCGCGAGTGTTTGGTGATGGAAACCCAACACGTCCCAGAGTGCAGTGCACACTGGTACTGAGCCTTGGAATGGCCCCAGGAGGTGTCTGAGGGTGCCAAGAGTGGCCATACACAAAGCCCATGCTGGTCACATGTGGAGCTGTGCACTCTCCTTCAACTCTCTTCTTTACATCTCCACCGCTGGGTTGCACTGGGTGTTGTTGAATGAGACTCTATAGCAATATCTTCATTTGTGTTAAAGCAGGAAAAGCCTATGATGAGAATCCGTTTCAAATGTTTTAAGTGCAGGACCATGGTTTTATAATGCATTTTAACATAAATATCCTCCTTCAACTGGCTTTTTTTTTCCCCCGTCTTGTGAGGAAACACCTTCTTAAAGGAGCAGAATTTGGGAAGCCTGTTCTAGGGAACTGAGCAAAATGAGCTCTTGCTGCTTCACTTTGCAGGCTTGCAGAAGGGACACAGTGCATTTCCTCATCTTCCAGCTCAGCAGTGCAGAGCAAACACTGGTAAAGCCCATCAGGGCTGCAAGGTACAATCAAGTCATGTTCCTTAAGTGCTTGGAAAGCATCTGATGAAAGCCGTACGCTGATACCAGGCTCATCTAACACAGGTTTGATTTCAAGATTATCTGGAAATGACCCAAAAGAGAGAAAGGGGGCTTGGGGCTGCTCTTGAGAAATGCCTGTGCAGGATAAGCCATCAGCCATCAGAGGTCCAAGCACATCCAAAGGGATTTATTTTAGAAATTGTATGGTACTCTCACAATTACCATCCTTCCGATGTGGTTTCCTGCACCTCCCCACTATGGCCCCATTTGAGTGAGATGCAGATATGCTGGGTGGATGGCCTTTTTTCCCTATTTTGCAATCTCTTTGTGCTTCAAATGCACTTTGCACCCGGTTTGGTTGAAGGTTTGGGCCAGATTTGTGGGGTGAGTTTGGAAAAGGTCCAATCTGGCTCTATTGCTGAAGCTCTATGGAAGAAGGACACAAACCACCCACGAGGACTTTATCTTCTGAGGGATGCAAACCCATGAAACATCCTTTTGCTTTGTTAGCCAGCAGGGCTGTGCTTTTGGTGTATTTATCTTTGCTGATATATCGTCTGGTTGTACATACAAAATATTTCTGCTCCTACTGCACATACGCCCACCTTGGAGAAGCTGTAGCTGAGGAAACGCAAGCAAAGTGTTTTGCAGCTCCCAAGGCTTGCAAAAACAAAGTGCCCTTTCCAGCTGAAAAGTTCAGACCATCATCAGGACGGAACGGTGTCTTCTTGACTCTCCTGTGCTCCTTCGTGACACAGGGAAACCTATATAAAGAAAACTGGCTGGCTGTTGAAAAGCATAAATTAGAGGAACTGGCTGGGGGAGAGGCTTCTGAGTGTGTTAGGGCTCGAGAAGAAGTTCAAACGTTCCGTTCTTCAGCTGCTGGAGATAAAAGTCCTGGTACATTCAATTCCCACTTTCTGCCGCTGCCAATAAGCAGGGGGGCTTCTTCCTCAGACTCTTACCACTGCAGAAATAACAGAGATAAAGCAAGCAAAACAAATAAATGCTTTGTGGCTGGAATAGATAATAATTTCACCAGCTGAATATTAAAATATCAAAGCTCAAGGAAAGGATATATAATTATGGGCCTTTGAAGTTCAATAAAGGTCTGTTTCATCAACGTGGTAGCTACTATTTCAAATGCAAAGATAGAATGATAATGCTATGCTGGCATTTCTGATCCTCAGAGGATATGTTAGGAGAAGAAGGAAGCCCTTTAAGACAGAAGCCGTTTAGACTGCAACTGATTAATTATCCTACTCCAAATTTTCTGTCCCTGGCAGGAGAACACTGCTCAGCATCACTTCTTTCCCCTTCGCTCTTGTATTCCTGATTTTCCTTTACAAGAAGGATTTATGTGTGGCCCAGTAAGAGCGGATGACACTGAAATGGGGGAACTCTATGTGATTGGGTAGGTTGGAAATATCCCCGAGTGGAACAGAAGTTCCAAATTCTTTAGCCCAGAAAAGTGTGGCTGAAATTTGTTAGTAGGCTGCAATCATATTTAGATACATTTTTCCATTTTGTATTAGCATCCCATCACAGTTCTGTGATTGGGAGAAGGTGAATAAGACTCCTCAGCTACATCTCATGGTAGAGGAGCTTTTGTTTACAGGTAGGGATGCCGAGTGACCCCATAGCTTCCTATCAGTGCTTTAATAAAGGGATGTTCCCACCTTGTCCTGGCCAGAAAGTCTGTTTATGAGGACTCAGCACTGGCATGCAATTGTAGCACAGCCCAGCTCTGCTGGCTTTGTCAGCCAGCCTCGACCCTGGTGTGTGATGGCAGGACCGGGTGGCTGAGGACAGCCTCTTTGCTGAGCGTTCTACAACAGGGAAATGTAATCCTTCAGATTAGTTCCACTTCACATTTGGCCTGGGTTTATATCAACACACTGAGGGGAAAAAAACAGCTCAGCACACAGAATGATCTTTGGAGGAAGCACAAATGGTTTTTTTCCAGTCTTGTGTCTGTGGGGATGTGCCCTTGGTTTTTATGGGGCTGATCCAGGTGTGTGTCTACTGCAGCTTATCTGTACCTCTCTTATTTCTTTTGTCTTGTCTACTTCTATTTAAATGCTGGTATCTCTTGCCACGCTGCTCATTACAACAGGCCATTACTGGGGGTGGTCATGGCCTCTAGGTGCTAAGTTGAGGGAGCTGCAATAGCTTTTGTCCTGATCCTTATGACCATTTCCATTGGTGGCTCCAAGCAGCAAGCCCCAACGATGGAAACCGTCAGCCACTCGAGGCTGGAGGCTCTGCTGCCCCAATGCAGTAGGGATTTACTCTTCCTTAGTGTTCTTCAGAGCACATCAGAAGAATAAATGTCTGACATGAAGAATTCACAATACTTAAGAGGACTTCCTCAAAACTCTTGCAACCATTCAAGTTCAGTGATGGTTTGAAGGTTGTAAATATCTTGTTCAGTTCCTTCAAAGTGAAAGTGGGAGGCTTATAAGCATGAGTCCCTGGTGGGATGCTCCTGTGCTGCGCAGCTGGAGGCTTGCCCAGCACAGTGTGTGATTTCCCTCAAGACGTGCTGCACTTGTGCCCTCCCTTTTCTCTCATGCTGCTGATTTGCCTTTGGGAGGACAAATGGGCTCACCTCAACTTTGGAGCTGCTGTGGGACATCCCTGGTGGCCTCCTGCCTTGCTTCCCACTGCTCCAACAGTGCTGTCCATTGAGGATGTCACTAGCAGGGGAATGCGGGTCCCTGGGAGGGCTCTGTGTCCCCACCCCTGAGCGTGATGGCCTGGACCATCCTGGGGGCTTTTAGAGAGCACAAAGGAGTCATTCAGGAAGTATCATAAATTGAAACCAGAATTATTGTAACGAAATCTAAATGAAACCACAGTATAAGAGAAATAGCAAACAAGGATTTCCTCTCTTCTAGGGTAGAGAAAAAGATGAGATCAGGGAGCGATACACAGTTCAGTGGGGAGTCAGCTGGTGTCCTGGTTCTGCTAGAGAGGCGTTCAGCTGGGATTCAGCCCTATAGGCTTGTAGTCATGCACAGACTTTGCTGTCAGTTAGCTGCTTCTACTAAACCACTTTATAGGGACCCATGGTTTTATGGGGACCCATTTGCGGAGAAGCATCCGAATACCTGCCTTGGAGCTTGTCAGTTCTGACTGTATCCTCAGCAGACACTGAAAGCCATAAAACTCATGCTGGGGGCTTTGAATTTTGATTATGAACTTAAGCCACATTCTTGGAGTGAGTTGATGGGAAAAGCCCCAAGGGACCCAGCAGTGGGGACAGGGAACTGGAGCTCCTCTTCCCTTCTGCTGGCTGGGATTTAAGTCCCATGGAGAGAGGTGGCAAAGCCTTCTGTAAATAGCACAAGGGAGCTCCCTAAAGCACTGGGAAGCCAAATGTCTCAGCCGAAGATCAACAGGATGGAGGGATGGTCAGAGCAAGGGGAAAGAACTTCACGTGAAAGCAGCTCGTTAAAGGCAAACTTATCGCTTGGCCCTCAAACTGTCTAATAGCGGGTTGTCCTTTCTTTGGCTGGCTCTGTTCCCTTTCTGACACCACAGACAAGAGCAAGCATGCAGCTCCAATTTAGAAATGTCAACGTGGTTTAGGTTAGGGAATGTTTATAATAATTATGAATTGCCTTTACGGTTTGTTTGCTTTCCATAGCAATTGGGAGAAGACAGCAGCTGACAGCTGTGGAAATTTCTAGTGTTGTTCCCTTAGTGTAGAAAAACATGGATCTAATTAGCGTGTACCAGCGGCACTGTATTATTAAATTAATAAAATTAGAAAGCTATTTGCACCTGTGCTAATGCAACACCATTTATCCTGAAGCACGTTAAATCATTATGTGCTTCACATCTCTAATGACACTGCTCTACAAACAGGCGAGCAGAAGGGGGAGAGCCAGAGCCTTCCCCAGGTTCCCACTCAAAGGAGAGAAACTCCTCCCTAGTCAATGCAATAGGAATTAGGGCTGCTTGGTGCATGCCATTTCTAGCAGATCAACCATGACTTTTGCTGTCAAAGAATCCTTTACAAACCCACCAAGATTCCTTTCGCTTCTTAAGCAATACCAGAATAGAGATGCCTGTTGAGCTGATACGCTGTGTTGGACTTGGCTGTTGTGGGCTGATTATGGTTGATATTTTTTGAGGAAGTGCACCGACCATAAGGAAGCGTGTTGGAGTCTAGGCTGTACCACATCCACACAAAATATTTGCTGTGGTTGAATTTGTACAACATGAAATCTGATACTTTCTGCTAATTTCTATTTATTTCCAGCATTGTTGATGGTAGGAGACAGCAAAAGATTGTGTACCACTCTTGGAAGCACAAAGGCAACAAACATCGGTCAGGGTGACACCATTTATTCTCATTATTACTCCTCGGATTTGTTTTAATTTTAGTGGGATGGAGTAGGGCAATCGGGGCCAAGTGCACTGTGTGAGACATCTTGTAGGGAAGAGGGCCTCGTTCTCAGAAACAACTGCATCTCAGTGAGTGCCAGGTCAGTGAAGCAGTTGAGCACAGATTTAATTGTAAGCACATGTACGGAACCCTTTGATGTCACATCATATCGGAAGCTGTGATACAAGACAACAATTAGGCACACTGAGCCATCATATGGAACATGGATGGAGAGGGAGCAAAGAGCTGAAAGAACACATATTACATAGGCCAAATAGATACAAGATGATGCCCTTTCCCCTCTTGCTATGTATGGCTCTCTGTTTTGTTGGCGAGGAGGTTTGAGATCAAAAATAACCCGTGTAATCTCATTAGACCTCTTGCTCAGCCCTCCAGCTGCTTGAGTTCTATCCTGTCGTGGTCAAAGGAAGCAGAGACACGGATGGTGTCTCTACAGATGGTGGCATGACCATCCTGGCCGCCTGACATTGTTGTGCATCTATTGCCATTCTTAGCCCCGAAGGTGGAGGTTGAATGTCTCATCCTGGAGCTACATCTGCATCTCCAGTGAAGGTACAATGCATTCACAGGTCACCATCCTCAGCTAGTTGGCAAATCTGCAACTGCTTGCAGACCTCTGTGCTCCTTTGTCCACCAGCTTCTGCTTGAAAAGACAATGTGTGTGCATGAACCATCCACTCTGGGAGGGGATGAGCAGCAGTGCAGTCATCTGGCATTTCCGTGCATGGAGCCCAATTGGAACAGATTGCTAACATCTTCCACTTGTGGATCCCAGTTCTTCAACTGTCTGCGTTTGCTTGTGATGTAATGCTTTGCAGGGAGAAAGTTATTCCAATTCTGTGTGTTTTGTAACAGATACTGCTCTGCTAGTAAATCACTGCGGAGTGGCTGCCTGTGCCGCTGTCAGATGGAGCTGCTGTGACTGCTCAGTGCATGCAGCACTACCTGAGCAGAGCTGAAGTTTGGCCGAAGCCTCTGAAAACATCTGCCCATCGTTAGCTAAAGACTTCTGAATCCCTTTTTCCTTTCCTGCCTTTTTCACTGTATGAAGGCTGGAGGAAATGGTGATTTTCGCAGAAGCTATCTGTCCTTTGTAAGCCCTCTCGGAATGAACGAATGTGCTTTGCTTCATGCACAATGAAACTTCAGCACAGTGTCATCAAAGGGAGAAATTCTGTGAGTGGGTGGGCAAGGAGCTACAAGCTGTGCACATGCTGCTGATGGCCTCATGTGTCTCATCTGCAAAGCATCGAACTCGGAGGCGTAAATCCACAGGTTCAGCGCTGAGAATCTGCTCCTCAGTATTTATGGCTGTTGTTTAACTTTAATCTCAGCCCTTCATTTGCTTCCTGGCTCTCATATAATTAGAACATACTAAACAGGAGCTAACCACAAGAAATATAAAAGGTTAACGCAGTTAGGAAATGTCAGTGGAATGAATACAACTCTCTAATTCACAGGTTCTTTCCATAAATATTTCCACCAGCCAAAATATTGACTTTAACCTTTCCATCTCCTGCATGTAAAGCTTTGTATTCCCTTGTTGCGGCAACAAATGCCTCGGAGGGCGCGGATGGCGCGGTGCAGCGCGCAGCTATGGTATTAATTAGGTGGCAGAGTCAGATTTCATGATTGTAAGGCACACCCAGGGATGAGAAATGTGGACATAACGAAAGGAGCAAAATCTTGTTGTGGGAAACACAGAAATTGCTTAGGACAACTGGTTGGACCTGGTCCAGCAAACTTCCTACCCCCAAATATTCGATGTGAGTAACACAGGTGTTGGGACGCTGGACTAGGAGATGTCAGTGTTCTCAGCTGCTGGACGATCCCATGGCTTGGATCTGTTCTCATACACTGGTCAAATTCCATCCTAAAATGTGAGATAGATGGCCATGTCTTGGACTCAAATGGAGCATCAGGCTACGGTTGCTTCACGTATGCTGGCTGCGCAGCGCTCTGTTGGGCTGCCAAGATTTTGGAGGTCCTGCTGACCTCTTCTAGTCCTTCATCAGCATTTCGTGGGATTATTCCATTCAGAGAATTTTATCCCATAGTTTGTCTTTATAAAGTAAATGGGATTAAGTGCTGCTTAAAGTTAAGCCTTTGCCTAAGCAGTGCAATGAGAAGCCACAGACCACAGAGAGCTGAGGAGGGTGCATTGCTCGGTGCTCTCATTGCTTATCTTTTGTCTTCTATTCAGTTACCTGCAAAAACGTTCCTCTCTGTTGTAAGCCCAGTTGCCTGGACACTGGTATTTCTTTTTCTGACCAGGTACTCTAGTTTGAACAGGGATGTAAATAGAGAATGCAAAGCCAAGAGAGCCAGAGTGAGAAGCATCACCTTTTAGAGCAATGAGAATGGCAGGACTGCAGGTGGAACAGCTCACAAGGGCTTGGAAAGGTGCTAGCATCTGAACTGTGCAGCTCTGCAGTGCCAAGAGATTAGAGCTGGACCTGATATCTCTGAGCAGGAACGAGATATGCAGCTGTGGTGCAGTGCTGCAGCACACTAGCACCTTTCCTTCAAGCTCATTGCAGTTTATACTGCAGGTACACTGAATTCCACACTTAGTAGTTGTAAGAAGTGCCTGGTTTCCTGCAGTGCTGACTATTTAAATCTGGGTTTGATATACATGTGGCTGTATGTAGGATACATTCTTTATGACTTACTGTAACTTTAACACCAATTCACAACACTTGTGTAATAACGTGCTCCTGACAGAAATCAAGATTTGCCTTTGAGTGAATATAACTTTTATAAAAAGAACCAGAGTATGGCAGCCCAATGAGACATGCACTTGGTTTTTATAAGGTTTTAATGCTGCTTTCATCCTCCTGGGATGTGTGTGCTTCCCATTAGTGCATTCACTACCACCCTTGCCATCTGTCACAAGCGATTCGCTTGTTCTCATCTTACCTCTCCCAGAGAGCTGTTTCTGAGTGAAATTCAGTTGTGCATATATTTTTTGTTATTATTATTAAGGAGGGTTTTTTTGGGGTGGGGTACTGTTTCTAAATTTCTAAGTCTCTTTGGAAGTACACCCTGCCTGCTGCTAATAATAGGGAAAGTCAGGCTGGAGATGTATCCCTTGTCATGGTCATGGGGACAGGTGGCATCTCTGCCCTGGGGAGATGCAGGATGGCGTTGGCATGTGGGGCTCTTTGCACACAGAAGCATTTCCAGGTCTTGCCAGTGCCCTGTAAAGCTGCTGGGTCTGCTGTCCTGTGCTGTTTAGTGGGCAGGGGCAATCAAGGCTTCCTAGTGGGAATGCATCCATTCATTTCCCATTGCCTTGGGGCATGGCTGGAAGGAGTGAGCTATGGATTCCCATCCCAAAAACCTTTGAGAAACAGCAGCAGTGGGATTCTGATCCTGAGGTGATTTTGGTTTGATCCAGGCATTACTTGGTTGATGCCCTCAGCTGTCATCTCTTAGGTGCTAGTGGCCAAACTCCAGTCAACCTGTCCAAATTATCTGTATGGAAAAGTTTACATCTGTGATGGCTTTTCCCATGAAAAGAGCCAGCTGAGGCCTAGGAAGGAGAGCAGGTGTGTGCTGAGTGCTTGGAGGTTGAAGCTGCACCTATTCACAGTCACACTCTATAAAAACACATTTTTTTTTCTTCTGGGGCATCTTGGGCTCTGACTCTGGACTAGATCAGGCCAGAAAGGTGTTTCTTATTGGGCCAGTTTTCATTGGGAGGCAGGGACAAGCTTCTTCCTCGTGTTGTGCTGGGCTAATTTGGTGTTGGCATGGCTTCCGGGCTGGTTGGAGTGTTTATAAAGCTGGGGTCACAGCACTCCTCCTGAATATTCCCTTTGGTGGCACTCACTGTACTGTCACTATTTCCAAGGCATCTTGGAGCTTTTTGACTTTTCTCAAGCAAAATAAAAAGAGAGTAGGCTCCACCTTTGCTTGGAAACCTTTGTGCCTCGTGGTTAAAAGCAGATATGTGCTGTTGCTGTTGGCACTGGAATGGCTGAGAGGCTCCCCTGGGGACACCAAGCTGCGCTGTGGATGCTCCAATCCTTTGTGCTAACGGGGACCCCAAGAGGTGCCCCTAATAGTCAAGGAATAAAATCTTTCTCCACGTGCTTTGAAAAACTCACACATCCTCTGCCTCTGAAGCATCCAAGAGGCGTAAGTGGAGTCTGCAAAGCTTGGTGCTGTGATGGTTAAATGAGGGACTAAAGTCAAGATTAGAGATGCTGAACTGTGCGCCGAGGGGTCTTGGCCCTCTTTCTAGCCAAGCTGCCAGGCTGGGGAGGATTGCTTTGATCTGTGAAGTGGGGAAAAAGTCCTTATATAGAGATTTTGGGCTCTATGTGGGTGGGAAATCTGGGAAATGTCCGGATGCAGGAATGATGGCATTGGTATGTTTCATAATAATATGAAATAACTTAAATATGAAATCTTCTACTTTTGCTACAACTGGCATAATATTTCTCTAAATGAAAATCCTCTGGATCTGGTTATTGTACAGCTCTTTTCATCTTCAAAAGTCTTCACAAATTGTATCCAACCAAATTGCTTTAGAAACAGATCAAAATTGAGGGCTAAATATTACCTTTCTCCATTTCCTCCTAAGTAATATATTGCAGTTCCATCCTCACTGAAATGAATGACTTTGGTTCTCTATGATGTTTCTCTTAGCATCCTGGTAAGACTGCCTCATGGGATAGTTCAGCAGGGGCTGTAGTGTGGCTGTGAGTCTAAATTTGTCCGTCTTTCAAATTTTAACCTCAGTTTTTGTCTTAGAAACTTCCCTTGGCAGTCATCACTAGAGGCTCCATGGGTGCCCCCGCTGAGTTGGAGGAGAGGGTTTCCCTGGGCCTGAGAGCCAATGTTAATCCTCCATGGTCTACCCACTGACACTGTTTGTCTCTTCCCATGGAATGCAGAAGCTTTATTGCCAACAGATTTTAAAAACAGTGCCAATGCTCCTTCACTGCCTGATTGATCAATAAGAACAGGCAGCAAAGGGCTGCAGCTCCCCTCTTGCTGTTGCATCACCTGATGGAATACAAGAGCTGCAAGATACATAATGTGGGAGCTGCAGCACATCAGGAGTGCGTTTATTACTGGTTCAAAAGAAGTCATGGGGCTTGATGCATAAGTTATCAGTTCAGACTGTTTGGTTTGTGTTTCACAGGAGACAGGGTGGCACTACAGTAACAGCCCTTTTGGTCTGAAAGCTCCATCAGACTTATAGACGTACAATCTAGGTTAATGCCTTTGGTCTTCAGGGGAAACAGTGGCTGCACGGAGGCCTGAAGGATGGAAAGAAATGCACTGGACATAACATGCATTAAGCATCGTGCATAAATCCTGGCTTGGGCTTTTTTTTGTTTTTGTTTTCCCATGGCAAATGAACTTAGAAAATATCTCTTTGGCCAAAATTTCTATGGTGACAAGAAGGCTGTGTTGCATTGCCCTTGAATATGACATGCTCTGATATGTGTAGGTGCTCCCAGTCTGTGCACCATGAGCAGCACATGAGGCTGGGAAGCAAAGGCAATGGAATTTAGCAATCAAGTTCACAGGGATTGAGTTGCTTGAGGTTTTGTACCTGTTGCATATGCTGTCGGTGTACACAATATTCCCAGTGCTGCCATTAGATTGATTGTAAGGCAGTAATAAAAGCCTTCAGCATTTTCAGACAGGGCTCTGGGCATCTTTCAGAAGATTCAAGATGTAATCCTATGTATGCATGGGACAAATGGTGCAGGCTTGAGCAATGCACCAGAAGAAGGCCTGTGAGCATGAAGGTGATGTTCATGCAACTATGGGTCCATACAGATGTTTTTACACCACCTGAAAGCCCAGATGGCCATGGGAAAAGCGTGCACATGTGAACTGAGTGGGAGTTATTTGTGGAGCATCACCGTGTAGTGAGCAAATTTGTAACCTAACCTCCTCACCGGCTGGGGCCAAGCTATGAGAAAATGGTTAAAGTCATGGAGAAAAAGGAGACACAGTCCGCCTCAGAGGTAAAGTTTTTCCATCTGACTTCAGCTGAAGTTTGAAGCGTTTCCTAAGTAAATAATATTCACACCCATGTAAGGGAGGAGGCCTTGGTTCTGTAATGAGTCTGCAGTTTGTTCTGCGATACCTTTTTACTCTCTGCCATCGTGTTTCTCATGCTCTCATGAATTGGATGGGTATTTATAAAGCAGGAATGTCTGACACCCCCACCTTTCAAACATGTACTCGGTCCTAGGAACCAAAATGATTAATATCCGCTTCTAATCACCATTGATTATATGTGGAAAACTTGGATAAATCTTCTGAGAGATTTGAAATGCAACATATATCTAGAATCCAAAATAGCCATATGGTTGTGACTCACTTCTTTAGATGCTGTTCATAAAAATCAATTATATGGTCATTTTGGCTACCAGAAGGGATCTTTTCCGTTGGCCATTTTCCCCAATATCGTATTTTATAACTTCAAAAATCATAAAATGCTTACAAATTAGATAATATTTCTGGCAAGGAACGTCTTCCGTAGAGAGAGATCTGTCATAGTTTATTCAAAAGCGGGCTGGAATCCTGGAACATGCTGAAATTTTTAGCATTGATGTTCTAGAAACACCTGGCAGGGAGCAGGGAAATGCAAAGCATCTGGAGAAGAAGCGAGGCTGGGGAGGGAGGTGGTCAGAGCTCTGTTCCTTGCTCAAATCTGCATTCCTTGCCAAAGTCATGTAGAGCAGGGGTTTCCAATCTGATGGCTACAATTAGAAGGTTCAAGCCATTGCACTGTGGCTACCTGCCGCCCTGTGCTGTCCATGCCCAAATTGAATGCCAGGTGCTATGAGAGTGTTGCATGGTCTTACTTCCAGTGTGATGACATAGGATGTTGGTGCTGAAGTGGCCCTGCTAAATCCTGTGGGTTAAAGTGTTAGGCAAAGCAAGTAAGAGACTCTGAGAATCTGGTTTGTCAAGCAAAATGCAACTGAGATGTGCAAAGTCTTCATAAAATATAACATTCTTTATAGTGATCTGATACAGCTCCATGGTAATCCTTGGGAAATGTAGGAGTCTCTGAGACAGTGAGATTTGCTATTCATTCTTTGGGCTATGCTGCTGGGAGAGACTGGCACTGCCTGCTTCCTAGCTATAAAATATTCCAACTTCTAGTTACTGATCTTTCTGCCCTCTCCATATGTAGATTGTTCCGTGTTGAAGAGCATCACTGGTCAGCATTCAGCTGGCACTTCTTTGCATCTGTGATTGCGATGGCTTCTCGTAGAACTGTAGAATCATGATGGTTGGGCTTCCCAAGCGATGGGCTTGCCTTGGACACCTGCTTGTGAAATCACAGAATCATTAATGTTGGAAAAGACCTGTCAGATCCCCAAGCCCAACCCCTACCACGTCCACTGCCCACATCCACCAGTTCCACATCCCCATGGTTCTCAAACACCATGTTGCCTACTGAATATGAAAAGATTGCCTGCGAGATGCTCACTGTGAATTTGGCCTGAATAAAATGTAACTTATTAGTCTGCTGCCTGTGCCTTCATATGTCAATCTGACAGGTCTACCAGCCTTTACTGAAGGCCTTTTGGTGTCCTGTGCTGGTTAATGCCTTGATTAGGAGTCCTTTGTGAGATTCAGGTCTGATCCTGTGCAATTCTTCCTCTTCTTTGCACTGCCTGTCCCAGGTGCAGGATGTCCATTGACAGAATCCAATCCAGAGCAAATGTTACCCCAATAAACAAACACGTCGCTAGATTTCTTTTTATTTTCTAAACAGTATATATAATTTATTTGTTGCTTGTTTTTGTTTTTGTTTTTTGCACTGGTCCATCTCTTTGAAATATTGCTCTGCTGCTCAACGAACGTATCTTACATATTTACATGCGTTTGTACTTTGTAAAACATGATTTAAATTGTGGGGCTGCAAGGAGGCTGTCTGTGTGCCCCAAACACAGCCCACATTGCCATCAAAGCTTCTAGCCATCCTCTGTCACCTTTCTGCTGCTTTCTGTTACTGAGCAGCAGGGCTCATCAGCAGGGGCAGCCATAGATATAGGGGTATAGGGCAGGCTGGCAGATTCCAGCTGTCCCAAAACTCCACCACACAGCTGTATGTGTGGCCGTACATCACTAAGGGACACTGATTACGAAATCCTTGGCATCCCTGCCCTGACTTACGCTTTCTGAAACAACAGAAAGATGGATGCTGGTTTTTGTGACGTGTCATCTGAAAAACGTTAGAAGAAAATCTGTGAAGGCGTTGTGCTGTGATGTTTGGATGCTTTCACCTAAACAGAAGCACGGATTTCAGGCAGAAGTCACTGGGTGAGGCTGTGGTCTCCAGAGGGTCCAGCTGAACATTTGTGACGGCTCCCTGACCTTAAAACGTATGAATTTGTGCATTTCCGTATTTATTAATACATTTTTCTGTGCATAAATCACTGGGAAGTATTCAAAGTGAGTCATCTGAAGGGAAGGATGCATCACTGCTGCGAGCTTACTGGTGGCTCAGAGCTGGCAGTCAGAAATGATGGGGAGGCCACTGGGTTTGATGTTGGTTTTACTGCTTAACTCTTTCTTAGGCGTCCCTGCTTCTCTAATAAAGTCATTAGCAATTAACTGGCCTGACTGATGATTCAGCCTGTGGTTTTTGTGTTTGTTTGGGTTGTTTGTGCTTTTTTTTTTTAAATCCTGAAATGCAGGAGAGAGTGAGGGGGAAGCAGTGAGGACAAATTAGATCCAATTGATGGTCAAAGCAGCTCTAAGCAGCTCTAGTGATGGGTGATGCAGTTTTTATAGAGGCAAAGTTCACCAAAGCCCATTAAGGCTGCTGAGCCGGGTCAGTGGGCTGTGGATCAGGCGCTTCGTCAGGATGGCTGCGGGGTGAACTGTGCGCCTAATGCACTCTTAATGAAAATGTTATCCTCTGGAGCGGGGCCAGATACGACTAGAGCAGAAGCAAAGACCCTCCGCTCCGCAGAAATCATAGCAAAAGATATTACAGCTACTTCATAAGCCTTCATGTTTTAAAAGTCTAAGAAAGCCAGCCCACATCAACAGCAGAATGAGCCGACTTCGACGCGGACACGTCATTTAATCACAATTTAATAAGGCTCCTGTATCAACCTTTCGTAATGAAACTTTTGGGTAGACCCAAACAAAGGGGTCACTGTGGGAGAGAAGAATGCAGCCTTTGATTCACGGTTTCTTTTTAGGGTTCATGATGTTTCGTTTTCAGTAAGCTGCTGGTGAAGTGAAATGCTTTCTGCATGCCAACTGTTAGCTCATAAATGGTCCTTACCAACAGCCATTTGCGACTGCTAGATGATTATCAGCCTGCTCGGCTCAGCTCCTGTGAGAAGCATGGGTTCTTCTTTCCTGTAAGAAACCCTTGGGTATTCAGGCCTTGAACAAGTGCTGAATAGAGGTGTTTAAGGTCCGGATGACAAAAAGGCATTACTTCAATAAAACAGTTGGCTGCCAGGAGCCAGGAATTTGGCACACACAGCTTGGTGGTCTGGTCATGAGGGCAATGGGTGAGCAACCAGCACCGATATCTGCTGTGCCAGATGATGCTGGAGGACATTCACCCCTGCTGGTGTCAGTAGTCCTCCACAGTCCATGTTTTGGGAGCCTGTTGTATGAACGAGTAACTGCAGAGTGTGGTGGATGACCTGGAGATGGTCAGTGGGGAGAGGTGAGGAGGAGGAGAGTGTCTACTGTCTGTCTGAGCTTCCTGGCGGTCTTGCTGTTGCCATGTTTCTGGCTTTAGCATGGTCTATGCCTTGTACTTCAGAACCTTGGGGAGGGTCCTGAACTGACAGGGCAAAGGCCACCCTCAGCCCTGCTGTGGCTCCCCTGGACAGATGAGCTGAAGGTATGTTGATAGACAAAACGTGGCCTCTGAGGCTATTCAGTGGATGACTTTCATTGGTGCATGCTGAGGCACAGTGTCCTCTCTTAGGATGGAGCCAGTGCTGCTTCTGTTCAGCCTTGATCAGGTCTGAAAGTGGGGCATTAAGGAGGAAGAAGTATCTACGCCCAGCTATGACTCTTCCAAGCAACAAACTTGGTTTTCTTGGCAATCTTAAGTAGCAAATGCTTAAATTATATGATGGAACATTGGCCAGGCAGGTGTCCTGACTTGGAGAGCATCACAGATTTGTCTTTATAGCTGTTATCTCATAAAAATTAAACATAAACTGCTTAAATTTGCTCGACTACTGCAGAAACGTTAGAATAACGAAACCATAGAATCATAGAATCATAAAATCATTTAAGTTGGAAGGGATCTTTAAAGGCCATGTGGTCCCATTCCCTGCAATGAACAGGGACACGCCCAGCTCCATCAGGTGCTCTGTGTCCAGCCTCACCTTGGGTTTTCCAGGGACTGGACATCCACCATCTCTCTGGGCAGCCTGTGCCAGTGCCTCATCACCCTTATTGTAAAAAAATTCTTCCTTGTGTCCAATCTAAATCTCTTCTTTGGTTTGAAACCATTTCTCCTTGTCCTAGAACAACAGACTCTTCTAAAGAGTCTGTTCTTTCTTATAGCCCCCCTTTAGATACTGAAAGGCTGGGGATGGAAAAGATACAAGTGTTTTGAGGGAAGGGACTGTGGGTCTGGTAATGGGACAGATATACTGTGCTTATCCACTGCTAGTTAAGCATGTGATGCTGTGCATCCTCCCCATTGCTCCCTTTCTGTCCAGAGTCCTCTTTTCTAGCAAAGCTTTGCATGTTATCTTTGGCCACCCAGAGGTCGGGTAGTGTGTCCCTGGCTCCTTCTCCTACTAATAAAATGTGGCTGAAACAAAATAAAACAGTTCTCAAATTAATCCTCATTTTCTTATTTTTACATCAGAAGCAGGGCATTTGTCCATCAGTGGCCCCGATACAATTGCTCTGTGAATTAAGATGACCCATTTGTAGGGTGTCCATAAATATGGATTGCTGCTACTCAACCTAGCTTTCCTGGCAAATTCTTCTGCTTTCTCACGTGTCAGGAGATCTTCCCAAAGCTGCTACAGAGGTGCAGCAGCCAAATGCCTCTGTACAGATTTCTGCAGAAGCTGAAGTTATGAAGTGTCTTGTTAAATCTGAGCTGGATTGTTTGGAGTGCTTCAGTCTCCTGATGTGACCCTTTTCCAAAAAACAGAGCCCTTTCTTGGTACTTCAGGTTGTACCATCAGAGCTCAGGCATCCCAGTGCTGGGTCACCTCTGAGAACACTGACCTGTATGTGCCTCCTGAGCCTGGAAGTCAGGCTGACTTTCAGAGAGTTGACACCGCTCTTCAGCTTCATGTGGTACTCATCTTCCTGACAAAATGGGTCCTGGCTGTTCCATGCAGGACACATCCTTTCACTTGTTTGCTGGTTACACTTGTGGTTCCATTAAACGTCGTATGTGGATGGAATTCTAGGGAGCTCACGTGTTACCTGGTGGTGAAATAAGAAGTGATAGGAAAGGTTGGTCTTCACCACTAGCTGGGGCTCTCAATGGAGTGAGGAAACAAAAGGCTTTCCTCCTTGCTCTGTGAAAGTGGGTGCAGATGGCTCCGGGGTGTTGTTGAAGCTGATCCCATGTTGGAAGGCACCTCCCAGGTTAACATCACCTCCTTCGCTCTGCTCAGGTTGAGAAAATGCTGGATGTTGAGGTGTTGTGTGGGTATGGAGAAGCATGGAGGTGTATCTCTGCTCCAAGGACAATGGCACGCTGCTCTGAGACAGCACTCCTCCTGGTGTCCAAGGTGGCCCTGTTCCCCACACACCTCCACCAGTACTGGTCTGGAGGGATCCTTACCATGCAGAAGCAGCCTCCAACCCCATGTCAGCTCCCTCCGATCATGATGTTCCTGCTGTCCTTGATTTGTGAGCCATGAGTCCTTCCACCTTTGCTGCTACCTCTGACTGTTGGCTAACCCAGGCGGGAAGTGACCTGCACTCATTGCTTAGCATGTTGGGGGAGGAAGAAAAAGGCTGAAAGCACGCCAGCACCAAGCACAGGAAAGGTTGTTTTTCGTTTGTTGTTGAGATATCAAAGATAAGGGAAACATAGAAGCAGCTCTAGAGGAGCGGGCGGAAGGCCTCGCACTGTAGGAAGCATCAGCCAAAGAAAAGTGGAGGATGTTTATGGTGTGAAATTGGGAAGTGTTTTCAGGAAACTGCTAAGAAAATTCAGCTGAGATAGGAGAAGGGAAAACAAGAATGCAGAGAGCAAGAGGAGAGAGGCTCAGCGTTGTTTAGCCATATTTATAGAAAATTGAACCATCATCAAATCTGATGGCCACTGGTGAGCTGCCATCCATGTTCCTGCCCCTCTTGGCCCTGAGGGTCACACGCAGGAAATGAAGCTGTTGTGTGTGCAGGATTATTTTGGGGCTGGAGACTATTTCAAGAGGCATCAGCAAGGCCAGCTCATCAGCACTGCTGCAGATGGGCTTTGAGCGGGTCAACTTGGCTCATGGAATTAATGTGTTTATGCTGTCTAACAGCAAAGAGCTCTGGAGGAAAACTGCCTTGGTCTTTTTTGTTTTTTGTTTTTTTTGAGCAGCTGTTGCTGCAGCTCTCTGTGCATTGAATGGAGGCATCTCTGTTTTACACAACAGGAAATGGATGTGGGGAAAGGTGCATCGCTTGGAGTGGCTCAGCAGGAGAAAGGTGGGCTGCCCACACAGGGCACTTGAGGTCATCAACAAAACAACAGAACTTTTGGGCAGAACTGTTTGGGACAGAACTGGGCTGCTCATCTCCATTTAAGGCTATTTCTTGTGCCAGCTTGTCAGTACAGATTATTGGCTTTGTACCTGTAATAAAA
This sequence comes from Lagopus leucura, assembly GCF_019238085.1. Classification (NCBI taxonomy): domain Eukaryota; kingdom Metazoa; phylum Chordata; class Aves; order Galliformes; family Phasianidae; genus Lagopus; species Lagopus leucura. Next base: position 24,804,451 of record NW_024962266.1, read on the forward strand.
ATCGTAATATAAAAGATGATCATTGCAGAAAAAATGGCAGACTCTCTTGCATGAAGGACCAGAAGTCCTCAGTTTCCTTTCTCTAACGAAAAATTCATGTTGTGGCATGGGTTTGTGAAAACAGTCTGTTTAATCAACAACAACAAAGTCCTGGAATATGATCCCTAGGCAAAACACAAAGCCTGCTGATGATTAAATACCTGGGACAAATGAAAGGAAATAATCCTTCATGGATGCTGTGGTCACTCCAAAACTCACTGCTGCAAGAAATCGTGTAAATTAAGTGGTTATAACGTTATTTTTAAGGACTGTTTTAGTTTCACACTCATCAGTAGCATGGCTGGGTTAGGCAGGCAGTACAAGAGGAGTATCCTTCTCGTCTCCAGAAGAATTGCGTGGCTCAGGGGGAGGAATTACTCCTCATTTGTGAGCTCTAATGACTGATCGTGGGCATTGCTGGGGGGAGGAAATCACTTTCCTGAGCATTGCATTTCACCTCCTTCCAAAGAGAAGTTGCTTGACAAGATAGACTTACGATTTGATTGCAAGTCAGGCCAATATTTCCATATACTTGATTTAAATTTTAATCAAAGTAAATCGTTTTTCAAGTGCTGATAACAGAGCAATGGCTCCAAAAATAAAACATGAGCGAGCAATCTATCAGACATGTCTGTCAGCAAAACAGACACCATCCCATAAACCTGCCTAAACAGCCCTTTGCTTGAAACAATAAAAACTGGAAGGGATTGAAAGCCTCAGCTTTAAAAATCACTCTTTGTACATTCTTTAAAAAAAAATGTCCCAGTTCTAAATCGGTGTAATTTGGAGTAGGTTGATGTAAAAAAAACCCCAAACCATTCAATAAATCTTTTAGCGGAGTTCAAAAGCAACGGGTGTAAGAAACCAGAAAATGGATGATATGACATTTTCCAACGCTCTATAATGTTCATATGATTCAGAGAACTGCCAACCACAATTGTTCGAATACTCTTTTAACCAATCTTGCTCACTGAACTCATGAGCCAGCCACTGGTCTCCCCAGGGGGAAGCATATGGGAAGACAGTAGCACAATTGTAAGTAATATGGTGTCTGCCTCTTAATCCTTGGTTGAGCCTTTGTGCCAGAGAGCTGTTAAGTAGATACTCAAATTTAAGCCTGAGCTCAATTTTTATCTTTCATGTGTGTTTTTTTTTTTGAGTGAAAACCCCCCAAACACTCTCGAATTTCCTTCTGTGCTGGCTGTGCACAGAGGTGGCACCTCCTGCCTGCTTGGTTCTTCAAGCTCTGCAAACATTGCCGGATGCTTTCTGTCATCAGTTAACACTGGTTTCTAATCGCAAAACCTTATTTGAATCCCGTCTCCCTCTAGTGACGGGGAATCATTTGGTAGGAGGCAAATGGGGAGTTGGAGGTTTGGCATCTAGGCTGTCTCCTATATCAATGATCAAATAGCAGACGTGCAACTCTCCCCATAACCATGCACCTCCATTGACCACCAGAGAGTGGGATTTGCAGGGGTTTTGGAAGGAGAGCGTCATGTTGTGAGCCCACAGAGCTGCTGCTGGCTTTTGGCTGAGGAATTAAGTGCATTCTGGCTGGGCTGTATCTTCTGCTCCCCTGCAGGGATAGCTTCTCCATTGCGTGCTGGCATCTGTGCTGAACGTGAGTCTGGCATCCCCTTGCCTGTCCTTTATTAGTGACATCTGAAGGAAATGAATTATGGAAACAAGATTACAAAAAGCTCACTTGCATGGAAAGAGAAGTGGAGGGACTGAAGCCCTCCTGGATGGATCATGCAGGTGGTGTGGTCCCCTGGTGTCCTGGGGGTCCATAAGGCACGAGACCTTCCCAGCACAGAGGTGGGCACATGAATGGGAACTGTGGTGAAGCAGAGCTGAAAGCCTGTTTATTTTACTTCTATTTTCTCTCCTCTTTGATGGGGGACAATGCTGCATGCACCTCGGCCGCAGGCTCACAATGGACAATGCCCAGTGGAAGATAGCCAGCCTCTTTCTTCCCATGGCATTTTAGCACTCATTAATCCTTTTGATTTTAGCCTCTTTGAAGCCCAGGCTCTGGATGCTTTTCAGTACACACTGAATTTGGACATGAAAACACTTGAACCAGTGCAAAAGTTTAAATCCCTTATTCATACACCCTGGAAAGGCTCTCACTTGATATACTGACAATGACTGACTTTATTATGTTTATCTTTTGGCAGTATCTCCTCTTGCAATTGATAGCGTCTCGCCTTCTCCTGGTGCCATGTTCAATTTCCAGCCCCAGTAAATGAAAGGGGCTGTCATGTTCCTCTGCCACACCGTGGCATGCTCTGTGCAGCCCTCAATCTCAGCAGCGAATGTATGGAGAAGGAAAACAAACACACCACGGAACAGCACACACAGACACACATATGATAAAAAGTCTGGTCTTTCACCTAATTTAGACCAGAAAATTGGCATCTGATTTTATTGTTCAGCCTGACTCCAAGAACACAAGAATATTTTTTCCTTCGAAATGAGAACTGCCAAAATACAAAGAATGATATCTGCTGTTTTGAACTAATTGGGATTAACTGTTTCGTGGCTGCTTGATGCAAAACAAGTGTTTTAGCAGCAGGAGGATTTATGGAACCTTGCAGTGTGAGGGTCCTGCCCATAACCCAGCAGTTGGATCCACGTAAGAGGCACTTTCTGACCTGCACCTTTGGGTGTCTGAGGCAGAAATAAATTATTTCCCAAACTCTCAGTCCTAGGAAGCTGCTGCTCAGCTCCCATTACAGCATGGAATGCTAAGCTGGGAGCTGCCAAGGCTGGACAAGGGAGCTTTCAGCAGATTGGTTCCATTTTCATTAGCGTTTTCTGCACACTTCTTCATTTTGCATTTTCATGACAACTGTTGATACTACTTGCATTTTTGTAACTGTTTCCAAAAGGCAGGAAAACAACTTGATCCCATTGAGAACTCAAGTGCTTAATTAAGATTGTTGGGATTTGAAATAACGTTGCAACTAAGAGTTGTGTCTGTTTGTCTTCCGGGCTTTAGGATCCACGTTTTCAAGCTTTTTGCTGTAAACGAGGGCCTGGAAATTTATCTTGGGGTTTCAAAATTGCCAAGTGTTGCAAAATCTGCCAGAAGGAGCTGAGATCTGAGAGCATGGAGCTTGAGAGAGGACTGGGAGAACAGTCCACCCTTTGCCTGAGGCTGATTGGGATGTTGAAATAGGTACAGAAAAAGCCCACCAGGTTCTGTTAAGGAACTGCTCTGAAGATTCTTAGAGGAGAATGTAAAGCAAGGCATGTTTTATGGAGGAACCGTGTAGCATTTTTAGCACAATTTCCTGGCACCTTCTGCATTGACTGCTTCCAGACAGAGGATCTGGAGATCTTGGTCAGGGACGGTCTGGGCCACCAGGCTTTGTGTGCAATGCATGTGCAGGGCAGGGCAGCAGATACAACTGCAGAGCAGAAGATCAGGAGGAAAAAAAGGGAATATTTCTCATGCAGATCCCAGGGGACCTCTTGAGGCAAAGATGCCTGAGCAGTGTGGTACACCACTCGCCCAGATGTTTGGGCTGTGGTGTGAGCACAGCAAACCTGGAGACGAGCTGTGCTGGGAGTAGCCTGTAGGGACAGGCATGCGAGAACTACATGGGGTCATCAGGTCACCAGACCCCTGTACCCCTCAGCTTGCACTTCCATGGGCATGGCTTGAGCCAGGCTGTTGGGCTGGAAAGGTCCTTTGTGCCCACAGTGTCACCACGTAGGATGTTATTTCCTGCTTGAATAATGAATCTGCTTGTCCAGCTGCCCTTGGGATGTTCCCCAGCCCCGGAGATCTGAGGTGGCCTCCAAGGAAATAGATTAGACAGAGGCCAAACGGAAGTAGGGGTCTGCAGGCTTTGCTTATTTTTATGTTTCGTTAATGCTTTAATTAAATTCACATTCAGGCACAGAGATTTCTGGCCAGTGTCTCAGTTAAAGGCCATGTGTATGTGTACACAAACATTAAACTACCAGGGCACATGGATCCCACTCTCACAGCCACACTTGCAGCCAAGTGCTGCTCTCAGGGTCTGCAGTATGGAGCTGATGCTCTGATTCCATTGCAGAGGCACTGCCTAGGGCCTGCACAAGGATCTCGAACTATTGTTTCTTCACTGAATTGAATCATAGAATCCTAAAATATCCCAAGTTGAAAGGGACCTTAAGGACAATCAAGTCCAAATCCTGGCCACACATGTGATCACCCAAAAATCAGACTGTATGTCTGAGAGCGTTTTCCAGATACTTCTTGAACTCCGTCAAGCTCTGTGCCTTCTCCACTGCCTTGGTTGTGCACTGGGGAGACTCAAACATCCTCTTGGTGAAGAACCTTATCCTGTTATCCAACCTGAACCTGCCCTGAGGTACTGCGCCATCTTTGATTTGATGCGTCTGTCTTAAGGGAGATGCTCATTTCTGCAGGGGGAATTTGTGATAGCTTGTGTTGCTCACAAATCACGCGTGGTGATGTTAGTCAAGGACATTGGAGCTCCTTGGTGCCAGCCTCTAGGGTAGGAGGCCATAAATTTTGGGATGGCCATGTTGGGCAAGAGCTGTGAGAGGAGGTGCAAGGCCCTGGGACAGGAGGAGCTTTCTAGGAATGACATCTTCCTGGACAATCTTTAGGAATACCCTGAAGGAGCTGTGCAAGCAGCAGACAGAAGGGCAGGGAACTTTCTGCCTGAGGAAAAGAGATGTTTGCCCCCAGGTGATGGTATTTCTTCTTCCCAACGCAGCCCACCTTTGTGAGATCTCCCCAGCTCTGCTGGTCTGCTTTCACTGCTGGGTCATTGAGGAAACCACTAAGCCGGCTGAGAGGACGTTGATTTGGGGTGGTTGGTTGGTTTGTTTAGTGCAGGAGTCTGCCATGAAAATCTGGGGCAAATTAAGTAAAACAAAGCAAAGCTTTTTCTTAGGAAGTTGAAAGGAAATGTTGGAAACCCACGTTGCATTTTATAACTTGGTGGAAAGGAAGAAGTGAGCACACAGAGTCTCCATCCTGCCTGAGACTCCCCAGCTCCTGAGACTACAAAATAAGTGACCCCATCAAACAAACAAACAAACAAGCCCTACGAGGTGGCAGAGGTTTGCAGATCATGAAAAAAAAAAAAAAAACATTTATTTATTTTTATTTTAATTTCTCACTTTGCTGCTTTTCCCTGTAGAAGGCTTCACCAGATTTCCTCCATGTGATTTCCCCCTCCTGTTGCAGAAGGTGGAGAGAGACATCCCCAGACCCAGCAGCCTCACACCTGGCTCTGATTCCCCACTCACCCTCCAGAGTTAATGATGTGCCAAGTGTTGAGGTCCTGGCTTCAATCTGAGCATCAAATGGGGAGAGGTGGCTGGGGAAAGGATGTCAGCTGTGGGGCAGAGCTTAGCGTGGCAAAACTTGGACCATGGGTGAGGGAAGCCCAAGCTGGAGAATTTGTGGGGTGGGAGAGAACTGGGGAAGCCCCACACCATGACTGCAAGCAAGGGGGTGGTACTTCTAGAGCTGCATCATCCTACTTCTAAAGATACAAAGATGAAAAGATCCTTTGGTGTCTTTCATCCATCCTGGGAGCCACGCACGTGCTTCAGAAACAGCAGCTTGCTTTCTTCTTTCTATCCCTGCTTCTGATTTGCTCAGTCACCTCAGGCAAATCATTTAACCCCAGCTTCAACCTATTTTACAGGGATGTTGCAAGGCTTAATTAAGGCTTGTAAAAGGTCTCGAGTTCCTGAGAGGTGCCTGTTAGAGGGAGGTGATTAATCACATGCTGATGGGAGGGATAACGTGGGGGTAAGTCCAAGCAGTCAGCAATAGGGCAGATGATATTTTTCCCTGGGGGAATGAAAACCAGGGGGGTTGTAAAAGCATGCACATATCAGATTTATTCCTTTTGGATATCGAGTTGTTGAAACTGTAGAGAGACCATGGCCAAAACCACAGAAATCTGACTGTATGGCTGTGATAAAGACATTCCCGGTTTCAACAAAAATCAATCACAGATACATAAATTAGGGTGTTTCCCCCCAGACTTTGGAGTCACAAAGGCAAGCAACTTGCAAAACTTCGAGTTTTTGAGATAAAAGCTTGGCACTTTCTCTGAACATCGTCCTGACCCCCTGAACACACCAGAATCACCCTGTTAGCATTCATTACTGTTGTGCAAAAGGGAGGAAGGAGGTGGATGTGGAAAAAAAATGCCATTTGCTGATCTTTGTGTAGTTGTTCACATAATTGCCCAGTTGCCCTTTCGAATAGAAAAGAAGAGGAAGGGTAAATCTAGTCAGCTTCAAGGTGAACCAGTTCTTCTCTTTTGTGGAAGAAGAGGCAGAAAAGTCACCTGCTGAACTCCATGCGTGGTTTCACTCTTTCGTTTTGTTCTGGCCCAGTTCTTCTTCCCTCTAACTTCATCTCCATCCATAGACTCGCTCTTCAGAGCCAGAGCATAAATCAGCATTGTTTCCTGGATGGCTGGGCTCCTCATGCTTTTTTCCTTGGGGAACATCCAGGATGATGGGGAAGGATGGCTGTGCCCTTTGTCTCCACCTCAACATGCAACTCGGTGAAAACTGGGTTTTATTCTTCCAGGAACCGAACGGAGCCAGCTGAAACCAGAGATTATCATCAGTGAGGAATCCTGCCTGGGGAGCTTCCACCAACCAGGAGAGCAGTTAGTTTGGGATTTTTTAAAGCATTTTTTTTTATGGCACGGCAGTTTTAGTTGAGCTAAATGAAGCTTATTGCAGTGGGGAATTCATCATGCGCATGTTTAAAAATCTTTTAAGATTGGATATTTTAACTCCAGCAAATAATCAAGTCCCAGGAACAATTTAGATGAGTAATATATTAAAAACAGGCTTACACGGATCCAAGAAAAACGTTGGAGGATCCATAGGGGTCATTGTTATGCACCGCAGGCTTAAATATATTGACTTTTACAACTGCGAATGGATGGTTGCATAGTGGTTTCCACTGAAGAGCAGTTTCAGTTGTGATAACTCATACAAAGTGAAATTCAGTCCTGTGCTCAGAGCCGGCATGAGGTCTAAGAACTAAGTGAACTTAATCTTTATCTCTCTACAAACATTGCATCTCTTTAATCCTTGAGGCATGCCATTCCTGGGAGGATCCTGCATAATGGATGCGATAGAGCAGAGCGGGAATCGGATTTGTTATTTATGGAAAAATCTGAAATCAGAGAAAACGTGTTCTGAAATTACAGGAAAGAAAACATTTTCCAAAGGGGAAGTAAATCTTGAAACCAAAAATAAACTGATTCTTTTTTTTTTTTTTTTTTTTTTTTTGTTCACCAATGGAAATGTTTTTCGCTTCTCTAAAATTGCACCATTGTATTTCAAATGAAAGAGAATATTTAAATACGTTGGTCAGAGCAATGGCAACCATTCCACTCCAGGGAGGACAGAACACTTTCTGCAGGCAGGATTTCTATCTGATGTGACATCTGTGCAGCACAGAGATTTTTATGGAATATTGTTTGTTTTCCAATGTAACAAAAAAGCCCAAAACAATGTATTTCTCCTGGAAAACGTGCAAACAGAATCACAGAATCACAGAATCACAGAATCACCCGGGTTGGAAGGGACCCCAAGGATCATGTAGTTCCAACCCCCCTGCCTAGCAGGGCCACCAAACATACACATTCAGATCAGGTTGCCCAGGACCCCGTCCAACCTGGCCTTAAACACGTCCAAGGACAGGGCATCCACAACCTCCCTGGGCAGCCCGTTCCAGGGCCTAACCACTCTCCTTGTAAAGAACTTCCCCCTAACATCCAACCTAAATCTTCCCTCCTTCAACTTAAAACCATTTCCCCTAGTCCTGCTGTTGTCAGCCCTTTTGAAGAGTTTACTCCCCTCCTGGGTGTAGGTTCCCTTCAGGTATTGATAGGCTGCAATGAGGTCACCCCGCAGCCTTCTCTTCTCCAGGCTGAACAAGCCCAACTCCCTCAGCCTGTCCTCATAGGGGAGGTGCTCCAGCCCCCTGATCATCTTAGTCGCCCTCCTCTGGACCCTTTCCAAAATCTCAATGTCTTTGCAAACCACTGTGTTAAACCCATGATGTCTGCAAATGTTTGTGAGATTTGGAAGTGTACTGACAGGAAGCATTCAGGATGTGTGGGTAGATAGGATGTGTCCATGGATGCATGGGATTCTCTGTGGCACTGTAATCCGAATTTTGGGCTATTGAAGAGACACTCCAATAGTTGGTCTAGGTGATCTTAGTGATCTTTCCAACCCTACTGAATCAGTGATTCTATCTGAATTGGAACAGTACAGCAGCAAAACCCATCGACAGGGTGCTGCATATTGAGAAATGCCATCTTGCAGAACTGAGCTTCATGAAACAGGAAAATGTTGGCTTTCACTTGTTAGAGCTATGCACATCTGTAGGTCTTCACCGAAGGGATTTGAATTAATTTTAAGTCAAATTTATATCCTCGTTCTGGAAGAGCTGCTGCTGCTGATTTTCTCCCTGAAGACAAATTTGTCATTAACAAAACCAGGAGAGGTGGCAGTGTCAAAAGCAGAGCTCATAATCACCTTCAGTAGCAAGATATTGTGCAGGAGCCCAAACATCAGAAGGAAAATATTTTGCCTTATAGGAATTATTTCTTCCTGGCCCATTGGAAGTGCTACACCACTTGCTAATTAGGGAATTGGGGACAGGGGGTTCAGGAGTTGTAATCCTTGGCTAAGGGAAGCGGTGTATTCATTACAGCTGTCACTCATTTCCCTCCTGTCTCATTTTTCTGATCTGTAAATTGAGGTTAATACCCTCTGTAGACCGAAGGTGCAAGGAGGATTAATTAAATGGCATCTGTAAGCATTGCAGTCTGCTCTTCACACCGTGTCCGCAGCTCCAGAAGAATCTGCAACGTCTCAAATTTTGTTTTCTGTTGAAAAAGGGAATATTGATGCTTCAGCTCTGAATCACCGATAAGTTTTCATCCAAAAATCACCAACAAAATGACACAAAGAAAACTGTCCCATTGGAAAGTGTTTAATGGGTTCACCTGTGAAAGGGAACAGGGAGGCTTTTCTTACTGAAACAAACAGCCCAATGCCAGCATCCCAAATACTTGGCAATGGCATAATCACAGCTCTAACAGAGCACTGAGTTTTCCTGTCGCAACAAATGAGAGCTGCTCTGTGTTATAAACAAAGCAAAGGGGAAGAAAACAAACCAGAACCCCAACCCTTGGAGCAGTCCAGGGAAACCGGTTCACTATTGGGCATATCTCAAAACCTATCCAGGAACTGTGTGTTCTCAAACTTATTAATTTTACCCACTGGTTGCTTTTTAGGCTACGTTAGCAAACAAAACAAGCTGGCTGACAATTTGTGCTGTGCTGCAAGGCGAACAAACACCACTCCCAATGGCTTTCCCAATTCCAGGGACGGAGCAGTCAACTTAACTACTTATTTACTCAGCTCTGCTCACCCAGAAAGGGCCCACTCTGATGGATGGCCCCGACCTCCCCGCTCCGCATGGCCACCAGCCAGGCTGCCACTTGGGTGTCTTCTGTGCAAACCTCCCCTCTGGCAGCAATCCAGCCTGTTTTTGTTCCATTCCATGCTAAGAAATACTACACTTCCCCAGAATGGGTGACCTAGAAGTCACACGTGAGTTAAAGACAAGCATAAGTTATCTGGACTTGCAGCCATGAAACCATTCTCTGGGAGGAAAGGGTAAATAAACAAGTCATTTATTAGCAAGTAAAATTGTTTTTTCTCTTTGAAATGCAAAAATGTGCTTTCTAGTGAGCGGTGTTTGGAGCTTCACCCTTTGCTCTCACCAGGCAGAGTCTAAGAGTGTCATGAGCAAAACTGCTTTCAAGTCACCCATCCAGCTGTCCGCTGCAGGGAAGCGTTTGTCCACTTTGTCACTCCTTGCAGCCCTCTGTTGGGGTTCAGCCACCGCCTGCAGGGCAGCAGGGGGGGTGCTCCATCGCCCTGCATGCAGGTGTTCATTAACACCAAGGTGGAGGTGGAGGTTATCCATGCAGAGCCAGTGATGGAGCAAGGGAAGGGGTCCATGGGCATTTGCTGGTCAGCATTTTTCACCAAAAAAGCATTACCACAGCGTGTCAGGGATATATGGAGACTCCCCACCTGCCCATCGGGCCTACATGCTTTAAGTCAGCTTATGTCCCCAAGGATGTTGACAGGTAGAATCTATCACTGCCACAGATTTTCCCCATTGCAGTGCACAGCTCTGTTCAGGCTTGTCGCACGCTCAGGAAAGAGAGCTAAACATTTTTCACATTGAAATAAGGACTCAGGCATCAACCCCTTCCTCCAGCATGTGGGTTTGAAGAGTTGTTTGTGGTGATTCTAAAGCACGCTGAGGACCTCAAATAAACTGTCCTGTGAGAGGCACAGGCTGATGGGAACAGATCTGAGCACATCTCGCCACGTTTCCTGCAGCTCCGACGTCGCTGTGTTTGGGCTGCGTCAGCTGTGATTTATATAACTGCAGGATCGCAGCACTGAATATTTCTTAAAGGCTGCCTTTTCCCCATAGACAGGACTGTAGAAATGAGATTCCTGACATTCCTCGTGTCGTCCAGCTGAGACGTGTGGCACAGACAGCATTTTTGTGCGGCGGTTGCATGTCTGTTTTGGAAAAGCGAGCTGTGTTTGTTACTGAATCCTCTCTCTTCATCTTATTTAGACTCTTCTTCGTTCCCTGCCGTTGTTATGAGCATGAACCCAGCACCTCTGTGAGGAGAGCGATTGCTTCACGATAAAGTTGTGGCTTTTTAGTGGTCTGCTCCTTCTGGATGGGTACTTTGAGTAAATAAAAGTGCTACCACCATTTCATAACTTGCCCATAGGAGGGTTAAAATAAGCTGAGGAAAACAACTGAACAAATAAATTTATTTTAGCTGGTACGACTTGAACCGGTCATTGAGAAGTAAGTCTTGCTCCCTGGTTTAAATAGCAGTGATTTAATTTTAGCACAGTGGCCAGTGTGGGAGCTTTGGGTTGAAGCAAACAGAGATGCCATGGCTCTGGTTTGGAGGAGTCATCTCAGGTCTCCTGGGCGGCCAAGCCCTTCCTGCAGCGGCCCTAATGCTCATTTCAGATAGCAGCTGGGGTGAATGGAGCTCCAGCACGGAATGGTGGGGAAAAATAGGAAGAAGTGGGATTGGGATTGGCAGGTCACGATGGCCTATTGCTCTCCAACACTCATCTCCAAGCTCTGCTGCTTGTTGGCAGTGAAGGTTTCTAACACCCAGTAGAAGCAAGGGCATCTTCCCCACCCAATGTATGACCCCAGCATGTGACAGCATTTTGAGCTTCAGAGGCCAAGATATCAGCTCTGGTTTTCCAAATAGATTTCATAGAATCACAATGTCATTGAGGTTGGAAAAGACCTTTAAAATCACCAAGTCCAACCGTTTCTAAGAAAAATTCTGAATTTCAGGCACTCTGATCCATGGGCTCTGCTGGATTCCCAGAGCTCCCTTCGTTTTGGAAGGAGCCATTCCAGAAGAATGAGCTCTCTACCAAAGCTTTCTGGGTCACGGTTTGTATTTGATTTTTCTCAATGTCAACTAAAATGAAAAGGCCACAAAGACATTACCTCTGTTTATAAAATGACAGAAACAAACACTTGCATTTGCGAAAGCAAATGTCAACACCATTGATCCAGACCGGGTTGTTTATGATAAAGAAAGGTTGATATTTAATGGAAGGTTAACTCCATTTTTTTTTCAAGGTGCTTAAAATCACCAGGCTTTGCAGAGAATGTGGTTTGGATTAAGAAACATCTGAGTTAACAAAAGCAAAGTCAAAGTTAATACATACCTAGCTTTGTATTAGCCTGCCTTTAATTTTGGAGTAAAACTCTAATGATTGCAGTAAATTTGTTCATTTATGAAACAGAGAGGAAATGCAATACACAGAAGAGATTAAGGGCAAGAAAAACATCCCATTTGCTGGCACAAAGATGAGCGTGTTGCTACTATAGCCCTTGCACTGCTTCCTTTGGATCTCCTGGAAACAGGGACTTGGATTTTTCAAGGACACAAAAAACTTCCATATCAGAAAGGGAAAAAAGTCAGGATGGAAGGAGAGATTTGAGGGCAAAATCCTTGTCCTGATGCGGTGGCATGGGCTGTGGACCTGCAGAGAAGCAGCAGCATATCCCCATTTTCCACTCTCTGGAGTGGAGGCGAGTGCTGTCCTTGTGCCTGCAGGCAGGAGGTCCGTTTGATGTCGCGGCGATGGGAGGAACTGAGATGGGTTTGGAAAGCGCCTGTTTTGGCGGTGGCCCTGATAAGGCAGGCGGTGGCTTTGATGGTGAAAGAGGAGCTCCAGGGGGACCCTGGGCGTTTGGATGACAGCACGGGCACGGAGCTCGTAACGCACTCCCCTCGGGTTATCTAAATAGCGCATAAATCACTGTCAAGGCTGCCATTTCCTCCGACGGGGACCTGTGTAGGTGATTAATAATGCACAAACAGTGGTACTTTGTGGAACTGCAGTAAATTTTATTATAACTTCCTTCCACTTGATAAGCACTTCCACGGAGACGCCCTCTCCCACCCATCCGTCGCTTGCAGAAGCCCCCAGGTTAGGGAGGGCTTTGGCCATTTAATGACCAGCTGCAAGCCATGAAAGAGTGTTTTGGCTCAGTTTTGTTTTCTTTGACTGGATGGAGCCTCTGGTCCCCACCGGTTGATGCTGGGTTGGATCTTGCACACCTGCTGTTTTGAAAGTCCAATCAAGCATCAAGCAGAGTAAAATGCTGTGCAGGGCTGCCCATCCCATGATGTGCTGAGGGGGCTGCAGCGAGAAGAAACGCTGCTTTGCAACAGAGAAAGGCCACAGCTCAGTGCTTGGGGGTTGGCAAGCAATAGGAATGATTGCTAATGCTCTCAGTACTTTGTCCTGTTTTTGAGGATTCAAATATTCTCTAAATATTTACATAGACGTGTGTGTTTGTATACGTGGAATGCTGTTTTTTAAAATGATACGTAATTTGTTTCGAGTGGGAGTATGAGTTACTGGTAGAGGAAGCACAGTGCATAGCATCAACGAGCAGCAATATTTACTGGGGTAAATATTGACCAATCTGCAGTGTGGGACATGGTTGCTGTTGCATTAGGGACTTCTATCAGCTTTATATCAGCAATCAAGAATGACAGCAGCGTGTGGAACAGGCTCGAGCTGGGGCTGTGGCTGTTACAGGCTGAGATGCTCCTGGGGTCCATAGCAAATGCAGCCCATGCAGCTCCACTTACAACCGTGTGGTCCATGAATGAACTTCCTTCCCCTTCTCTTGGCTAAGCACAATCCAAGCGAGTTTCGTGCTCCGCTGTGTGCAGATGGCTGACGGCAGCTGGCACAGTGCCCCGTGGATGCATTGCAATAACACACATTTTATGTGAAGGGAAAAGCCTCTGGAGAAACAAAGCTTTGAACCATTCAGTTCGTAATGGTGCAACGCTGGCAGCAAAAGCTGTGAATGAAAACTTGTGGGACACTGTGCGAGCCAGTTAATCTAGATGGGTTTCCTTATTTTTCTTTCCTAGTAGGCATGAAGTGTAGGTTCAATTTTATTCTGACAGCCAAACATGGGACTGATTGCAGAGCAGCACCCGTGTGCCCACACTTCTGGGCTCTGGTTGTGAATAAAATGGAAATGATGTGGCAAGGCATTTTTGCAATTCTTAGAGCAAATCCAAATGGTTTGTGTGAAAGAGCGGAGGCAAACAGCACCTGAGCTTGCTGGGAACACATCTGCTGTAGGTTGTGCTTGAGCATTCCTGTCCTGAAAGAGGCTGAGCACCTGCTGAGAGCCACTGAAATGAGCTCTGTTGCTGCTGTCATGGTGAGGGTCCACATGGTGCAGGAGCTGTCATCAGCAGCAAGGTGATGGTTCTGGCACCAGCACTGGGTCATGGGTGGGACACCCATCCCAGATTCTTGACATGTCAGTCCACGGCAGTCATTGGTGGGATGTCCACCACAGCTGTGGGTGGGATGCCCATCCCAGATTCTTGACATCTCAGCCCATTGCGCTTGTCAAGAGAAAATGGAAAGTTACAAAGGAACAAAAAAAACCCTTGAAATAAAGAGTAGAGAGGAAGTGGGACTCATCTGGAGGCCCAAAGGCAGGGTGGATGCCCCAGGTTTCCAATGGCATGCAGCAGTCAGAGGGGAAGAGAACATTTTTTCCTGTTGCCTCCATGTAAATGGATTTATGAACATTCAAAACAAATGAACCTTTGGCAAGAGAGATTTCTAGCAAAGTCCAAGCCACAAATATGTTTCAGGGAAAAGGTAGAACATTGATTTTTGTTTTTTGAAAAATAATTTCCCAGAAAATACGAGGGAATTTTCAGCAACTTCTCTGAATGCATTTGTGAAGCCTTTACAGTTTTTGTGGGTTTTTATCCTCCCATCCTAATCTTTACACAACTTAACAGTAACTAGCATTTCTGATGGAGTTCTCACTCAAGAATGTCCACAGGAAGTCAACTCATGAAGACGTATTGCAGAGAAAAATTCCTCAGACAGTTTTACGCTCAGAATTACTCAAAGCCCCACCACAAAATACTGAAAGATCTGCTGAAATTTATTAAAAAAGGAGGGAATCTGAAAGATCATGGAGAAATACGCGTCTGCTGTCCCACAAAAAAGGATTTATGTCTGCAAACAAGAAAGATATGTACTGTAGTGTATTCTGACACGGAACAAAGAAAAGCAAGCAGCCACCAGATCTTCCTCTCACACATCCACATGGAAATTCAGTCCCTCTTTCATAGTTTGGCTTTGAGCCCATGTCCTGTGGTGGATCTTAGGGACTTTGGTCAACACAGCCAGGGGACAACCCCTGTCCTTCATGGGCTACAAGAGACCTCAGCACATGGTGCATCCCCTGCCTGACCTCAGGGGTAGGGAAAGGAGAAGACTGGGGTATTTCCCAGGCAAGGATGTGATTGGAAAGCATCTACACGAGAGGAATGCATGACCTCTCCCCAACTCCTGGTTCTTATATCCACCACACTTTGGGGTTTAAATGCAAACCTCTTCACGTTTTCACTGTTATCATGGCTTTCAGTAAATGCTCTTTTATATTGCGTTGCATCGTTTATATCAAAACCAGATCAGATAAAATTCTCTTTGGCCCTTTTTTTTTATGACTCTTGGTGAATTTCAAAGCACTTCAGGATTACGCAGAGAAAGAAAGGTACTTCCATCCTTTATCTGCAATAGATTCATTCCTGTCACCAAAATGCTTTAAAAAAATAACAAATAAAAGACAAACTAATTCCAGACAAGACAGATGGATGTGATCATTCTGCTTTGGATGTTGCTGAGCCCTTCCGATGTATTTTGAGTGGGTAAAATGCTGAACAAAATGTTGTTTTCACAGAAATACCACGTGTGATTATGTATGTGTATGTATGTATGCCTGTATGTGCGCAAATGTTTTTATGCTCCCATGAAATATTTCAGGCTCTCCCCCAAGACAAAATGATGTGCATCCAGCTGCATCTTTGGGTAGAACTGTATTTCCTAGAGGGAGCAAAGGATCCCCATGGGCACCGGTGCAGGATGTGTTTCCTGACATGCTGTGCTCTACTCCCATCACAGTCAGAGGAGGGCTGCATTAGTCACAGTGTTCCTCAGAGATCATTAAGCAGTGATGACTGGTTGTGCAGAAAAGGTGATGTGTAGGAGTCTGCCAGTTTGGTTTCCTATTAGAGATGGTTTCTTGTACGTCTAAGATGAAGAATCCTGTGTAAATGAGATGGTCTGGATACTTTTGGGGCTTCATTCTCGTCTTCAAAAAGCTTTAGGCAGCAGCCACTGGGACTGTGCACTTTTGGAAATGTGGCCTGTTTTTCAAGCAGTCTTCATTAGGTCTCTTGAAGTCCTACCAGCCTCCAAGTCTAACTGTGGTTTGGAAAGGTCTTGAATCTCAAAGGAAAATGGCCCCATGGTTTGGGAATGGGGGAGTCAATTTAAAGAAAGGGCATTTCATCTTTCTTATTCCAATAAAGCCATTCTCCACTCATCTAGAGTGGGTTTCTGAAGAGGTTTCCATACATTTTACTAGTACAGCTGGGGAAAAGCAAGAAGTATTTTTTATTTCTCAAATTCATCAATTCCATGCTTCTTAAAGATTTTTTTCTTTTTTAATCATTCATTTACAGGAACATTCTCTACTCTGGCTGGCCTTCTGGACCCCATTGTGGGTATTGCTGAGCACAGAATATGCTTCTTTACGGCTTTGGTTTCCTGCTTGCACCTGCTCCAGCATTTGCACTGCTGTGGTTTGCAGTCCTAGGAGAAGTAATTTGCATGAGTCTACTGCAAAGTCTTCACTAACCCTTGTTTCTCATGGAGAATATAACCTCGATTTACCCTTTGCACATGCTGCCACGCTGCTAGAAAATGGGCGACAGACTCAGACTGCTTTTCTTCAGATGTTTTGTTTCTGTCTTTTTAATTGCTCTCTGGTAAAAACTGGCCACTTGCTGCAAAGTAAGAGTTGACAAAATGCACTTGTGGCTGCCAAACCAGCACGGAGTGAACCTCGTCAGCTGTGCTCTGAGTTACCCACAGCAAATCCTCTTGCCCCAAAGATTGCATCACCTCTTTGACACTGTGCAAAAAAGGAGCCAGATCAGATGGGGAAGAGGGAGATCAGCTGAAAGAAAGCTCATTTTCTTGTTGTTAACAGTCATATTTATCATAGTTGGCTCTTGGGGAAGTATTTCTGCATGCTTGTGTGCAGGGGTGTTTGCACAAAGGGGAATATCTATAGATGAACAAAGAGAAACAATACAGAGAACTGGTTGAGTTCTCTGTCCTGTGTTACATTGGAAGAAAGGACATTCCTTTGGAAAGTCCTATTGTACAGAGCAAACAGGAGAATCAAAACAGACTGAAAGCCTTGCAAGGGCTGAACCATTTCTGCTTCTTCAGGACTTGCCCTCCTGCCTTAAATCATCACAGTTTTCAGTATCTTTAACTTAACCAGGGGCTTTAGGTAACATTTAGGCAATCTCCAATATTTTTATTCTGACTGAAATGCCCCCAAAGGTTTTAAAAATCAAAAGAAAACTGCATTTAATTGTATGGCATTTTACCCACATCTCTGAAAGCTGTGCAGTCTCATCCCAGGTGGTGTAAATCAATGGGCTAACGAGGAGAAAGGAACCACACTCATTTAGGTCTCTGCAAACACAGCCTCTACCACATCATGGCTACTAGCAGCTTGGGCTTAGAGGAGGTATGGAGGTTGGGTCTGTTCAAGGCATGGCTTGCAGGTAATTGTGTTCAATTCACTTTATGTTTTTGGACTGAAAGCAGCTTGTTTCTAGTCACAGCATCCAACAGAACATTTTGTGGGAGGTTCAGAGGTGCTGTTTTGTGCCTTTTCAATCTGTTGAGTGTTAGTGATTGTTTACCTGTGACCTCTGCGGCGATGTATTATTTTTTTTTTCTTTTGGTTCTTTGGGATGCTAAAGCATGCACCCCATTATTCCTTCTGCCCCTCTGGAGTGGTGTCTGGAGATGGTACCTCAGTAATGAGGACCATGTGCAGTGTGGGGCTCAGGTGCTGGGGGGGAGCGGCGGTTCTGAGGCGCTGGCACAGCTCGCCCTGTTTGGATAGACCCAGTGGTTTGGACACTCCAATGACATCCATATGCAATGGTTTTCTCAATTCACAATGTTGAAACTAAAAACCCCTTGGCTTTAAACTTTAAGCCTCCCCATACGTTCCCCTGAGAATGAGTGTTTCTGGCAAACTGTAAGTTCTTAAATATCACTTCTCCAATTACATTCTCACAGGTTAGTATTTATGTAGGCCTGGCTTCTCAAATCCACGGTGCTGGTACTGGGCTGAGACTTAATGCATCACAGGTGGCTCTCGGTGCTTTGGGCTCTCTGACCAAACTGGTTCCAGATGGCCACACAGTATGAGTAACAACATCAGCTCATTAAGTTGCAAAGTTTCAACTACAATCACAGAATTATCAATGAAATAAAAGCTAACGGCGTATCGGCTGCACCCTAAGCCACAAATAGGATTTACAGCAAAACAAAAACCTCCTTTTGAACCCAGATCTCTCAGCATTTCGATATAGGGTGTCCACATAATAGTCTTATTCACTAGTGATAAAGCAAAAAAATACAAATAAAAAAAAAAATTGCCCCATGCTCTCCAAAAGGCACTCCTGAAGGCTACTGAACTGCAGTCCTGTGAGCCTCTGATTTTTTTTATTTTTTTTATTTTTATAAAGCTTTTGATTGGGGTCATTGGAAACATAAAGCAGTATTTACCTGTGCTGACTTAGAAAATATCTGGAATGAGCCTAGGTCTTGGATCCAAGGTGTCACAAAGTGACAGAATGCATTATAACCTCATGTTTGAGGTTATGCTTGCATGTGTTATTTGTGTAAATTGTTATCTGTCTGTAATGTGCCTATTATGTTTAGAAGGATGGCTCTTCTAACTTGTACAGGTAGCTTCTGATGCTGGTGTTTGTTGGTCTGGATGTTCTTTCTGTTCAGCAAAATGTTTCTCCAAACTCCTGCAGAGGCTGGGTTGATCGTGCTTCTTTATCTTGTCTCTCAAGGGGAGAATTCTGCATAAAGAATGTAAACAGAGTAGAAAAACATATTTAAGTAATGCCTCTTTGAATTCTCATACTCCTCAAGCCAAGCAGGAGGTGTCAGTACACAAATACAGCAGGGACTGAACAGCAGCTAACGTGGATCCATTTCATTCTCCTTGACTCAGACACCGTTGGCTTTTATTGACTTGCTGAAACCCCCGTTCCTGATTCCTGAAACCACAGTGCAACAAATATTTAGCATCAAGCACACCATTGGCCTCCTTGATTCCAATGGGATTTCTCATGCATGTGAAGTGATGTGCGTATATGAGTGTGATGAAGTGGCCAGGCTGGAGCTGCCATGTGGGATGTGAGCAGAGCCCCTCTGCCATGGTGTGGGCTGGGAAATGTGATGGGGATGTAACAGAGAGGGCTGTGCAGTCCCTTTCTTTGGTTCTGCTAAATCTGACCCCTGTGCTGGGAAACCAGGACTTAATTAGTAGGAGAACCTGAATGACTGAAAGAGGGAGATGTGCAGGTGAAATTCCCATCTACTTCTATCCCAAGGTCTGTTTACTGCAAGCAGCATTGTATATGGGTTGTGTGATAGCTCAAGCATTAGCGTGTTAAGGAAGGTGTGTGCATTTAGCATCCTTCTAGTTAGGATTTAATTATATAGGTGGTTCTCTCTCCATCCTGCAATTGTGAGGGTCTCACAGATGTGCAGTATCACTGCTTCCAGATGTCGACTGCCTTTTCAGAGCACTGGGCACTGACCCAAGGAAGGATTTTGTATTGGGGAATTCTGGCACCGTGTTTCCAGCAATGTGTGCACTGAGGAAATTATTGTGTGTGACTATAATGCAGAGACATCACTGGAGGCTGAGCTTAAGTCCTGGGGCAGGCACAGTGTTGATCAAAAGTCAGGACTGTGGGCAAGCATGGACAAAATAACATGGTGATTTAGGGTGTTTTCTTCTCAAGCCTCTATTATCCATTGTGCTTTTTGAATTGTCGTGTCTCCAAGCTGCACAGGTTTTTACTGAGGGAGCTGGTGTTACTTTGAGACTTGAGGGCTGTGTTCTGACCTACTGCTTTTGACACGCAATTTGGGCAAAGCAATGCGTAAGTCATGGGTTAGTATCTCCAACCTGCCCACGTGGCATCAACTGAAAGAGCACAGGTCAACCCACGAGCCCTAATCCAGGGAGAGCTCTGAGGTGCTTCCTCCAGGGCCTGGGTGCTGAGGGTGGGCACAAACATGGAACTGTGCACTGAGCTGCATCCAGGTGGGGCTTTGTAGGAAGAACCTCTGTCCTGGCTTTTGGGTTGTTTTGGGGAGCTTTGAGAGCAGAGCCCTGACAGAAGGATGTCTAAATGCAGCTTGCACCCTTGGCTCGAGGGTCTCCTGGCTGCCTCTCTGATATGATGCTGAAATACCAGGCTTCTTGGGAACAAGATTACTGCCCACTTGCCCCACCGTAGGAGACCTCAAGAGCTACATGTCCTGGTGGGAAGCCCAGGATGAGATACCATAGGATCAGCACCCTGTTTTGGAACTCTGATCTATGTAAGGATGCTTTTGGGAGCCGAAGGGGGTGGTGTTCAGGTCTCCCCACCTCTTGAAGCAACCATGGGACGTGTGAGCCCGGGTCTCACCCAGGCAGCGCGTGGAGCAGGGTGGTGCTTGAGCATGTCTGCAGAGTGAGGAATGCCAGATCCACCCGCTGTCTCCAGATTCGTCTCCCCAGCCAGGCTCTGGATCTGATTTGGATGCAGAGAGATTTATAAGGCATTCTTTTAATTGGGGGGCCCCTGTAACGTTTCAGCTGAGGAATGAACATGGGGAATGAGGAGACCTAACAGAGAGGCAATGGCAAACAGCAGCCTGGAAGGGAACGTAGAGGGCTAGGGAGACTGGTGGCATGTGCTGTAAAGAAGTAGGGGCAATAAAATGCACCAATAAAAATGATGTGTATGGCCCTAGCCTCATCTAAGAAGAGGGAACAACAGCAGGTCTCTTCTGAGGGCAAATGAGAAAACCCTCCATCTGCAAGCAATTATCAGAAACACATGGGAAAGGTGGACAGGGCAGACGAATCTGAAAGCCATATGATATTGCACAGAAGAGCAAGGCTCATGTAAAGCTTGGGAGTTCATATATTTCACAGCTCACACTGCATGGAGACTTAGACTTCTCTGAAACCATCAAATGGGACAGCTCTTCTCATTTCAGCCTTGAGGTCTGTGTGCAGATGCCCTGAGCTGGGATGAGCTCAGGGCTAGAGGGGCTGGCATGCTGCTGGGAAGGTTGGGAGCCTGTGTGGCTTGGTGCTGCACATTGTAAAACATTTGCAGTTAATCTATGTCACACGTGAAACCAAAGCAGACAGCTGAGCTGGGACAGCAAAAGCAATATAGGTGTGTGACAACTAGTGCTACTGATGTGCTTTTGGGAATTTCCTATCAGTGCAGCATCAGGATGGTATCTGTGGCAGGGATGGGAGCTTCTGAAGCATTGTACATGTCCTCTTATATATATGCATGAAGAAGAGAATTCCCTTTGCTGCAAGGACCATGGTGATGGCTGAAGAATCTTCAGTCATTAAAGTTGGAGCAGACCTCCAAGATCATTTAGTCTACCCATCATCACTGTGTTCCCTAAATCATGTCCTTTGATCTGCCTTTCTGCTGTCTGGAGACTAGGTAAGTAGTTTTTGTCTTGGCCTTTCCATGCTGACTTGTTCCTTTCTCTTGGAAAGGAGAGGGCCTGGGGGCCATCCCTCTCTGCACTGTGCTGCTGGTGCTTTTGTTCTCAGTATGTATTCTTGATAGTTAGAGATGCTGCCCCAAAGGCAGAGGGCATACTTGCTCACAAGGGAATCCTGAAAGATTGCTGCTAGTCATATGCACCAGCAGGGTGAGCAAGCAGCAGAAGCAAAGCAGCGTGGCTGGACGGAGGGGCTGGTCTCATTGCTTCTGTGTAAATGTAAATGCATAGAAATACTTCAAAATGCAGGAGCAGGACACTTAGGCACCTGACCATCTGAAGAAAGGAACAGGGCAGGACTGAACGGTCAGGGATAAGCAAGACTCCAGCTAAGTTGGATCTAGGGCAAAGGATTGGATGAGCAGTGTTAGCTGTCGAGATCACTTCCCTAAGCCTCCAGGACTGGTGAACCCTATGGATTGCAGCCCCTGTACAGAGCTGTTGTGCTGGGACCATTTGGTGCTATGAAACACAGAGCAGATGCTGTCTGCTGTGACCTAACCTTCCAGGCTGGCTCAGCTGGGCATGTCTGTTCTTGGCTGCTGATCTGAACCAGCTCCTTGATCTGCTCTTCATCCACTTGTGAAGAATGTGCTTCTGACCAGATGGATGCCATCAGTTCACTGACTTGGATGTATTTAACTTCTGTTCAGTGCGTGCCCAAACTTGAACCAGCCCAACAGTGCCCTAGATCAGGCTACCATGTAGGTTTGTTCACCAAATGCTTCATGTTGCAAACGCAGGGAAGTTCCCTTTGCCTCCTGAATGAGTTCCTGGCCATTAACGTGGCTGTGGGTTTTGAACTAAGCAAGCAGATGTTTTTGTGCTCTGCAGATCACCTTTGCTGCACGGGATGGTGCTTATGCCTCATTGGGCAGGGATGTGTTCAGCCTCGGTGCATGTGCTCTGCTCCACCTCACCAAGCACTGGAAGTAGAAGCTCTGCAGGGTTGCATTGCAGAAGGGGCAGCTTTGCCAGTATGAAGAACTTGTTCAGAGCCTGCTTTCATCTGTGTGTTATCAGAACTATTAAGGTGAGGCTAGAGCTCTCCAGGCCTCATTGGACAATGACCCCAGCATCCCCCTCAATTCCAAGCACTGAACAACTGAAAAACAAAAGCCAGCCCCCTAAACTCCTGAAAACCCTAGAGTATCCATCACTGCCATACATAATCACAGTTAGAAATCCAAATGAAGTCTGCAGCCTGTCAGCTCTGCAGACAGATTTGGTGGTGATATGAGCAAAGCCAACATTTAAAAATGACTGAATTCTCATTATAAAGATACATGATCCTCCTTCTCATTGAGAACAGTTGGGCTTTGCTTCCAGTGGAGAGCCAAGCCATTTATTTTATAGCTCCATTGTACGCTGCACTGGGAATTGTTCCTGCAGATAGAGGTTTCTAGCATGTTTTTCCTATGTACTTTATTCTACATGCACTGTGCCCTTTGCACATGCTGAGGGCTCTCACATGAATTACACTTTGCCTGATTTGGTTGGATGGGTTTCCTACATTTGTGTCCTATAAATTGGCATGGTGATGTATTTATTTTGGTAATCAACCAGTTCTTTGTAAATCTGTGAGCTTAATCCTCCAAGAGAGAGAAATAAAAGGCTCAGTCTCTTTTTCTAACAATGAAGATAAATACTTTTATTTTCATAACTCTTGGACATCTTTTTTTTTCCATGGCATTCTCCCAAATCATGAGGTCCTTGCTCACTCAAGAGAACACAGATGTCTTTAAGTCCTTCACCAGGCTTGTTAGGGCATGGAAAATATCTTCGAGAGGAAAGATGGTGTGGTGGTTTTGCTATTGAGTGAGAACTTAGTTTGACTAGGCTAACTTCTTGCCTCTGCTGTGTATTTCCAACATGACCCTGCATCACCTCTCTTGCTACTTCTGCTCCCCAAAATCTCCTGCTGTTGAGCACGTAAATCTCATTGGTGCAGGGCCCTCTCACTGCAGGTTGGTGCATGCAGGAATTCCAGCTGAGGCTGTGAAGTGTACTGGAGGCAATGCAGGCAGGAGAGCAGCAATGGCCTTTTGGCTCTGTCTGTGGGTCAGGACTCGCTCCACACTGCTCAGAGTGCTGGGATATAAGCCAGAAGCCACCTGAGCTCAGTAATGCACAGCCATGCCCATAACATTGTCTGCTCTCACCTTGTTAGTGGCGTCACTGTTGTATGCCAGCTTGGATACTGGTTGTGGTAAAGGCAGCTCACAGTTGTGCCTCTCTGGCGGTGGGGCCTGATGGTAAGGGTTCTAAGTCACTGTGAGGGATGTTGAGGTTGGGTCTTTTTTAAAAAAAAAAAAAAAAAAAAAAAAAAAAAAAAAAAAAAAAAAAATCACAGGAGTAGTAATAAGTTCTATAATGTATTGGAACAAACTGTCCAGGGAGTGGTGGAGTCGCATTCTGTCTTGGTGTTCAAAGACCATGGAGATGTGACACTGGGAGACATGACTAGTGGGCATGGTGGGGTGGGTTGGGGTTTGACTTGATGATATTGGTTATTTTTCTCAACCTTAATGATTTTGTGGGGAGCTGAAAGAATCAAAATGGAGTCTGTTGCTCCTTCCAACAGCTTGTCCTTTTCCAGGTGCTCCTAATCTAGCACCATCCCTCATCTGCTGACTCTCGGTGCTTTGGTTGAGACAAGCTATACGAGCATCCGGGTTTCGCTCATATCAGCCTGGGTGCTCAGAAGACTTTCCTCTTGTATTTCAAACAGTTCTGGGAAAATGGGCATGGAGGCTGAGTGCTTGAGCAATGCAGTGTGCAGGGAGCTGGCTTCCACGTGAGAGGTGATGCTGGCTGGGAGTTGGCGGAGGCTGCAAGCACAAGCTTGGGTCACTTGGCTCATCTCACGAGGTGGTATAATACATCAGGCATGTTGGTTGATGTGGTGTTACTGACTGCAGTGTGATAAGGATCTCCACATGCTTCTGCCCACCCTCCATTTTTTTTTTTCCCCCTGGTTGGAGGGAAAATTGCACAGCAGTGGCCAGTGGGAAGGTGAGGGATAGTGCAACCCTGCTCTGCTGCCATCTGGGTCAGGAGCCTGATGCAAGGAAAAACGTGCACAATTTCTACTTGGCAGAGTTCCTCTCCGTGCTCCCCCTCATGCTCACAACTCTATTTGTTATTCTAATATGCCCACAACCAAAGTGTGAGCTGCAGACTTGTAGTGGGGAGAGAGTCCCAGTGCGTGTTAAATATTCACTTAACTGAAGTGATACTGTGTGTGTGTGTGTGTGTGTGTGTGTCAACCAAGCTTTGCAGTACAGTGCAGGGATGACATGATCAAGGGTTGGAGCACAGTGAGAGTCTCCTGCTGGATCTTCAGTTGATGTCCAAGTGCTTGTAGTCTGCTGGTGCTCATCGCCTCTGACCTCTATTGCCTGTGGTGGGAGCTGTGATTGATCTTGGAGTTGGGCATAATATGGCTATGATGAGCAGCTTACAACCTCTCTAGTCCTACCTTCACTCTAGTTAAAGGTGTTCATCGTGGTGCTTCCATGACTAGCTAGGCTTTCATCTGACAGCTGGTTTAAAAACCAACCCTTGAGACTTGAACTGTGGCTACCATCACTCTGGCTGTAGCATATGCTTTGTTTCTGGGAGGTTCACAAACCTAAAAATCATCCCTTTCTCTATGCCTCTTTCAAGATTTTTTTGTGCTGCCAGTAATTTGGGAGAAATTTTGTAACTTGGGGGATGGGGGAAAGAAGTTCATAGGAAGGCAAGTGTTTCCTGAGTGACTGTTTCCATGCAAAAAGAAATGATGTTCCTCTTTTTTCTAGACCAGGCTTTACCATGAAAGCACTATGTCGGCCATAAATCTTAAGGCCGCTTAATTCCTATAAAATTCTGCCAGGAGGATCAAATGATTTTACTACCCCATGTCAAATTAATAGCTGGGTGTCAACCAGTGTCACTTCCTGCTTGAAAAATGACCATCGTGTTAAGCAGGTTTTATTTATGATTTTCTGCCTGATGATCACAAGTAGTAAAAGTACTAAAAGTGAACTGTGAATGTGAGGAAGAGTCAGTGCTCACTTCATTAATAGCATCATCACCAGTTCTTTCTGGAGTCAGCCCATGGTGATGCCCACACTGTAGAACAAGGCGTTCTCACTGGACAAGTGCTGAATTTATTTCTCCTTTTATGCATGGTTGCTACCCAGGAGAGACTGTCCTCCTATCCATTGGCTTGCTAGAGGCATGACCTGACTGAAATTGCCTCTGCCTTCCTCCATCCAGCCTATGCGAGCAGATGGAAACAGCAGCTGCCAAGCACACCACACCTCCCAGCCTGCAATAACAATCACACATCACCTCACCTCTGGCCCACAGTAAGTGTCTGGAGAACTTTTCTTTTGCTGGTTGCCCCTTGTTTGAGCTTATTCTCTTTGGCTTGACCCATAGCTGGGGACTTGGCTTTCGGTGCAGTGGTGAAATGCATTAATAGAGGCCAGGCGAGGACGTGACGATTGGCAGCTTGAAAGAAGTTTGCTTTCTGAGTCAGCTCTCAACTTCTGTAGCACTACCAGCGCTAGGACTTGCTGCTGTTTCTCCTGTTGCCCTGGCTATAGTCCTTTTCCCTGAGCCCAGCTATTTCCACTGTATATTTTGAAAAGAGCTGGAATGTTCCACTCAGTTTTCCAAAATCTGAGTATCATTCCTCATTGCCCTCCCTAACACTTAAGAGTCAGCCCTGGATATGCTACAGGTTATTTTTATCCATCCTAAATTTTCATGATCCACCCAATCTGGCCCAGGCACTTGCAGTTGGGTCAGCAGCCCTGCATCCACGCCCTCTGGGAGGTGTCCAAGAGATGCAATGGAGAGGGTCTAAAAGTATAAGAACCCTTCTGTCTCAGCTGAATTAAGAAGGGAAGTGGCCAGTGTAGAAGTTGGGTCCTAGGGAAGCCCATTGTGGTTCTTCTTTGACAATCTCCTTACGAGGGAAAGCAAATCTTGTAGAGAAGTGACATGGAAAAAGTCTGTACACAGTTTCAGCTGGGAATCAGGGTTGGGACATGCTCCAGCTAGCATGTTCCTTGCTGAAACCATCAGCCTTTACCTCATCTGAGCAGGACAGCGTGCCCTTCCTATCTTTTTCTGCCTTTCATCTGTTGTTCCCAGGTCAGCATCAGCACCAAGGCGGTCCCTGAGAATTGAAGGCTTGATTATGACCATGCATCATGAGATGCAACTGTGTTCAGCTTAAATAATTCTTCCTGCAGAATAAGGAAGAAAGAAAAACAAGGAGGGGGGATAGGGGTGCCCTTACGGTGCAGAATTATCTGTTCTATGCTCCATCTTCTGAGCTTCCTTTTCCTTTATGATCTTTACGCTCATAACTAGGGCAGTTTTGACATGCAATCAATCAGCCGACCACTGAGCCGAGGAGTGTCTACCACGTTACTAATCCCCAGTAATTACCAGGGGACCAGTCACAGAGTGAACCATGAGGCTGACTCAGTTTGATTTACTTCGTTGCTCTCTTCAGCCCAGATGTTCGGAGATGCACAGGTTTTTGTGCCAAAGAATAGCCCATTTGCAACAAGCAGCCATTAGGTGCTAATATCCGTTTGCCACAGGTTTGGCAACGTGAGCCATGCTTACACAGGAACTGCAGCTGCAGGATATGAACATCTGAAAGCACTGTTAGAACATAAGAAAAAGAAAACAGCTCAGACGCATGACCTCAGGGCCAGCGTTTTATTAAAAATATATATTAATGCTGCTCCCTCTGATAAAGAACTTATTTAGGCCTTGCTTAAATTGAAACCTAACCTATTGCTTAGAACTACTGTATCTTCCTACCCAGGGGTTTATTTTGTCACTGGGCCAAATACAAAGTCATGTAGTTAGAAGTCTTTGGCACCTGCCTGCACATTTGCATCTGGGAAGAAAATACTTTTGTGCCTTTCTCTCTCTTCCTCAGTATGCAGTTGGTTTGCAGAGCCAAAGCTACCCCTAGGGCTCGCTTCTCGTATTTGCTCTCAGAACAAATTGATTTCCAAGCCACCAAGCATTGAGATGGCTGTGGGGATTGAAGCCTGGTTGGCTGTTTCTGATGATAGTCTGTGAAATTCAAGTGTGACAAAGCATTCAGGAGGATGCTTAATTATATTACAAGGTGTGAGGAACTTGGAACCGTAGTATGGAGACTGCTGTAGAGAAGATTATTGTGCCTCAAATTTTCCAGCATGGTGAGCTTATAAAACATAAGTTTTCTTTATTTTGTACCATTTACATGTTATAATTATGTTTTAGCTCACACTTCTAAATGTATAAAAAGCCTTAATATTTTATAACCTTACTGAACTGGAAAGTTTGAGGCATGAGCATTTCACAGTGATGACAGTTTGATGCATTGATTTTTATTTTGCTTTATTTCTGGGGGGGTTGATCAAATGCCCTTGTCAAAATTCCTTAAGAGCATCTCACCCATATCCAAGTTTTTATACTCAAAGTCTTATTCAAGACCTTAAAAAAGACTTTAACTCATTCACAAAAGTTGTGTTGGTCTTATAATGAGTGGATTTACCCAAGCTTTGTAACAGTAATAATAAACAATTCTTAATGACATCAATGTGTTATTTCTGATGGCTTTCCCCTGGGATTCAACCATGTTACAAAGGAAGCTGGTGTCATTCTGTTTTAAAGATAAAACACACCCAGCTTACCAGCAGGGATGTTAATTAGACTTAGGACATCCATATTTAATCTTCTTGCTTTTATCCTTTTCCTACATGTGAAATATTTAATGACATGTGGAAGCAAATTAGTTGAACATCTGTTCCATGCTGGCCTCATCCAACCCCACCCCTCATTCAGTGTGTGGGAGGATTTGGGGGTGAAATTAGCTGTGAAAGGGGCAGATATAAAAATAGAGCGGGGTCCTCCTCTGCTGTTGGTTCTAGACAGGGTTCATCTTCACTATAAATAGTGGGTTTGGCTTGAGATCTCCCAAGCTAAGTTTCCTGAGTGCTTCTCTTCCCATCCTAGCAGTAATCTGAAGAAGATGTTGTAAACTGGAGTTGTGCTGTGGAGGTTGGAAAAGGCCACTAAGGTCATCGCATCCAACCAGCAACTCATCACCACTATGGCCACTAAACCACATTGCTCAGTGCCACAGTTCCTTTACTGTCCTGGGCAGTAAATCCATTCCCAGGTGTTTTCCATGCAGTTCTCTTCCACAGCCAGCTTCAAAAGTAAAGGTAGCATGGGTCTTCCAGAGCTCACAGGAGCACCTCCAGGTGTTGGTACAGCAATGCTGAGTAGGTAGCTTGAGGAAATTGATGAGCAGGGACAATGCTGCTGCAATATGGGCATTTAACCAAGAGACAGAACGGCCTCTGTTTTAGAGGAGGCTCATGATGGTGTCTTCTGGACTTGAAATGAGAAGTGCTTGCATCTGGCAAGTTGTCCTCAGAATGGTAAAGCAATCATCTTGCCTGGAACAGGCCTTTGAAGTGCGCTGGTCTCACTCTTGCCAACGTGTAACTTGGCATAGCTGAGCTGCTTGGGCACAGATTTCTACTCCTGAATGGAAAGTGGGGGCCAGGTGTGATCTGCAGCCTGCCCAGCAGTGCTTGATGGCAAGCTGTGCCTGGGGGTGACTTGCCAGCCTGCTGCAAGAAGCTGTAAGTCACACATCCATAACTGCATGGAAATGGCTGGGCAAATACTTTGAAAGACAGAAACACTTTAGAAACCACTGCTGTGTGAGTCACACGTGCATGGAAAAAGGTGAACCAACAAGTTCTCCCTGGCAAGCCATTTGCTGACCATTCCTTGTCCTGGCAGCACCGCTCCCTTTCCTCCTTCCCCCTTCTCTTATCTGCTTGCTTTTAAACCTTGCTGTTCAAAGTTTCCAAATTGATTTCTTTTTCTTTTTTTTTTTTCCTCCCCCCATCCCAAATTTCTAATGTCAATAAATACTTCAAAGGTAGAGAGAACTCGCATGCCAGCTCCTAGCCTAGAGCTTACTTTTACAGCTCTGCAATAAACCCCTCTAAAAAAATGTTTATAATGGCCATGACCGTGGTACTTAACTATTGCAGTGCTCTCTATCACCCTCATAATGTTAAGTGCCAATAAATCACCTGAGCTGTCATGGCATCCTGTATTTATTTACAAAGCCCTTGGAGGAGTATTTTTTCAGTTTTCTTGACTAAGGGGAACAAAAGCTGGAGGCTCTCTTTCTCACAGAGGAAAGCAGATGAAATGTTGCCCGACCCTCCAGCTGGTCTCCTGTACCCCAGGTAGGCTGAGGGCTGCAGCACTGCTATTTTTGGAGGGGTTTCACAGGGGATCCAGTGCTGAGCAGTGGCTGCTCAGTGGTTGTGGATGTTGCTTAAGCTGTGCTCAGGGCTGAGTCTGTGGCCAAAAATGAGTTTTGTGGGATGGCACAAGCATGCATTAAAGCCTGAGGCATGAAGCGAAGGCTTCTGCTTGTAGGAGCTGCTCCAAAACCATTCAGGCTCTGCTTATAGTTGGATCTAGCTCCGGGTTTTGATCTGGCCCTCCTAGACTCAACCATCTCCCTCTTTTGCGGACAGTGTTTGCTCTTTAGTCTATTGAGTGTTCACAGAATTTCACCTGCTGAGATGCAAAGGAAATGAAACCATGAAATACAACTTATCCTTCATCATAAACACTTGGTTTCCTGTGTGCTACCATCTCTCCTCTAGAGGCTTTTGGAGGCAACTCCCTATCAAAATGTAGGATGGAGAAATCCAGTGTTAGAACACTTGGTATGAGCACAGATGCAGTCTTGGTTTAAAATTAGTGCCTTAAAGAAACAAACTGTTTACTCAAAAAAAAGTAAACACAGTGAGTTTCCCAACTGTATCAATAACCCGGGGGCAAAATGGGTTTTGAGGCAGAAATGGGACATAAAGGTTTAACTGTTGGGACTCAGAGTCAATATGAGAAATAAAAGGCCATATAGCTTTGAAAGCCACCTGCCTCCTCTTGGAGCACATTGTGAAGATCCTCATGGCACACAGCAGTAGAAGAAGCTGCTGGCTCTGAGTGTATCACCTGGTTGGAATTTTTCACGGAGCTTGAACTTATTAGAAAACAGCCCCAGTCAAGCAGAACTGTGCAAATTAAATTGGATTTACATGATGAGGTGGAGCCTGAGCACAGCAGCTAGGAAATGCCTGGGAAGAAAAAGACAAACCAGGGGGGAGCAGGGCTGCTCTGAGTAAACAGCGCTTTTAAAAATAATAATAATATAGATATAAAAGAAGTTGAACTAACAGTAATAAAATTAAAACTCCTGCTTTAGCTGCCCTGGGGGAGGGATTCGAAGTGAGACACTGAAGGAGAGAAATATGAAAGGAAATAAACAGATTTCAGCTCATAATAAGCAGGAGGCTGGGATATTGTAGGATAAAGTGTTCTGGGATGGTGTGAGCTGACCTGGAGCATGTTCCTGTTGTGAGGAAGGGTGAAGACTTAGTCTTCAGCCCTTTGGAAGCCTGTAGGATTTAATCTATTTGCTTCAGAAGACTTTGGGAGAAGCCTGAGCTACTAGAATATGTTAGGAGCTTTGTGTTCTTTTCTCTTTAAGGAATATGCCTGATAGGTTGTGTTCCCGCCTATTATCTTATCAAAATATGGTTTCTTCATCAGCAACATGTAGGTTTCGTTCTCTGAATCTGTGAATTCTGAATTGCTTCCATATGCAAGATATTTCATTGGAGAGACCCTCCGCTTTGGGAGCATCATTACTGCCCAGTGTAATCTTCTGTGACTCATAACGTAAACCCAAAGTTATTGCAATTTATTAGCAATCACAATTTGCCAGGAAAATAGCATCAAGAGTGTATCAGAGCAAGTAACTCAATTGCAAAATGAGCATGTCCTCTATTGCAGTCTGAACCCATTAATGTTGACTTTCCAAATCCAAAGAGTGATTTCCTCTTGGGCCCGTTAATAATGTGGTGCAGTATGCTTTCCATTGAAGGAAGCAACAGGATTTTATTGAATATATGGAAAGGAATTGGTTTTCTGCCTTGTTACTTAACAGCTGATCCTTACTGTCAACATTGGTGATGAGTCAACCTCAAGAAATAATGCAAGAAATTAAGCCAAAGGCTTAATCTGGTGCCACTGTGATTTGTGGGGTAATGCTGGGGAGAGGAGGTGGTGGCTGTGCTGGGGACCAGGCAGGAGGTGTGTGCAGGACCTCTGCCTCCAGGTCACCCTGGCAGAAGTGCACAGGACTCCTCCTAAAGATCAAGGGATTTGCCTACAGAGATAGCATGCTGCTGTTGCCACCTGCAGAGCTTGGGGTAGGGGTACGGAGGAAATGGGGTGAAATAAAGTTGTGAAACAAGTGCTAAATGTGCCATTTCCTGAAGGAGTAGTTTAGCTTATGAGAAATCCTCCCTTTTGCATCTTGCTGTTGGGAGTGTGGATTTGGAAGGGTGAGAAATGGCTCTTTATTGGTAACACTGTGATTCCCCTGATCCTGGAGGGCTTGCGGCTGGGATTTCCTCCAGCTAAATGCTGGTGTGAGCAGCCTCAGAGTCTGCCCCTATAGAAATATTGGTCTGTAGCAGGTCCAGCCATCAGCTGTATAGGGCCAACTTGTTATCTCAGAGCTGTGGGCTTGATGTAAACCCTTGCACAAGCAGCAGTGCCATGTACCTTCAAATAGAGCTGGTCTTGGAAACTACTGAGGTCCTTCAGCATTGACCAGAGATGTGCCTAAGACAGTTCCCACGTAGAGGGCAGTGGTGTCTTGGCCTTGCTCTGGTGCACAGTCACAGTGAATATCCTTGCAAGCCTCAGACCTATCCCTGCTGTTACCAGGGCAACTTGGAAAGCTCTGTTAGGTGGGGATCACGTCAGATGTCTGAAAGTGGCCATGCAGCTGGGCTGAAACTTGAATGGATTTGAGGAGAAGCCAACCCATCCGTCCTAGTGGAAAGAACAACCTCTGTAGTTGGTATAAACAGACGTTGCTCTGGTGTAACAGCCAAGCTGGTCTGAGAAAGGGGGTTTGCTTATAGAGGAAAGAACAACTCTGCTGGAAACAATTGTTCTGGGACTGATTTAAAGAGCACTGGGTAATCTTATGCAGATTCCCGCAGGGCAGCCGTAAGTTAAGTGATGAAAATGTCTGCATGTTTTATACAGCTCTGCTGCAGGACTAAGGGAGAGGCAGCAATGCTTGGAATACTGTGCAGGGCCCCGTGCAACCAGAGTCACTGCCCAGGAGGTGGGATGCTCCTCTATGGGAGCGAGCAGGGTGAAACATCTAAGCCTTGGAGCTGGGAACACATAGAGCTTTTGGAGTAGCTTAGCTGCATGTGTATTGCTAACAGCACCTTGATGCTGCAGAGAGCTTCCCTAGAGGGAGTGTGCAGTCCCATCCAGCTTCTTGCTTGAATCTGACCATCTTAAGCTGCGTGTACTTGATGTCTTGGGACTGAGCAGGAAGAGCAATGGTTCCTCTTGCTCATCTGCGGAGCTGCTCTGGAGTTGCCTCTCTGTTGGTCCAGGGGTTTACTCTGAAGGATGTAGTGCTTCATCTAGAGATACCTGTAGTCACAGTTCCACTCTGAAGTCTGCAGCTTCAGGAGTAGCCAGTGCCGGGGAGAATGACTTCTAATTTAAATGTGGTTCTTATTTGCATAATTTGCATCTTAATTTGTAGTGCACAGACTGAGATAAAAATGAGAGCTTGGAAGAGATGGAGGCTGCTTGTTTGCTATGCTGTGTTTGATGTGGCTGCCTTTTCGTGCCGGAGCCTTGTGTGCGTGTGTGTGACATAAGTGGTGTTAAAAATACAAGGGATTGGGTGGAAGGAAAAGAAGAATGGAAACTGCAAGTCTTTTACTGTGCTATACAACATAATAACCCTGGAAATTAACTATGGGAAAGCTCTGGAGCTGGGTTTTTTATGTCATACATTTGTTCTCAGTATAACAGAGACCTTCCCACTTGCCGCACAGGAGCCATGCCCAAGGGGACATGGTTATAATGAGCTCCAGATCAGGGTGTCCCTTCTGGGGTATCTCTGTGTTTTGCCCATAAAACTTACACCACCACCCCCCTAAGACAAACAAAAAAAAAGAAAATTAGAAAGTGAACTCCAAAGGCTTCTGTGATGAATGGGGTCCTTTGTTTCAAAACAGCGTCACCCAAAGTGGGGAGACTTGCAGCAAGATTTCAAGTTGCTAATGAAGAAAGTCTGCTATGGCTATTGAGGTGGAAAAGCAGCAGTCCATACCCAAAGAACAGCATGCTGAGGATGACCGTGTGGGGAAGCCTTTGCGTACGTGTATGTGAGAAATTGGGTATTGTCATTTTGTACTTATTGCTTGGGCAGCTCTTGCCAAAGACAGTTTGCCACATCCCAGTAAGTCCTGGGGTTTGGTTATTACTGAAGCAGTCCTTGGTTGCTTAAGATGAAGAAGGAAGGCTCTGAAGATGCTGGGATATGAGCCTACACCCTTACCTCAGCCTTGTCCCCAACAAGGTTTATCCTCTGGAAGAACCTCCTTACATTTGGTTGACTCTTGGACGGGGTCCTGGGCAACCTGATCTGAATGTGTATGTTTGGTGGCCCTGCTAGGCAGGGGGGTTGGAACTACATGATCCTTGGGGTCCCTTCCAACCCGGGTGATTCTGTGATTCTGTGACTCTATCGCAGGAAGGCAGGTTTATGACGTGCGTTCACTCTGCAGCGCTCACAGTGCTAATGAATCTGTGTAGTTAATCAATGTAGTGTGAGCAGTTGGAAAAAAAAAGTCCATAAAACCATACAATTTATGCTTACTCTTTGCAGAATGTTTTCTATTCCATCAGTCTAAACACTGAGTAGTATTTTAAACAGATGTAGGCCATCAGTTTCTATAAACATCGTAATTGTTTGGCACCGCCGCTGCTTACATTTAAAGATGCAGTTTGTGAGGATCCACGCAGACACCAGGCTTGTGCTTTCTGCTGCATGCAGGAACACCATTTACGTTCCACCGGAGGCCCGTAACTTTCCTCCTGTACAACTGGTTCAGCTCCAAGCCTGGCACCAAACAGCGGCTGTTATCATCACGGCTTTATATAGCTCCATCCTACACACCCAACCATTTTAGTGGGGTTTGATGGGAGGATGTGGTTTGGATCCCTCCCCAAAAGCTCTCTGTTCTCGTTGCCCCACTCACAAATAGATGCCACATTGCTGGCACCTTTCGTTGCTCGGGAGGAAGCATACAGCCCCCCCAGAGCCCAGCTCGGCTGCTCCCCCACCATTTGTACAGAGCTGTTCGATCTATGGGTGATCATTAAGCCCATGTTCGTATTGCCATCTCCAGAAAGCAGGGAGGTGTGGTCCCCGTGTCGGATCGCTCAGCCTCTCGTAAAAATGATGAATGGAGCTGGAGATGGGGGGGGTGAAAGGAAGGGATGGATAATATTCATGCTAATAAATCTAGTACAGCAATTAGCATCGCCTTTACAAATATGTGTGTTATCAGCACAAATGGAAAGCCAGATGAGAACAGCAGCCAAGTGCTGCTCTGTGTTTATAATCAAACAGGATGGACCCAGCATTAGCCAGGACTGCTGGCCAAGCCCAGGGTTCTCCTGGGCTGGGATGAGCAGCTCTTGATGGGCAGTCTTTCATGCTGAGCTCACCCATGGCTCAGTCACTCTTAATCCATGTTAGCCTGCAGCACGGTGGCTGGGGGGATGGCCATCATCTTGTTGTAACTATTTTTGTTAATGATTCCTTTCATAAGCCCTAGCTGGGTAGATCAAAATGGAATGCTTTTGTACTGTGGCATTACTGAAGATGTCATTGATTTCAGGGCTTTGTTGCTCCCGTCCGAAGAATAGCCCCATGTGTGTTCCCCTCTTGTTCTGAAATAGCAAGTGAAAACTATGAAATGAGATTTCACTGATAGCATATGTTCGACTTGCAGGCTCATTTCTTAATGTACTTTGGCTGCAGACTCTAGCTGAGCAACCAGATTGCTGCAGCATCACGAGTGTGGATAAACGTCCAGTCTGAGCATTGCATAACTTTTGCCTCATTGAGACTCGCAGAGAAAGCTGTGAGTATCACCACAGCCCAAGAAAATGACTGCTACTTCCCTCTCTGAGACTCTAAAGTGAGCGTGTGTGTTTTCAGGTTGCTTTCCTATCATATATCAGTCCTAGGTCAGTTTGGCATTGAGAAAGATATGGTGATATATAAGATATTGTGAAGATCAATCTCTTCCCTTCACTCAAGGTTAATTCTTGCTCTGATCTCTCCACTGGAAGAGAAATCTCTCTAAAGTGTAGTATATACATAGATAAAATATCAGCCAGCTAATTAATTAACTTGTTTAGTTGTCCCATTGATGGAGATCTCCAGGATACCTGGTAGATGCCTCCATACTGTGAGGAATAGGTCCCTGTAAAAGCCAAAATTAGCCATCTTTCTCAGAAAGCACTGAACTTCACCCAGAAAGAAGCTTCCAAATGTATACGAGGAAACTTAAAGTTGGAGAGAAGGCTGGAGTTAATGGAAGTGGTTCGTGGTTGTGGTTGCTCAGTGGTCAAAGCAGTTTGCTCTTCTGTCTGTGCACAAGGGTTTTATTGTAGGAATTCCTGCTCATGTCACTAGAAATTCAGCTCTCTGGGTCAGAGGGGAATGGGGAGCATGGCTCAGGAGTCAAAAAGGCAACAAACTTGGCTTCGGATAGATTTTGCACTCTCTGACCAGGGCAGGAGCTGATGTCAAACTTTCCCCAGGAGTCATACTCCTAAATGGAAAGGAGCCCAAAATGATTGCATGTTGACTGCCTGCTCAAAGATGACTGGCTGTTACTGCCAGACTGTTTGGGGAGGTTTGCTCTTGGAAAATGGAATGCCTCCCGCGTGCTGATTTTTCTCTGAAGAACAGGCATTTCTCAATCGTGGCCAAGCCACCCGCTCTTTCCAAACTTGGGGTTAAAGAGGGCATCTGCTTTCACCAAATTTCTGTCCCCACATGGTTGGGAACTGAGCAGCAGATGCTCTGCCACTGTGCTGTCCCCTCCTTTTCAACCAAGGTTGGCGTCACAGGAGGTGTGGGAACTTCCTCCTGGCAGGAGGCTGTGGAAAAAGACCTTTCCTGGGTACCTCTGACCCAAACACACTTCTGGTGTGTGTTTGGGATAACAGACACGGGAAAGAATCTGGTGCTTTCCTCCTGTTCTTTTACTGCAGTGATTGATTTTAAAAGCAGCAGGTTTCTTCTCCTTGGATGACGCATAAATAGGTTTTCTTTCCTGCAGCAGTAAAGCTGAATTCTTAGGCAACCAAGTCATCTATAGTTAATGCTGCTGCATGGTTGTAGACATCTATTCACGCCATCATTTGAGTTCTTAATCATATTGGGATCCTTGCTAGGGTTTTTCAAGTAATGTT
The DNA here is from genome assembly GCF_019238085.1 of Lagopus leucura. NCBI lineage: Eukaryota > Metazoa > Chordata > Aves > Galliformes > Phasianidae > Lagopus > Lagopus leucura. Next base: position 24,841,294 of record NW_024962266.1, read on the forward strand.
TCCATTTCTAATGAGTAGCTCTTCTACTGGTGTGGGGGACTCATCCTACATGGTATTCTGACAGCTCTTCAAATGTCTTAGAATGAAGAAAACTAAGTTAATACATCTGTTCTGGTCTCTTAAGTATTCATCTTGTTTTTGTATGTGATCTATTCTTCTAAACTAATTTGCCCATTTCTACTGAGGAGAAGAGCCACTCCATTAAAGCAATGATGCCTCCTGGTCCCAGCATCCTCAGAGCTTGAGAAACACCATGTCAAGATCTGAATCACAAGACTTGACCTCTGCCAAACTGCAACCTGAAGTCCAAAGCCCAGTAGCTGTTATTTAGGAAAGGCTCATTCTGAGATAGGGCTTAGCAATTCCTGAGTGTGTTTCCAGCCTGGTAGGCAGGAAGCAGAGCACACCTCCCAACTGTAGCTCCTCAGCATGCCCCCAGCTCTGTGCAAGCTGCACATCCCACTTTCCACCACCACCCTACGGCACAGTGGTGCCTCTTCCCTGCAGCCAAGGATTTCTCCAGCAGCCATGCAGAAGTCAAGCTCTGGAAACAATCCCCTCTGGATTCTAACATTTCCACCAAAGCAAAAAAAAAAAAAAACCAGGAAAAGTGAACGAAGTAGCTATTTGTGTGACTTTCAGGACTGCAAACTCCCTTGCCTGTTGGTTGCAAGGCACATGCCTCAGGAAGAATGGGCCTCTTTTCAGCCACAGGGCAGTGGCAAAGGCCTTCTGTTGGGTGTGGGTTCTTGATCCATTACTCTTTTGCCATTCCCAGTAACCCAAGATCCAACAAGGGTTCCTTTTACATCATTTGGGACTGAAGTGGAGCAGGGCTGGGTGAAGTCTTCCCAGTTGAATGGGAGAAGGAAAGGTGTTTATGCGCGTGCCTGAGCACTGGTGGGCATCTTGAATCTGCAGGGAAGTCACCGAGCAGTCAAGTTAATTATTTTTAATGAACTGGGCCAAAGCCGATTGTTATTTGTATACCATTAGCTTGGAAAGCAGTGAAAGTATTTGGCATCCCTCCCCAGCCATTACAGGGACCCCTTTGTGCTTTCCTTTTCCCCACTTTTCTGTCATGTGCATAGCTGGCTCCTACATCCCCACTTGCTGACGCTGATTGATTGCATTAATATCACTGTAAATATTACATAATCTTCTCTTACAATGCGAGAGGGAACTGATGAGGTTTATGTGGCCAAGAATTTTCAGGCTGGAAAATAATAATAAAAATAGTTTGGAAAAAAAATCTCTTTCCTTTATTCTTCCCCTTCTTTTTTCTTTTTGCCACTGGCCCTGTTGACAGCAGCCCAAGAAAAGGCTGTATCCACCCTTGGTGGCCATGGCTTCAATGGAACAGTGAAAAACAGGTGGGAAAATACAGGCATAAAGTGAAAGGAAACTCAGCCTCAATAGATGTTATGGGGAGAGGGGATAGACAGAGGTCATTAGGATTGGAAAGACCACTAAGATCATCTGGTCCAACCATGAATGCGTGCTTGTGACCGCTGTAGACCATGTCACTCAGTGTGCGATAGTAAAGCATGTCAGACCACTTATGGAGCAAATGTACCTTTAAAAAAATAGGGTTCACGTAAGTTAAGAAGGGGCCAGCCCCATTCCCTTCCCATCTCCTGCTGCAGACAGCCCCAGATCAGGTTGCATTTTGAAGCAGTCGCGCTGTTTTCAGGCTCCGTAAAAAATCCATTTATCATATCAGCATTACATTAGCTGAAATATAGGAGATAAAAATTATCTTGGAAATCTAAACATAGATTCTAATCTAAGGTACAGCAGCATCTGTTTCCCATTACTTTTTATTGCTTGCAAGATTTAAGCTGCGTTCCTCCTGTGGTGAGATCTTTCTGAATGTAGAGGTCCATGCTTCCCAGTGCCATCGGTCCCAGGGCTGACCTCTGCCCATCTCCTGGGGCTCATCAGCATGGGATTTGCTGATGCATGCACCCTGTGGGCAGCAGGCCTGGCTGGGTTGAGGTTGTGCTGACTGTGGCAGTGTCATCGCAGTGGTTGGATGAAGGGGCTTTGCTCAGGGACCGTTGCAGAGGTGTTCATCATGCTGGGACATAGCAGCCCAATGTGACTGGATTCAGTGTGATATGAATTCATGGATCGAAAGCTGTGACTTCTAGCTTCCCTCCTCCAGCTGGGCTCTTTCTGAGCTGTGCTTTGGGGACACCGAGCTCCTCATAGGATGCTGGCAGCAGTGACTCAAACCTACCAATGCTTCTCAAGGGTCAAAACCTTGCACAGCTCAGCCACTGGCTGCTGGACTTGAGATGCGTGAAGGTAGAAACCAGGTGGTCATGCTTCACTGCCACAGCTTACTGTCCTGCAGCACCAACAGCCCTCACCATCCTCACCCGGACCCTTTGATTGGCTCTACTTGAGCTCAGCCATTTTCTGTCCATCCTGCCTGAGCTATGCTGCAGGCATATGCCTGCTCCTTGCCTTGTTCCTAAGCTGCTGCTTGGTTTTTCCTTTAGAGAGCAGCCCTGCTCTTGCTTCTCCCTGACGCCAGCAAGCTTGCTGTTAGCTATAGCACTCTGGGCACAGTGCAGGGGATGTGCTGTGAGCTCAGCCTTGCCCTGCTGCTCAGAGACAAGTATGCAGCTCTGCAAACTACTGTTTGCCTCTTGAGACAAATTATGGCATGCTGCAATAGCTGAGGAATAGCACAAGAGGAGCATGCAATGAATCATGATGCATATGCACACGAGGGGAAAAGTTCAACCTTCTGTTTGCCATTATCTGACTCTTGAAAGCTGAACTGTTCAATTCTTACGTTTTCTTTGCAGAGTTGATTTCTGTGGCGTTTCCTAAGTTTGTCTGTCTGTCTCAAGGCAAGTGAAAGAACGTGCATCACTGCTTAAAAGTTTGCAGTTGTGCTGGCTTGCAAATCAAAATAAAATAGCTTGAGAGAGCAAAAGCATCATATAATGTGGAATTTGGGCCGCAACAGTCTGCATCTGGCAGCTAAATGCATTTCCCTGGCTCTCCCAGTTGGGGTGCTGCCGTGCCCTGAGCACATCACTGTGGCCTTGAGCCTAGGGTGCAGGTGGGAATGGGTAGAGAGGGAATCTCTGCCAAGCAACTCAAAGTGGACTCTGCCTCTCAAGGTAGCTGATTTTTCCCTGCACTAGCAATGAGGACATGTGCTGACTAATCTCTGAAATTAGCTCCCTTGGGCTGTTTGGGATTTTCAGGGCAGTCTGAAGTCCCATCAAATTACTATTACCAATACAGGAAAATTAGTCTTTAATTAATTTAATTGCTAGCATGCATAAGTAGTTCTAAAGATCTGTGCTACCCAAGACAAGAGGGGGGATTTGTTAAGCTCTGCTCAGCACATCAGCTTTTGTCAGAACTGTCAGCTGCCCAGTGGATGCTCATCTTTCCTCAGGCAAAGGTTTAGCATGCAAAGAAAAGCTGGGAGATTTTTAGTCATCTCTTAATGACCTGTGAACATTCACATGAGGAAGGCTTTCTATGGGGGAAAAAATAAAACCTCCTTAATGTAGCAGAAAAAAAAAAACGAGGCTCAGAATAACGAGGAAACAGAAGTTAAACACATTTAGTGTTGACATGACAAGGATTTTCAAGAATGATACTAATTGCGCATTGAAACCCATTAGTTCAGTGGCTGAAGCAGCCTATATTCCTTCCTTCCTTCCTCTCTTTGGCTGCCTAAACTCTTCTGGAGAATGCAGACAGAGGTGGTGCGGTGCAGGAGTCGGCTGGGAGGTGATGGTAATGCTTCCAGAACCCCAGAGTGTTAACCCTGAAACCTAAGGATGGCCATCTCCACCAGCAGTACTCCAGGGCCAGCTCCTTGGCTTTGACTGGGACTGAGAGCAGCTGGAATAGTCACAGTTTCATCCCAGTTCTCCCTGCTGAAGCACTTAGCTCTTCCCTACGCTTGCGTTAACACTGAAACCTAAGGATGGCCACCTCCATCAGCAGTACTCCAGGGCTGACTTCTTGGGCAGCGATGTGTACTTTGGGAACAGCAGGAGCAAAGTCACCCTGTTTCACCCCAGTTCTCCTTCCTGACCCACTTTCCTCTGCCCTACACTTGTTTGTGTGTGCTGCTTTTGTTGCAGTGCTATTTACACACACATGATTCACATGCCTGAAACTGCAAGTGGGATTATGTAGCAATGAAAGGAACTAAACGAACTGTTTGACTTGAATCTAACATGACAAATGAACCTGGCAAAAATATGATGACCTTTGAAGTGTTTATGCAGGTCTGATTATTCCTGGGGAAAAGACAAAAAAAGAAGGGCAAAAAAAGTCTTAATTTCACAGTGGTGTTATCTTTCTCACTGTGCACATAAGCTGGCTGTGCAATTACCGAGCAAAGAAAGCTGTTTGTGCCACTTCTCTTTTTGTTAAAATAACAGCAGTAACTTTTTGGGATCAGTGTGTTTGGGTAGAATGATGCACAGTCTAGCAGAACCTCAAAATGCCCTCAAAATGCAGCAGATGAGGACTGCTTGCATTTGTTGCCCATCCCATGCACTGGAGGAAGTACTGCTGCACTCTTCCTGCACCCACCCCCTTGGGAGCCAGAGGAGAATTTAGGTCAAAGTACAGAGGACGGCGTTACTGGCATTAGCACTTATTAACCAGTTTGATTCTATTAGAGGAAACCTACAGTGAATAATGAGCACTGAGTCGGCCCTTTCCACAAGTGCTTTAACAGCTGGTGGCCTGAGAGCTGTTTTGATGAAATAAATCACCCCGATGGAAAAATCTCCAAAGCCGCAGACTGTGGAAAGTTGACCAGATCTTTACCGGCAGTATTTAGGGATGCTCCAAACAATGAGACGGTTGTTTTTCTGTTACTTTGAGTACTGTGCCTGGAAAAACTTGATAGCCCTTATCTGGGCTGTCCTTTGGGGTTTGGGATGTGGAGCACCATTAACCTGATGGCAGGGCTCCTGGTGGGGCTGCAGTGCTCGTAAAGATTTTAGTGTATGCAGTAATTGATGGGATTGTCTTGTCCTCAGCTGGGCCTCCAGACAAGCAGGGCTGGAGGGTTTTTTCTCCTTGTGTGCATCCTCCACAGTGCTGCACCTGCTGTGTGTTTCTGGGGCAAAACCCAGAGTTATGGCAATGCACAGCACTGCTGTAGCACCAGTGAGAAACAAACACAGAGCCCTGGGCTCCCTGCAAAGTACCCTGAGGTGCCAGCTTTGTCCCTGTGCATGGCAGTTTCTCCTCCTGGAGCCATCTGGCCTCTGGATGGCATCACATTTGGATGAGGCTGAGTCTGTATGAGAATAATAGAAAACAAGAGCTGAAGTAGCTGGCTCAGGTGCAGATAGGGGAAGATAACAGCAGACGGCAGGAATTCCTTTTCACCTCCTCACCCTGACCTCTTCCTTTGCACCTCTGAGCGCAGCTGCTTCCTCGGCAGCCTGCATAGGGGAAAACAAGGCCTATGGAAGAGAAATGAAAAGGTAGCAAAAAGAGATTGCATGTTCATGTTCCATTCTTGGGAAACTCTTCAGTTCAACCTGCAGGACAAGTTGTCCTTTTGGTGTAGGATGGGCCTAGAAATGGTGAGGCTGCATCTCAAGTACTGTGTTCAGTTTTGGGTCCCTCACTACAAACCATAGAATCACAGAATGGCCTGGGTTGAAAAGGACCACAATGCTCATCAGTTCCAACCCCCTGCTATGTGCAGGGTCACCAACCACCAGACCAGGCTGCCCAGAGCCACATCCATGCCTCCAGGAATGGAGCATCCACAGCCTCCTTGGGCAACCTGTTTCAGTGCATCATCACCCTCTGAGTGAAAAACTTCCTCCTAATATCTAACCTAAACCTCCCCTGTCCCAGTTTATGCAGCACAAAACTGCGTTAAGGGCACAGCAGAGGGGACACTCCTTCTGTCTAGTTGTCAGTGTTGGCAGTTTCTAAGCTCAGTTCAGCCTTGCACAAACACCTGCGCGCTGCAGAGGAACTTAACCCTGGCGTTAAACGGTGAGGAAGTAAAATAGAAGCGATCTGTCAAATTCTGTTTAATGAGGTCTTTCTCTTTAATTGGGTGTTTGTGGATGTGGAAGTGGTGGTTTACATACCACAAAGGACATCAAACCGACAGGAATGTGCTGGTTGGCTCTCTTGTGTTGCTCTCCATGAATTACCATGTGCTGTGCCTCCCCGTTGTCTTGGCCTCTCTACCCACACTGCTGTCCTGCTTACTCCTTTAACTGAGGCAGAAGATCCACTGGGTTTATACATCATTGAATGCAGCTTTTTTTCATATTCCCTTTGTTAGGGGCAGCCCAGAGAAGCCTCTATTGAAATCAGTTCCCCCTCGTGGAGCGTAATGGGGAAAATAAGTTGTTGCAGTCAAAAAGTCCTCACAGTTTACATGGCAAAAAATTGAGTGAGCCCAGCTTGTAATGCAGCGGTTGTGGGAGAAAAGATGTAATTGTTGTCTGTGCTAAACACAAATCTAAACAGGATCACAAGTAATTAGCTGTTTAATAGGTGACTAAAGTAAATACTGCAATTAAAAAAGCCCGTTAAAAATATTTTTGAAAAAGAAACTCCACAAGAAGCATAGCTTTGTCCTGAATTGCCAGTCAACAAAATCAACCAAGCATTAAAAAAAAAAAAGTGTCCATACATGCCCAAATCAGTAAAACACATAATAATTACTTGGCACATTTTATCTTCAAAGCCCTCTGCAAACACTGAGTAATTAATCCTCCCAACACCTCTGTGTGGTATGCACAGCAGGCTCTGCTGAAAAACGAGCTTGTGTTGCAGGCAGGTATAAATACCTTGTTGTGGGGCACATTCCTGGTGGAGGAAATGCCACTCAAAAGCAAACAGTGGAGGGGAGCATGTTTATCTCTTCAATGGCACTCATTGTGAGCTCCTCCTGCTTTTGTTTGAGGGAGGGAAATAGAGGCTGGTAGGCCAGGGCTACTGGATGTGATGCGAGGCTGTCCTTGGTTTCCCCAACAGCCTCTGTGATGAGGAGGGTGGCCATGGTGGAGCCTCCAAACCTGTTTGAAGATGTCATCAGTGCTTTCTGATGTGACCTTCAGGTCAGCTCTATTGAAGTGAATTAATTTCAGTGTAATTGCTTGATGAGGGAGCATCTCTCCTTGGTGGTGCTCCAGCTGGGGAGGATGGGTGAGATGGAGATGCTGTGGCATCCTGAGCAAAAGAGAAATGGCTTTCTGCTCTGAGCTTTCCACCCGTTGCTCCAAATGGTGACTTTTGCCATAAAACTGAAAGGTAGGGAAAAGAAAAATATGAGTGGTAGAACAGAGTGGAGTAACGTGGGGGAATGAGAAGCAAGAATGCAACTGTGGGGCACGGAAAATTCACATTAACATCAAGCCATGTCATAAACACGTCCAAGCCTGAGCTCTGGGGCTTCAGGAGAAATAGAATACCTTACAGAGAAAAATCAAAGATGATAGCATGGGATCCCATCCATTTCTCATGGAATGCAGCAAAGGGCTGTGTAGAGTCTGGGAGGTGCTGTGTGGAACAAACGGGAATGACTGATCCTACCCTGGCTGCCTTTAAGAGACCATTTGTAGCAATGGCTAATTGGGCTGAGCATTTATACGCTTGTCCAAAAATCAAGTTTCCCACAAAGAAGATTGAGCTACAAGTGGAAAACTACCTGCATTGAGATTAGTTCTGATGTGTGAATGAAGGCGCTTCTGCAAAATGAAAGGCAAAAGGAAAGGAGTATGGTGGGAACAACACCAGGACATGGTTCCTCTGGGTGGGGAGATGCTGAGCTTCATGAGCTGGTCCCCAGTTGCACAGCATGGAGCTTCTGAGTGGCCCTGGGTCATTTCTCTCCCACCTTTGGGGACAGCCCGTGGATTGCCTCCTCCTACAGCCACAAATGTCCATAGAGCTGTGACCTGCCTATAACAGCCATTAGCTGTTCCTTCTCTCAGAGTCCTCCATAACAGTAATTCCTCAGATTGGATGTTAGGAAATGTTTCTTCTCAGAAAGGACAGTCAGGCATTGGTTCAGGATGACCAAGGAGGTGATGGGATCACTGTCCCTGGAGGTGTTCAAGAACCATGGGAATGTGGCACTGAGGAACATGATTAGTGGGCATGGTGGGCATCTTCTTGACTCAGATGATCCCATGCTGGTCCCCATGCCTGCTTTTGATTTGTCTCCTGGCCTGTTGTTTGGGGAAAATGCTGCCTTTGGGAATGCTTGCCCATCCATATTGGCCTGGTGGTTTCCTCGAGCATTTTCCGTTTGTCTAGGAATTAAACCAGCAGTAGAGAAGGCAGAGTTCTGAATCTCAAAAGGATTTAATAACGCATGAAATGTTTCCCAGTGCATCACATTGCCCAGGCATAAGTCACACAGTGTTTTTCATGAGCGCACAAATCCTCTCTTAAACACAGAATAAATTGCCAAGTTGTTCCCCATAGGACATACTCCATGACGTATATCAGCTGGATCATCAGGATTGTCTGTCCCTGCAAACAGCATTTAAATACTTGCTGAGGTTTAAACAGGGAACTTAAGCACGTACTTTAAGATTGAGTGCTATCCTGATTTTCAAATTAGGCTTCTAGCTCTGACTGAGACCATAGAGCAAGGCCATCCCAAGATACCCTCATTTGTCTATTTGGAGGTTTCCAGGGGATGTCACCTTCCTGATTCTCACTTGTGCAGTTAAGATTTCAGATCTGGCTGAAAGAGGTGTGTGACTGTTTGCATTAGGTGCCTCTTCTCTGAAAGCACAGGTGGAAAAACTCCTGTTATTGCTGAACAAAGCCTGAAGTGTTAGAACAGCAAATATTTGATTAGTATCAAATACCTGCTCATTTTTTGCTCTTTGCAAATAGTGCAGTAATTGGAAGGGATTTCATTTTCTTATTTTTCAGTGCATCTGTTTCATGCCTTGCCTCTATAGTTTCTTTTGGAAGACCATCTAGGACAAAAATGTGCAAAACTGGGGCGCTTGAGAGCCGCTGTTCCCAAAGGGCAGTGGATGGCTAATAATCCAGCCCAGCTCCCAGGAGAAAAGAGCATCCAAAATGTGCCACATCCCTAAAAGCACAGCCAGAGCGTGCAGAGGGAGCACAGGTGAAGTACTGGAAATGACACCTGGTAGCAATGGAGAGAAGTGGTGGTGGTGAGCAGCACGGAGTGACGGGTTGGGATGCACGAGCTGTGCCCTGGGTGCAGTGATGCGATAACGTCTCTGTGCCCTACATCCACGGCCCTTGGAGGCACCTCCTGGGGGAGGGGTGGACCTACAGGATGTGGTGGCTGCAGCTTTCCCTGCTGCCATGGCCGAAAGCCCTGTGCTGGAGCGCCGGGAGCACCTGAGCCAGCACACGTCAGGATCCCTCAGCATCAGGCAGGGCTTGGCCTAATTTCTGCATGCCCTGTTACTGAGCAGATGTCCCAAGCACAGAACTTTCTTCTCCCATTTAAGGGATGGGAGGCAGCATTCCCAGCCCCCAGTGTGACATTCCCCTGCTCCCTGCCTGTTTATCCTGCGGGGTCTCTCGGATCAAACCCGCTGCCATCCATCATCCCTTCAGAGATACAGATTTCACTAATGGCCGCAGTGTAAATATTTGTAGTAAACAGTTTGAACAGCTGACTTTTAGTAGCCACTGTGCATATGGAATTGCATAAACAGGAAGAACGATTATAGGGATGGAGAAATTGGTGCAGGAGGAGGGGAGAATAAGAAATGCTGAATTCTTACAGGAAGATAGGAATCGTAACCTGTGTAATAATTAATTTGCAATGAGCCTTCTCTTCAGAAGACTCACAATGCAGGCATGAAACGGACATGTAGAATTATTTCATCCTACAAAATAATATATAGTGCTGAAATTCACATTATGTTACTTTTTTTGACCCAAGTGATTAGCCAGGATGTGGGGTCTCATGGCTTGTTTCCACTAGAAGTAGAAATTAATGATGGTCTCAAGTATTTCTTTAACACAATCCTGTTTATTTCAAAGACTGTGCAAAATCCTTGTTCCCTGAACTCATTAGGAATTAAATAGCAGGAGGCAGTTTCCTTGGGCAGTGGTCCAAGCCCTCTTTTCCAGCCAGCCACTCAACCCAAAAAGCTCACTTCATCAGTCTCATTTCAAGGTCATGCTTCATGTGCTTCTTTAGTTATCCTTGACTTTTTCAGCTCTCTTTGCTACTGTGATATTTCTCATGATGTTTTTCCTACTTTTTTTTTTTCCTCCCCCTTTACCCCACCTCCTTCCCCTTCCCACCTACCTCCCAAAGCCCTGCATGAATTCATTCACTTCTTTCAAGGAAGCTTAAAGCCTTAGCACTGAGCACCTGGCTAACCGTGCTATGTGCTATAGGCAAAGGCTTCTATTGCTTCAGAGAAGTAATTCTCCCTCTAAAAGTAGCCACTTTTTCCTTTTATTATCTGCAAAAAGTAGCTTTCAGGCATTCAAGCTCCAATGAAGCATCTCCTTCTGCCTCACAATGGCTTTATTCCTTGTTCTTGATTCTTACTACCTTTTTTTCTCCTTTTTCTTACATCCTTGAGAGTCTTTCCAGAGGGAAAGGCAGAATTTTGTTCTGGTCTTTAAGTCAGGCTTCACTCCTGCCTGGGGTTTTGTTTTTGCTTTCCACTTGAGCTGGTAAATCCTTGTCTCAAGGTAGAACACAAACCCGTGACAAATTCCCCTGCACACTGTATGTGTGTCTACACATGCAGGCACAAAGCTTTGGGCCTTGGCAAGAAGACGTATTAGCTCTTACTCCACCACCACCCTGCCAGACTAACTCTTCCTTCGTGTATGTTTATTGAACATATCAGTGCTAGAGCTACTTGATCTTCGCATAGCAAAGGCAGTGCAATGCATTCAGTAGTTTGGTCAAAATCTGGGCTCCGTGGGTGTACTATTCATTTCTTTATGGTGATGTTCTTTCCTTTTTTATTTAGCTGGACATAGCCAGTGGGGTATTTACAAGGATATTTTCAGCTATCCAAATGATTTCAACGGGTTTTTGCAGGGATGACCTTCAAACTAGGACTAAGAATGAGGTTTAAGCTTAGGTTTATACATCCCCAGTGCCAAGACAGTTCAGATATAAGCTCTGTATTCCCCTACTTGGCTCTGTTTTATCCTGCAGAAGGTGGGAGGAGGCAGGTTATTTAACTTGGAGCCGGGCAGACGTCTGACAAAATAATGTGAGCAAATTAAGACAGATGAAAAGTAGGAACACAGGGAGAGAAAAGTGAATTTCTTTTCCTCTTCTGGAAAATCCAAACAATCCAATATCTGCTGCAGCCCAGGTGGCATTCATTTCCCCTATTTAACTAATTGGGGAGACTGGGATTTTTATTTTATTTAATTTATTTTCTTTTTACCATTTTCTTGAAGCTTTCTTTTTTCGTCTCTATTTTGATTTTCTTTGGAACCACACGTCTTCCTGCTATATGGAAAAGAATCAGTAAGCCATCACTTCCACTTCCTAAAACACTTTTATTGCTGAGTCTTTTTAATGGATTTTTTAAAGCTTACTTTTGCCTTTAAAAAAAAATTATAAAATAGTGAAATGAAACAAGTAGTTGAAGAGTAAGAATTCTAATAACATTGCGGAAAAGATGGAGCCCACAGTGCCTGATTGGGGCGCAAGGGAAAATGAGGGCAGATCCTCCCTTGGAGAAGCTGCACAGGTGACTCAGAGATGCAGGGTGGAATTGGTACGTCCTTTTCCAGGAGCATTTTTTGCTGACAATCCATGCACCCAGTCCCAGTGCCCCACGTGGGGATGCTGGACAAACCGGCGTCCTCAGCCATAGGGGCAACCACAAGGAATAAGTGACTTTGGGCCATTTTGTCATCTCTCTGCACCAGCCTTGCAGCCTTTGTACATACGTGCAGAGGGCACTAGAGCAAAACTTTTCTGTTTTCCTTGGCAAAAAACATTTATGCAAACCTAAGTGTCACATGAAATCTGCACAAAGCAGCACCACAATGGCACCACCTGCCTGCTGGATCTCACCATTTCTCAGAAATTTGACTCCTGATCCTTGCAAGGGATTGGAAGTTTTCAGCTCTGTTGGGTTCCTGTTCAATGGGAGGCCCAAGTGCAGACAATACCAGCCCTTAATCTTCAATTAATGCTCAGATCATTAAATAATTTTAGTCTAAGGCATGCTGCCAAGGCAAACACCACGAAGATTGTGTTAACATAAACTGATTAACAAACTGTGAAAGAGTGACTTTCCCTGACTCTGAGGAAAGATGGAAATATTGAAGAGAGCAGGAGAGGTAATGTAATTATGAAAAATCTGAAGCTACAACATAAATACAAGAGTATACCCTCATAGTCAGCCATGTTCCTAAATGCATGTAATTTTAAACACACAAAATTCGCTCATTCAATTACATACAGGAGTTGCATGCTTGAAGTTATGCATGCATAACTCCCTTGCCAAGCTTGAGGCCAGGTGAGACACATGCCTAAATGCTGCTGACATTTTATTCTCAACAAACTGTGCTCCAAGTTGCTTCTAGCTTGCCTGTAACAAGCCCGACATGGTTTGGGTTACTCTTGTCATCGCTGTTGGGCTTTCCATTCTCTGTCGTTATTGTTCATAACAATAATGTAATTTCCACTCACATCTTGAGTCTTTAGGCAAGAAAGCTAGAAACTGAAGAGCACTAGCAGATACTCTTGGGTTTTCATTACTCATATCCTACATTACACTACATCCTTGATACAAGAGAACAGACAAATCCCAAGGCTGGCCCTAATACTCACACCTCCCTGAAGACCAGGGATCGGTAACACGGATCTCCCAGAGATCCTCAGCATATGCTTGGGCACATGCATGTCATCTCTCTGGTATGCACTCAGAAAGAGAAATGTAGCACGCCACTCATTTTACAGCTGACTAATGAGGCTAATTGTGCCTGCACCTGTTCACTCAAAGGGTTTGCTTAAATGAAGCGGCCTAATCTGTGCAAGGAAATGAGGGGTTGGGACTGTGGCTGGTGTTAGTCCACCAGTGCCACTGAGCTTTGCGTTGGATCCACACAGAGAGCCTCTCTTTTCCCAGGATTAACCACCTGCACCGTGCTTTTTTTTTTTTATTATTATTATTTTTGCACAGGTATTCCATTAGATGAGGGTTTGAGGGAGATCACTTGAAGAAAAGATGCTTTAACACTTAAGAGTGAAACTCTGTCCCTTTCTGGCAGGTAACCTCCATCCGTTCTCATGGATTCACGATGGGCAGTTGGTGCAAGGGGCAGTGGGCAGGAGGCAAGCAGGATGAGTTGTTGGTTTCTTGTAGCAAACAAGCAAAGAAAAAAGCAAGGTGAGAAGTGGTATTAAAGAAGGGAAGTATTTCTGCCTTGACAATTAATTGTACAGTGATGAGGATGGAAACACCACGGTATAGGATTGAAGGGGAACCCATGTCTGGAGACAAATTTCCCCAGGTAACCTGTTTGAGAGAGGATCGAGCCAGAATGAGGTTGCAGCCTTGATGAAGGGAAACGTGCTGTTCCTGAAAGTTGTGATTGGGCTCCATGCAGTGCTGAGAAAATGAGTATGTATTTATTAGTCTGATTTCATAAATAGAGCTGCACAGGAATTTCATTATTTTATTAATGGAATCTATAGCTCCATCAAAACCCAAACCAGGTACAAAAATGAATGTTGCTGTTTTCAGAGTATAGAAAAGCTCAAGTGAGAAGCTTACAGCAGGCTTCATGGTGATGCTCTTGTTTTAAAGTTGTAGTTTACTCACATAAAAAAATATGGAGCTAAAGACATGAGAGAGTATCAGAGTGTTTTGGAGCTATCTGAAGGCTTGGTCAGCTACATCCTAATTCAAAGATGAAGGAATAATCTCCTGCTTTCCTTCTGTTCTTACATCTCTTTGCATTTCTTTGCACTGTTGCATGCCCATGCAACCATCTGATTCCCAATCTCAAGATATATAAATGATCACAGGAGAAATTTTATTCTCATTTCCCACTGCCTCCCTGACAAAGCCAGTTACCTCCAAGCAGCCATGTTCTCCATCTGCAGCCTGGCAGAGGATTGCTCAGGTCTGAGATGCATTTTTCCTCCCTGTCTTAAAAGGTGACAGCTGAAAGGTCTCTAAAGGGCAACTGCAACGTACCATTCCAGTTGGAAAACCACGAGCTCTTTAATAAATACTTTGACTTCCTGCAATCTTACCAATAATTTCGGCCACAAAGACTGAAGAAAGACTGGTATAGTTCTGCTCCAAAGTTCAGATAATGAACAGTTCAGTCAATGAAAAGATTCCTGTTAGTTTTAGCAGGGTTTGGCTCACAACCTATCCGTATGAAACCATATTTTGTCCCGTTGTTATAAAGCTTGCAGGGGAAGAAGAAACTGTACGACTTGTCTGGGTTACCCTTTAACAAATGGTTATAGTGTTTTTAAAATTCTGCCTCTGGGATGTTCATGCATCACTGAGCACTATTAAAATAAAGGTTGACATCGGTATTCATGGCAACAGTAAGAAAACTGCCTTTCTTTATAAGAAAAAAGCAAAAAAAAAACCCCTAACCCTAAAAGGAACATTAAACATAAATAACATGAAACATGGCTGTTTCCACAATAATTTGAATGATTCATTTATTTGTTTTTAGTCCAGGGCTTTTAAGATAAAGATTCATCATATGAATTATTTTTCTAGGTAATGCACACTATAAACATATTTCTTTTTTTCCCCCCTTTCTCTCAAGATTTGATCTTTTTTTTCTTTTTTTCTCTGAGGAAAGCAAAACTTTTTTTCCAAACTTTTCGTGAATAAGTGATGACGACTGGAAGTTCTCTAATCTCTTGCCATTTACAAGTGAGTCCACGTGGAGTATTTGGATGGAAAGCTGTAGCAGAAGGTTCCAAGTGCTGCAGGGCTCTCTAGCTGTGAACCAGGATGAGTGTACAGAGATGTAGCCCAGGCAGCAAAGTCCAGCCTTCCCAAGTACACTTATTTGTTCACTCTCATCCTTGCTCTCTAATGAGCAAGGCAGCCTTTTCTTGCCTGCAAATTCCTTACTACCTATGTAGCCACATCCTCCTGGAGTTGGAAGGGGAGGATTTAGCTGCTGCAGGATGAAGGTGCCTTGTTCTGACCACCCTTGGGGCCCGAGCTCAGACTGTCACTTTTCTGTGTGCTTGGAGGTATTGGTTTGGAGGCAGCTCAGTCTTCAGTCCTGGGTTTAACTCCTCCCATTCCTTTCTGAGGGGGGAGCAGTACCATCTAAACAGGGGGTTAGGGCTGTGGAACGACTCTGCCCATGAACTCTGATGATTTAACAGGGAGGTTTATTTCATTTTTATATCACACACAGGGACACGGCCCTTTGGAGTCTATGGGAATCTTTCCAGTTGTTTTTTTTTTTTCATTAACTAAATACAAAATGGAGCTACAGCTTCAGAGGCATTTAGCTATGGAGAAGCACCAGGACAGTAGAACCTGAGACTTTCTCTTTGGTTTCAGGTAAACCAGAACGTGTTCTTAGGTGGTGGATGACCATTAGCACCTGGATGTAAATCCTAGTCATGTCACACTGTAGGGCTATGTGATCTGTAAGCTCCATGCCAACGTTGCTTGTCTTCTGCAGTGTTTTATGGACCAAAAGAGCTCCACTGCAGCAGGGGTGTGAAGATAGCTTGGAATGAAAACTTGCAGTGCACCCTTAATGCAGACATATTTGCAGTGCTTTTAGTTTGTAGACTTTTTGTGTCTGGAGCCTTTTTGTATCAATATGGAAATATGGAGGAACGTTTCTTGTAGCGTGCCCACCACTGAATGCAACAGAAAAGGTCAACTGTGTTCAGGTCCAAGATTTGCTGTAAGACAAAAAAAACAAAACAGAACAAAACACAGAACAACCAGAAAGTCTAATGGAATGGCTGTTTTTAAAAGAAAAGAAAACGACTGTATGTCTACTGAATGTAGAATATCAAATACGGACTCACTTCTAGAACATTTTGAGAGTTTCTGTTTTGGAATGAATGCTTTACTTGGGCTAAAATGTGAAAGGCTGCAGTATTTCTTTTCCGCAGAAAGAGCTGCTGTCTAACTATGTGGAAATACTATCTATTATGCCACATAGTAAAGCACATTTTTTTCCTCTTTTGCAAAAAGTGGTCAGAAGCCAGCTTTCTTCTTATTTATCCAGCATTTGTCATCCCACAGGGAAAGGACTGGAGATTTAGTAATATCTTGAAAAAAGGGTTTGCCAATACAAATGCAATCA
Source organism: Lagopus leucura (assembly GCF_019238085.1). Classification (NCBI taxonomy): domain Eukaryota; kingdom Metazoa; phylum Chordata; class Aves; order Galliformes; family Phasianidae; genus Lagopus; species Lagopus leucura. The sequence goes on from NW_024962266.1 coordinate 24,857,587, forward strand.
TTTCTTGCAAAGGCCTGTTAAGAAGACAACACTCAGTGCTTCCAAAAAGGATAAACAAAGCTGAATGTCAAATAGTTTGAGAGGAAATAGCAAGAAGTCAGCGAGGAATGAGTCCATTCCTGCTGAGATGGTAGATCATTAAAATACTATGTGACTTATTTCTATAGAAGGCAGACAATTTGCTGTAGTATCTCATGATTCTCCAGGGAAGGAGCTGCTGCTGGGATCTAGACTCTTGGGTGATGTGTTTATGGTGCAGGCTCAACAGGAATCTGAGCTTTTCCCAGCACAGAGCCATCTGCACCTTTGAACCATCAACTACAGCTGGGCCAGCGGGTCTTATAGATACAGCTGATAAAACACGGATCAAATACTGGGACATTAACCCATGAACCAAAGAGGGATCCCCTGTGTGTGGCGCTGGGTGGCTTCAGCTCAGTGGTGACAACTGGCAAATGGACGATTCAATCTTAGCTCAGAAGCAAAAGTAAATGCACCTCCACTTTCCTAGCCTCCCCAAGTGCTGGTTAAATCATATTAGTTTTACCAAAAACAGGATGCATTTTGTATTTATGCATGACTCTGGCTAGAGTTGCTGTCCTGAACCAGAGCTGTGATGGATGAGCATCTCAGCTCCAGCCTTGTTTTTGTTTTGCTGGTTATGCTTTGCAGCAAACAACCGTGTCTGAGAAGGCCTGGGGTCTGTGGGATCAACTGTTTAATCAGCTGTAGCAAGAATGTAATTGTCTTTGTTGTTAACCATTCAGCTATGAAAAGCGGGAGCAGTATATGTACATTTGGAAGCACTGTGCAAGTAGTTTTGTCCCCGCTTTGCTCCCTCCTACTGGTCAAATGCTCAAAATAACTTAAATATTTTGGAAGTTAAGCGATTTACTGTTTTCTCTGAAGTTTGTGTTTTCAGTTCAAAGAGATAATTGCATCTGTGCAGGCGAGATGTTTTCTTCACTTGGCTCTGCTGACATCATAAAACACCTGCTAGGAGCGAGCTGCTTTGAGCTCTGAAATGCTCATTTTTAATGTCTTTTTCAAGTAGTAGAAATGTACCATGGTATCTCCGAAAGTTTTTGCTTGAAAAATTTTGGAAAACCACCTTCCTTCCCATTAAGTACTTATATTCACTTTCTCTTTTTCGTTTTGTTTCTTTATTCCATAGAGCATTAATATCATAGAATCATAGAATCACAAGGTTGAAAATGTAAGACCATCTAGTCCAACCTTCTCCTCATCATCATTGCCACCACAAGCTCTAAATATATATTTTTAAAAAATATATTTTCCAGCCTTGCAAAGGAAGAAGTTCAACCAAACTGCCAAAAATGCACACCTCCTGTATCCACGACTCCTGTCCTGTTGGTGTGGAAGGAGACCATCCACCCATGGCCACCCTACTCTGGGTCTCGGTCCTCCATAAACCCTGGAGCAGCCAACTGTGCTCCTGGTTCCTGGAGGGCTCTGAAGCCAGACTTGTGCTGAGCTGAATTGAAAACCATTTTGTGTGGGTGATTGCTTCACCCTGCCAAAAGGTCGGATGTTGCAAGACCACTCAAGGTTTCAGCTGTTGTCCCGTGCTCTGGAATGCATCTCTGGTCCGACGCTGAGTCATTTCTCCAAGCAGAGTGGTTCTGGCTCTGGGCACTCCATGCAGCTCCAGTGCACTGGGGCAGCCTATGGGGCAGTGCCCATTCCAGTACACAGCAATCGTGTGTTGCTATGGTTTTTAAATGGTAAGTTAATGGAGGGCTAAGCAAAGAAATGCTGGGAGCTACCTAAAGGGTTACATCACCCTGCCACCCACGAGTATTTCTTAGGAACTGTTCCTGATTTCACTCCAACTTCTCAGCTGTCATCTCCTCTGCGCATGGACAGGCAGCAGCATTTGGGATTGGTTTCAGTCCTCTGCAAAAGGCATTTTTTAAGGTGTTGCTGAGAGCAGAGCGGAGGCTGAGGCAATATCCCATGTCACAGAGTGAGGCAGAGGCATGCTGGGTGCCCCGCTCCCATGCTGAGCCCTGACTATCGATGTTAATACCACGGAGCTGTGGGGTGGGAGAGGGTCTACCCCTTTTCCCTCACTATTGTCATATCTGAATCTCCCTTGAAAATAATCCGAGGGGAGCAAACCACAGGCTCCTTCTAAATCGTTTCCAGGACCGTTGTGTCCATGCCATGCTTTTGAAATAAGAACCCAAGAAAGGAGGAGCCCCTGTTTGCTCTCCCCTCTCACCCCAGCGCTCCCTTCTTCAGCTCTCAGTTCCAATTTCAGAGGAAAAAACTTCACAAACAGGACCGATAAACATCTCCCATGTTGCATAAGTCCTGCCCTAAGTACATTTTCCATGCTCCCGAGCCAGGCAGGTTATTCATTCTGACATTTCAGTTATGTCTCACTCTCTAACTGCTCTATCACAAAATCTCTATCTTCTCTTTCCTAAACCTGCAGCTATTTGTTGTCTGTCTTGTTCAGTCCCTTACCGTGCTGGAGATACTCCAGAGAGCTGTGGGACATGGAGGGGTGGGAGGTCTATAGGGGGCTCAGCCAAAGTTATCCCATAAATGCACTTTGATACACGACACAAAATGGTGCTGCGGATCTGAAAGGAACTGTTTTCCACGCAGAAGAGGGCAGGTTTCTGGCAGTCAGAGCACACACAGGCATAAAACACCTCTGAGATTTATAGAGATGCTCGGTGGGTTTATGAAAGGTGCTGTATGAGTGCAGAGCTGCAGTTCTAGCTGCCTGCTCTGCCTTGGGATGAGGTCCAGGCACCATTTCTGGATTGTTTCACTGCTCTAATCCTCCCCGTGCTGCTGGTATTATATATGTTCACACTACAAGACTGTCTCTGCCTTGTTTTCATGGGGTTATTTTCCCCACTCAGTAGTAATTTACACCAATGTCTGGTGGTTTAATACAGAAGCTTTTTGTTCTATTGCTTGAAACTTAATTTTTGTTTCTTTCTTTCTTCCCTGCGCCCTGCTGATTTCTCCCCCCAGTTTCCATCTCCCAAGGCCATCTCTAGAGCAGATTTTGTCATGATTATCACCCATCATAACTGAGTCAGCATACCTCCTGATGTTGTGATAAGGCAACACCTCTCTCAAGCTGTTTTGTAGTCAACCCATCCCAGTAGTTCTCCATGCCCTCGCTCTGACAATAACCTTCTATCTCTTTTTGCCCTGCTTTTTTTTGTTTTGTTTGACTAGCATAATTGTTTTTGTCGTGATGGTAGCAGTGCTGTGTGTGCCAGAAACATATCCCCAGAGCAGCTGTGATAGAAAACACAGTAGCAACTTTTGCAAGTCGTTATTAGTCATTTGCCAAAAACGAGTGGCAGCTCAAAGTGTGCTATCCAAACGATGCTCAGGAAAGCAACACCCATGCTGTGTGCTGGGGGCTTTCTGCTTCCCACACGGACACAGCAGACTTTCACTGAGGGTGGTCAGAGTGACTCACGTCCTGCCAGGAGAGAACTGGGACCCGTTTCTTGGAAGAAACAGGAGCAGAGGCAGAGCCTGATTCACAAAGTCTAATTTTTCTTGAAAAACTGCTTTAGAAAGCTCCCCGTGCTGTCACTTCAGATTCAGCAGTCTGCTGGTGCCTAAATTGCTCTTTTCTCTTATTTCTTTCCCTAAACGCAGTTACTACATATTACAAATCCGTGCCTCTGACTTGAAATTCCTTATGCCTATTCTTTTCAGACCCCGGGATGGAGGATTCCCAGTCCCTCTGATTTCCCCCCATGAAGCTATGGCTGCAATTTTCTCCCAGCTCCACCATTCCCACCTTCGGTCCTGCCTTGACCCCATGCCCTGCGGCAGATCTTTGCTGAACTGCTTGGAGCAATCCTTGGTTCTCCTATTTTTGCTCTGTTTTTACTGCACCACAACCCTTTTTCCCTCTCCATGGTCTAAATGTTTGTGGCTGGAAAACATCTGAGGCATTTTTCCACATTAAAAATAAAAGTCTAGATAGGGTAATTTGACAGTTCTCCTTATACCTCTCCTCTCCCCAGCCTCAGAGATGCTTCCTTCATTGCTCTTGTGTCCCATTGAACGTATGGTGAGTCTCCTACTGTTTTGCCATTGTAAGACATCCATGTAAATCAGTGAGGAGTCCTTCCTCAGAAATACATATATTTGAAGGTGTTTTTGGTGTTGCTCCTCAACAGAAATTCCAGCCTCCTCCGTTGTGGCAGTCATTGAGTCTTTGAGTCCGTCTGGCTCCTGTAGTTCCATTTCCTTTTTGATGTTGAAGCCATGGTCGCACTTAATGTTGTGATCATTCAATCTAAGACTATTTTCTCTGTCTTCTGTGCTTAACTGAAAGTGGGTCAGAAATAGCAGCTAGCAAGGAAGCCTGACAAGAAATAACTGAAGCTCCACCAAGATAGTAGAATGATTTCCCCAGTTTCCCCAGAGGAAATCTTCAAGAGCACAATTCCCAGCAGCTTTCCTCTATCTAACCCCACGCAGAGCTCACTGCCAATGTCAAACTTTGCATTGAAAGGTCTTGGTCAGGCTCTAGATGTCACAGCCTCACATCTCAACATCTTTCTGTCCCAGACAGATGCTGACTGGTCCCTGATGAACTTCATTCCTCAGCGTCCAGCAGTGCAGCAGTTGTTTGTGATTTATTGGAGCACCACTCCATCACTCCTGCTGCTCTGTGGAAATTCTGCCAGGGAGTCTGGACCAACCTGCACGATAATCTTACGGGCTTTTTTGGTCTTGCTGGGGGAACGTGCTTCTCTGAGTGTAATACATCTTCCATTTCTGATGGCCCTGTGTGAATTTCATGGTCTTATTTGGCTTTTCATGTTACATGTGAGCTCGTGGATGGCCGTGCTCTGTCTGGCTTTCCATAAGAGCCTGCCTTCTTGGTCACAGCTCTCTGAAATCTGCCTTTATCCTCTGCCACATTTGATTTGTTGGTGTTTCTTCTCCCACTAGTATTTTCCGAAGCCTGGTTTTAAGTCCAAGTGAAGTTCACATATATTATGTTGTTTATAGCAGATATTTCTTCTTTAGTTTAACTTGAAGCACCGCATCAAGGGTGGTCCTTCCTTCTCTTCAAATCACTTTTTAATCTCCCATTGACCGAGGCTTGCTGTCACTTTCCAGTGAATGGGATGTGGGCAGGGTGAGCTTGGCTTGATGGCCAAGGGCTTGGCTAACTGACCCTACTTCTAGGGTGGAAATTCCTCAAAAAAAAAACCAAACCTCTCCACTCCTAGCCTGGGAAAAAAATACCAAAACAATCTGATCTCATCAGATATGGCAAATTCCACTAGGGATGGATATTTGGCATTGTTATTTCAGCCTAATGAGCCAACTGCCTCTTCCAATCAGCCCCAGTGCGACTTCGGATTTGGCAATCTCTGACAGATGACAGACTGCTCACCAGAGCACTTTCAGACCATCTCAACCAGAAGGAATCATTTCATTTCCTTACAACCTTACGTGTCTTTACACCCACCTCTTCTGCCTGGGATTTCTTCCTGCTAATGTCCTTTTAGCAGAGGGCAGGCATTTTAGAAAAGATGGGAAAAAATATATATATCTTCCTGTGATGAAAACTGCCTCGTTGGATAAATCATACATTTTCCATTGTTTTGTCATGGAAATACATTAAAAAATGAAAGCAATCACAATGTTACATTATTATTTGTGAATGCTGTTTGGGGAAATCTTACTTTCCTGTTACTTTTCCATACGCTTATTTGTTTGGTTTGGTTTGGTTTAGTTTGGTTTGTTTGTTTGGCTGCTTTTCTCTTACATAAGCTGTGAAGTTCAAACCATTGTGGATTTGGAGATTTGAGTCCAGCTTCACTTGCAGAAGAAGTTGGAACTTGATAAAATGCCCACTGATGGGGGTGGAAAGGCTCCCACTGAGTGTAAGAAATTGCAGCTGAGTGTCAGAGAACATCCAAGGAACTTTTTATTTTGTGTTAGTTTCAGAGTTAATGAAATGGTGATTTTTTGAACCAGGAAAATTTCTGTTCTCCATGTTGCTGCAGCATCATTATTTGATTTTGGATTGAATATTGCTGGGGATAAATGAGTAGGCAAACATGGCGTGTTGCTTTTTTGTTTGGTGTCTATTATAGATTGATCAGTAAGCTTAAGTTTGACATAAAATGGTCTGGTCCAATCCACTTGAAACTGGAGAAAAAGAGTTTAGTAATGGGATCTTCATTGCACTTTGAAGTGATACAACAAGATACAATGTCTTGAAAAATCTGTGCTAGAAACACAATAAGATACCCTAAAAATATTTGATTTGGAGGTGGGACATGGGATTCTACATCAGTAGAAGCCATGATTGGGTTCTTTCCTCATAGATCCTTGCAGGGACCTGATGGAGGATCTCATTCAGGATCAGATTCATGCCAGAAGGTGAGAAGAGGACAAGGTTTATTTGTGCCTGGGTTAGGCATAAGGTGACAGCATTTATTACAGCCTCCTTCATCCTTAAATCTAGTAATAGGTGTTCATGTAGTAGACTGTTATTGATGGCATTCATTTCTTATCTCAGGGCAAGATGGGTCAAATGAGAGGAAGGTGACAAATGAGAGAAGTTTAACTCCCTAGAGATACGGACTTTTGTTTTGAAAAAGGAAGGAGGGGGCCTCAACGTTCTGACAGGGATGCTGTGGCTTCTCAGGCTCTGGGAACTTCAGCTACTGCAGGAGAAAAGAAATTGTGAAGGTAATGTTAAGAACTTAAAAAAAAAGAAAAGAGAGGAAAGAAAAGAGGCCCGTGTTTTGTGGTTAAAAATCAGCGAGTGTCACGGCTGTCTCCGAAGTGGAGGCCTCTTGATTTTTGCTTCTGTCTCATTTAATTAAGCTCAAAGGGTGATATTTAACAGCTTCGGGAAAAGGAGTCAGACCTTTACAACCAAAGGCACAAAGTGCATTTGTGAGTGCCACAGTTGGTCTTGTGCACAGCCAGATGCTCTCAGAGTGTCTTAATAAAGACGTTTCTGATGGCAGTTTAACCAGGTTGTCCATTTTCTTGTCCTGGATAGAAAATTTGGAAGAAACGAGCAGCAAATGGGATGTAACTGGAGTGGTGCTGAGCTCAGGCTGGGATACTGAACACTGAAAGTTCTCAGGGAGGGAGATGGCTAAACAAATATGTCAGGCCATTTATCAAAAACAAATCTTCCTCCAGCATTTTGCTTCTCTAAATAAAGTTCCGACAGATATTCATTTACAGTTTGGATATACGCCGTGAAATGTTTGACGTACGGTTAGCTTCATGCTGCTAATTGTTTGAGGCTTTCTAGAAGTTTGATGTGGGATTCGGTGCAGGGCTGCGTGGCTCAGCAGAACTCGAGCAGGATGGATGGTGTCTCCTCCTGCCCCTTCTCTGTAGCGATGGCTGCTCACAGGCTGTGTCATCTCATCAGCTGGGGAAGCCCATCCCCGTCTGTAACTCAGTAGGCATAGGATGCACATATTTGGGAAGAGAGATTGCATCGGGGAGCGAGGCCAGCAGGTGGTTTAGCTCAGTGCTGTGAGAGCCGGCGTGCGGAGCTCTGCCTTTCCCATGAGCACGGTGAGGAGATGCTCAGCGCTCAGCTGAGTCCTCTGACATCCCAGTGGCATCCTGTGCTTCTTCAGAGCCCTTTTTTTTAACCAAACCAAACTCAGTCTTTGAGCAAACTGAAAACTTTTTTGTGTGCACGTGAGAGGTGAAGCTCAGGCTGAGACATGGAGCAGTGAAGCTTTAACTTCAAGCTCTGCTTTGTTCCCTACACAGCCAGCAGACGTTAGATTCTCCTGCTTGCAGGGGAGGCAGGAAAGACAGGAATTCCAAAACTTCATTCCTTCGATTTGCCTTTCCCTCAAAAATGCCACTCTTCCTTTAACTTCTTCTCTGCTCTCTGGCCTAAGCCAAGTTTTCATAACTCCGTTTTCCCTCTCTCTCTGGATTGAATTAGTACAGTATCTATCACTTTTAGCTGACTTTGTGAATAAGCCCTTACAACACAGAGAACGTCTTGCTTTTTGAATGACTCCAATGCTAATCACATTTAGCGGGATGAATTAGAGCCCAGGAAGTTTGGGGAGTGTGATTGTTTCACCGGAACTTCTTTTACGCACAAGTGACCGTCCTGCTGACTGTCCACGCGAGGAACTCCTTGTGGGAAATACTCTCCATTTCACTTTTCCTTGATTTACACTTTTGCTGTAATCCGATATCTTACAGGGTGCTAAAATCCCCACTTTTCTTGCTTGAGACAGACTAACACTGAAAACAACCAAGAGGGAAAAGTGCTTCCATCCAAGCAGCGGCCAGACAGCCCATTGATGCTGCATGCTTGGAACTAATAATGAGTTAAACAATAACATCAACAGCTGTTGGAAAGTGAAAGAATACCAGGAAATAACTCCTCAGGCATCTTATAATTAGCTCACAGAACAAATTGCTCAGGAGATCGTTCTGATGACTGTTGTTGTCCAAACACCATGGCATGATTCAAGAAAACCTGTCACTTTTCTGTCTAAGAAATTTCAGAAGGAGGTTTCTGGAAGAGCTTGTCTGGCAGCGTGGTGGGATGAGAATGACACCATGCTTTGCTTTGTGAGATGGCTGCTCACAAGGTTTTGGAAACTGTCAAGGCTTCCTGAGAAGTCTGGCTAGCTTAAAATAGACAACCTGGGAATAGCCATTCCTGGAATCATAATGCTTAATCTACCATGTTTCCTCATTTCCCCATACTCCCTCTGTTCCCTCAAATTAGCTGCCAATTGAATAGAAAGGGGTTTCTGTGTGCAACAGCTGTCAGGTTTCCATTGCAGAATCACTTGTCAACCATACCTGCTTCCCATCTGATTCTGCGGGGAAAAAAAAAGTTCCGACCTCCCTTTAGGTCTTTTTTAATGCTGGTAAAGAAAATGCTGGAGTGCCATGGAAACACGTCCATGCACTCAGCAGCAGTGTGAGGGTCAGCAGCCCATCCTCAGCCCCACATTTCCATCTCTGCACTGACACACTCAGCCTCAGGCCTCTCTAATTAGATGTGAGATTGTGCGAGGACCCGGGTAAATGTATTCAGTTATTTTGCATATCTTGACACCAGCAAGGTTTTCTCCAGGGCCTGAGCATTAATTTTGACATTGAATTTCCTTTGTAGGTTTGTAAGTTTATACTTCTAACAAGTATGTATGTTTTTCACTGATGCTCATAACGTGCTTCATTTTAGGACCAACTGGACAAACTGGGATTTCTACTTATTTCATTTCCAGAATATGGTCTGGAAATTACACAATGAGCTAAAAAATGTAGCCATGAACCTCTTATCACCATAATCAGATATATATCACAGGGCTCCGTAGGAAGGGCTGTCCATGCAACAACTGGGAGAAGGTGTGAGTCATCGCTTCTTACTCCATAGACGTAAGTGGAATATCACACCACAGCTCGTAAGATGAGATTACATGTGAAATAGGAGATTTGAATGATCAAGGGTTATCACTTGAGATTTTGCAATAGAAATGGCCTGTGATTCACTTCTAATTTCTGAAGGTTTAGCAGTTTTTTGGAGCTAACGTAAAGCAACAAGGAATTCTTCCCGTAACATCCAGCGCCGTTCCCCATACAAAGGCACTGACACGCCATTTTGGACACATAAAGGGCAAAGGCCTTGCCAAACAATTGTGTCCCAACACCTCACTATTGGCTGAAAGTTGACATCCACACGTTGTTCCGTATCAGCTCAGCTGTGTTTTGTACTTATTATATTGGCTCAGGAGCTGCTTTTCTGCAGCCAGGAATACACACGTTACTTGTGTGTGCCATTCAAGCTGTCTTGCTGGAGATCTGCCATCAGCCAAGCAGGTCATGTGGATCTGATGGCTAGAAGGACAAATGAATCTGGGAAAATCAATAGAACCTCTACAGAGCAGCAAGAGGCTTCTTCCAAATGATGGGGAGCTGCTGCAAGCCCTGCCTTTGTAAGCATTTGGTGTGATTTCAGAAGGCTCAGCCCATCAAAAACAACTGTTCTGCTAAATAAATCAAAGTATTCTGTGTCTTTCCTGTCTCTTGAGAGCAAAATCAATACAAAATTCAGCAGAAAACCTTCTTGCCTCTCTTTGTGCTGTTGCTTTCTGTCTGGAAAAAACTTTCATCGTAGTCCTTTTGTGAAGTCCCATTTTGAACAGTGAAAAGCCAAGCATCAGCCAACATGTGTCGTGGGAACATGACCAGTAAGAGACACTTAGAAGAAAGAAGAATCCAGGACTACACAACATCTTGATAGTTAACTTGATTTGAGCGATTAGTACTAACACAAATGAGAACAAAATGTGAAGTTTGGGAGCTTTTGGGCGAAAGCAAACATTGCAGTTTCCCATGAACTCTTTTGCTCTCTGGCTGACCTTTAGTCATACCTTAAATGTTCACGTTGTTCCTCTTTTAAAGATCTGAGTAGTGATGTTGACCAAATATTGTTTTTATGGTTATGATTAATTTTTTGTTCTTTTTGCTCAGGACAAAGAAGGAGTGATGATAGAGGAAGACACATACCTGAAGTCATGGATGCCCTTGGAATTAATATTACAGTCAGGACTTTTGTAGGAGGGCAGCTGGGCACTTGTAACAATGCTTTCTGGCATTCAAAGCCATGACTCTATATATCCTCTCATTAAAAATGACATTTCCTCAGCATTTGAAGAAGAAACTAAACTTTAGGTGCCGGTTCCTAGATGGAAGATCAGCTTCCAGTTATCATGAACTATGGAAATCCTCCATCATTATAGCTTTTATCCAAAGGCCACTGAACTCTGCAGCTCTTCATGAATCTGGCTAGAATATGTGTGTATAGAAAACCTTGTCTTGACATTTTCTTTGAGGCTTGGGTTTTGCTACCATTTTACATATTGAACATGACTGAGGTTTTGGTAATTGTTCCAATGGTGAAAAGCAGAAGAAATTTAGCTCACCCAAACAATCACTGTTGTCTGATGATCTGGATTTGATTTGGGGACTTTGTAAATGACTGACAGTAAGTTCATATCCTTTACTTCAGCGGCAAACCCTGTAAAATGCATTTAGTGTCCCCCTGGGTATTGCTCACATTTAATTCTGTGCTTATTTTTGGTTACAAACTCAGTGGGAAACTGCGTAAACAAAGCTGCCATGAGCATGCACGTGCACACACAAAAAGGTTGCCAAGCAAACGGTGCCAATCTGGGTAAGTCTGATGTAAACATCGAGTCTAGACAAAATCTTGTAGAGACAGAAGCCAATTCTGATGTCAAAGGAGATCAAATGATGATAAAATTGCTAGAACCAGGGTGCCAAAGAGAGTTTGTGTTAAACTTGGATAGTAGTTGACAGCGATATTGCTTCTTGAGGCTGTATTAATACTATATAATGTGCAAGTTGCCCAGAGCAATGGAGCATGCCCAGAGCATCCAAGGGTGTCTAACAATCTCCTCTCTGTGCTTCACTGTTTTTCTTATTAGATTTTGTATGCCTTATCTGAGATCTCTGTCACACACTCTGGTGGCCCATTGTATCAATTGTTCTGGTTGCAGGAGTGCTTGGTCAGATCCTAATTTGTCTTGAGGTTGCCCTGCCAACATCTACACGCTCTCTGTTCTAGATGGGAAACACTTAGCCTCATTTCTGGAATATAACAACAAAACCAAAATAACTTTTTGAGCAGAAAGTGAACTAACAAAAAAGTTATTCATGGGAAATGATTTAGAGTGCAGAACAATATGTCAGTTCCTAAACAGGTTAAGGTCAGTGGCATGAAGGAAATAAGCACCATGAAAGAGCAAATCTGCTCTGTGGTTCCTGTGGTGGGACAGATCTCCCACAGCTTGTGTCCTTAGCTGCCTCTCTCTGTTCCCAGAGCACTGTCTTGTTCCACTTGACTTCCAGGACTGGCTGCAAACCTTTCCCAAAAGACAACCTTCATCTGCCCCAGTGAGTAAGAGGCTTAGGCTGCCAGATGCTTCTCCTCTGGCTCCGTGGCCAACTACATGGTAATGAATATGCAAGATTAATTTGTGGCTCAGTGTGTCTAGAGATCTACCCAGAGAAATAGAGAGAGATGCTGCAGTCCTGATATTACTATGCCAGGGCAACCACCAGCTCTGGTCATTCTGGGGACTCCCTCCCACTTTCCCCACCTTGGATCATTCACAGGTGGGGGTTGCTTTCCCCAGCTCTCACCACGGAACACTCTAGGGAAGATGTTCTTTCATATTTCCCCCAGCTGCCCCTAAAGGCACAGAAAAGCTCTGAAATGAAGGAAGTTATATAATCTATGTTTTGAATTTTGCTTAAAAGCTTATTAACCCTCCTCCCTTTTTCTTTCTTTTGGGGGTATTTCCTTTGTTTTACTGAGCAGCTGCAGGCTGAAAGGTCCCAGAATTGTAATTTTGGCCTGCAATAGCACCATATACTGTCACAGTGTGTATTACATATCCAATAAAGGCTGACTATTGTGTCCTCTGGGCACACTTTGAAATAATTGCTTGTAAAAGGACATACTTATATCAGCTGCACTTGGCTGAGGGACCAGAATCAGAAAAGGTTCCCTGACTTCCCAGACCACAAATTTTCCTTGTCCTCCTCCATCACACTTACTCTCCATCACCCCTCAAAACAGCTTTTCCTAGAGAACTGTTCAAAGGCTGTATCTGCCCCTTCAGCTTTGCTCACGGCTGCATGAAGGTGGTCCAGCATGGAGAGGAGGAAACACCTTGCGGACAAAGGGGTGGCAGAGGAGATGGAGTGGGATTGTCCTGCCTGTGCCATTGGAGATGAGAGATCTCTTATTCAACCTCCTCCTCCGTAGGGCAGCACTTCTCCATGAATGGAGAAGGATCTGGGCCAGACCACAGCAGTGGATGTTTAGTTGCCTAAGAAGACACCAACCCACCATGACAGCTGCCACTGCTCTCTCCCTTTGGGCATAGTCTATTGTCCAGATATCAAAACTCCAGCATGATACCAAAGAAAAGCAATTTCTCCAGCCATCATGGCCTACAAACACCAGAGACTGTTCCTTTCCCCTTTCCCATCTTAAATTCTCTGTGCAAACAAGGAACCCATAACCCTTTCTTGGCTATTTCACCCTGTCTCAGAGTGACTATTAAAAATTAGTGATGAGTGAACATCCAGTGCTTTGCAGTTTGGGGTCGCTTCACTTTAAATAAGCATCCAGACGTTCACAGCTGAGCTAGCCAAAGCTCATTTGTCTCAACATTTTCTCACACAATTTCAGGCACAATTTCTTCAGCCCACAGCTGGGAGTATCAGGAGAATGTTCCTCTATGCTTTGGTCTATGTTTATTGGCTCAAATGATAGCCAGAACTGGAGGTTAGAGGGAAAAACTGAATCTATCCATCTATCTATCTGTCTATCTATCTGTCTGTCTGTCTATCTATCTATCTATCTATCTATCTATCTTCTACCTGTCTATTTATCTAATCTACCTATCTATCTGCTTATCTAATCTTCTCAATGTCAGTATATGTTTGAGAGCTGAAAATCCTCAGAACCCAAACTAAAAATTGTTCAAAATTGGATTGAGTTGGATATAACGTTTAGGAAAAAAAATAAATAAATCTTTATTTTTAACCTAGCATGCATAAACTTATTAGAAATCAGAAATTCAGTCTGTTTTGAAAGAGGAATTGTGAATTTTTACTGTTTTGTGTGTGCGTGTGTGTTTTCAAGGCTATCCATTTACATAAAGTAACAGCAAAAGTTTATCTGCTGGCAGCTCATTGCCAGAATTCCAGGCAAAGGCTTACAATATTTACAAAAGGTGTTTCATTGTGAGCTTTCTGTATGCACACATATTAAAACTCAAGAAATACACATAGCAACTTGCGGAAAATTAATTCTCCTGCTTTCATTCCTGTACTTGCAAGCAATCTTTGCCAGTCCTCTTTCCGTTCCAGAGCACAATAATGCCCGTAAAAGACCAGAGAGTGTCTGCTCTGTGCAACGTTTCTGCTTGTTTATAGCAGCAGGGGAGAAAAATGGATCGAATTTATTACAGCTGGTGGGGGAAATCTGGTTTTGTCCGTTTTACCTGATTGTTGCTGAAACCATGTGTACAAAATAAGTGGAAAAAAACGTACCTGGACAGACATTCTGCTGTTGAGCTTTCTGCAGGGTTTTCCTGAAGTCTGACCTTTGGCAATCATGGTTTTGCTGTGCTTTACAGAGATCTAATTGTTCCTAATTTCCTGTCAATAAATGGTACAAGGTGTGGAGCTGCGCTTCTAATGTTAAATTTCAATCATTTGTCTGACTTAATAGACATGAATAGCTCTTTCAAATGTAAGTACTTTCAGCCCATGTAGGACATATTTGTATTGAAAATCTATTTTGAGTGGGCAAAGTGATTATTCGGCATGTAGGAAAACATTTCCTACCTATTCCTGTTAATCTCTGGGGAAGCTGAGGGCTCAGGACTCAGATCTTCTGATCTCAGGAAACAGACTCCATAGTCAGGTTGGTTTTCCCTTCAGTGAAAGTTGCAACAGATTCCCATTTGCCACGCAGTAACGTTGCCACATTCTGTCTGAGCCCAGCATGTCATACCCACATGCATCTCAATGGCACGCAGATGCCTTAAGTCCAGAAGTCTTAGAAATATTAGGGTGCCATCAGCAGCATCCTTCTCGTCCTTCCCAGGATTTTGGGAATTGACTCTTGAGTAGCTCACTCTTCCATGTGTACCTCAGAGATGGGCAGGGTGGAATCTGCAGTGAGCTCATGCCCTGAATTCACCGAGGTAATGGCCTCAGTGGTAAAGATCTTTACCTCAAGGTAAAGATCACATCTAAGTCTGAAAGGGAGCCCTGGTGGCCTGCCTTGAAGCCTCTATCGGGGCCCATCTGAATGTCTTCATCTAAAATGCACAGCAGTATTTCTGCTAGACCCTGGTCTGGTTAGGTGTGATGTGAAGAGCAATGTTTCTTCAGGCTGATACTTCAAAGGGACAATAAAGTCCCAAGGAAAATTGCTTTTGACCCATGACGATGCAATTAAACATTTGCAAACATTTTCTAACAGGATGCAGGAGAACTGGGAAGAGAACTATTAATGATAAGCGATAAATCAGTTCAGATAAAGCAGTTTGTGTGCGGAGTAGCATTTGAGGTTATTGTGGTAACATTTTGGTAAATATTGATTTGTTGAAATCTTCAAGGCAGCAGCCATTAACCCTGCAATGCTTCCACAGATGAACTTGTGCCCCGTGTTGGTAAACACTATTTGGGAGCAGATCAGAATAATATATTACCATATCATTTTCCCATCCCATCATGACTCTGAATCAGAGCAATTATTCCAATTACTACCAAATCCTCGTGTTTGGTATTTTTCATTAGGTTTACACACCGTTCTGAGCACTCCTGGCAGGATCCTAAATTCTGCCTGTCCTTCCTCCTGTCCTGAAGCGTTCAATTACCCGAGGAAGTCCATTCATTGCACTCAATGTGAAGCTATTCTTCTATTTGTTGTGTACAGTGCTACTTTTCTAGTACTGAATCCATGAAAAGTGGCTGTATTTTCCCTACGAATAAAAGATGTGTATCGTAACTTTTCCTTAACAAAGGTTGTGTTTTAATATAATTCAGCTCGTAACTAATCCCCTCCTGCACAGATAACATTTTATACTTGAGTTTTGCTCTTTGAGCTTTTCAGCCTTTCAATTCCAGCGCTGGATTCGTATCAGGTTTCCTCTCTTAAATAGTTCTCCTGTCTGTTTTGTATAACTTCCAGTGGTTTGCACAGTATTTTTGTTTCAGAATCGGTTGGTCTGCTCTGTTGGGACTACGTATGTCTCTGTTGTGTTTAGCTATCCCCTGCAACCTGTTAATATAGCATAATGGGTTTGGGAAGATAAAAACCTTACCAACAAAATAATGCTCCTTTCATTACAAAATAGGCCATGGAGAAAAAAGAAAAAAGAAAAAAAAAGAGACTCTTGAAATGAAAAATATTTCAGGAGAAGAAATATCTAGGTCACAGCTTTTCTCAATTTTTGTAATTTAATGCAGCCTGGAATAATTGCTGCATGCATTCCTTTGAAATCAAGTCCTATAATGTTCTTATTGCTCAATCTCTGTTTTCAAATATTCTTGGTACTATACGTTGTTCTGTTTTCCAAATAATTGCATTGTAAAAATGCTAAAAAAAATAATAATAAGTTGAATCAGAGTTTACCCAAATGTTGAAAAGAAATGTAGCCATCCCCATCAGCTTCTGAGCTGTTGGTTTCTTTGAGGGAAATCAACTCTGCTTCTGAAGACTGCAGTGCTGCAAAACCCCAAACTCTGGAGGAAAACACAACGTTGTGGAGGAGATGGGGGAGGCAAAAGACTGCTGGAGTCTCAGGTAATCTTGAGGAAATCTGAGGAAATTCAGTACTGCTAAAAGGACGCACGGGCTTTCTGCACTGCGTATGGAGTTCCCTTTGGAGCAAACATTGGGATCATGCACAATTTCCTATTCAGGATTGTGTCTTTTGTATTCTGAGAGCATTGTAAAGTGGTTAAAAACCATCTGATGGAGGTGAAAAGGTTAAAGCCTAAGATTCCTCAGAATTACCAGCTCTACAGTACAAAGCAGAAAAAAACTGGGAAACCAGTTCTATGATTTTCCCATTGCTGCTAGCTCAGAACCAGGGAGGTTCTGGACAGGGAATAGCAGGAGAACGGTTTCATCCTGGGCTGTTGGGCTTGGAAAATGGAAGGTGGGCAGTGAATACCTTCAGTTTGACACAGAAGTATTTTCCTTTCCCTGTAGCTTGGCCTTTTGCTGCTGCAGCATGACAAACCACTGCACAGCACCACTTCTTCTGCCCCTGGCTCAGCAGAAAGATAAGGTAAGAACTGAAGAAACGTAGCTGATCATCTGTTATGGGAGAAAATGCTGGCAGATTTTCAGGTCAGGCATAAATATTTGAAGAGGAAGTCTATTAATCTAAAAGATTATTTTCCTCTCTGTAGCTTAGAATAAAGCACTTGAAAAAATCCCAATATATGAATCCTACACAAAAATAGTTGGCTATAAGTAAGAAGTGGAGCTCATAAATTGCTGTTATGTATTCTTCAGTATCTTTGCAAAAGTGCCCTTTGAAATGAGTGGATTTAACCTCTTTTCACTTTGTTGCATCTAAGATAATCACTTTTGAAATAGGAAGAGAACTTAAACTGCTCTGTGGGATAGTTACTAATCTTCCCTCTCAACCACTGCTCTCCTCCATCACCATCTGTTTGCATAAAGCCAAGAAGCCTGCTGCTGAAGCCCACAACTTGGGGCTTGGAACTGAGATCTGGGCCACTTATGGTGCTGAACAGCCTGTTGTGCTTCCTATCAATGAATTCATAGAATCATAGAATCACTAAGGTTGGGAAGACCACTAAGATCAGGTCCAACCATCAACCCATTGAACACAAACACGTCAGAACACAAATACAGTGCACAGACAGCACAAATGTTCTGGTATCCTAGCTCTGTTCAAATGTAATAATTTTTCACTTTTTTGAGGGGTCACTGTATCCATATTAAAAAGATATTAATCTGGATCACCCTTAAGAGTATTTCTGAGGTGTTGAAGTCTTAAGGTTTATTCTTTGTGATGATTGTTGTAATTGGATTGCACTTCTGGCTTTTTTTGGTTGGTTTAGTGGGATATTTTCTTTCCTATTCAGGTGGATAATCAAGATGACCACAAATAGCTGTATTTCCATTTGAATCAGCAGAGTTCTTATGTAGCAGCAGAACTCTCCTGGTGCATTAGATAGTACAGTGTTGATTAACCAGCTTTCAGTTGGATCAAAGCCCCCACCACTTTGCATTCAGCATAGCTGTGCACTGCTGCCTGTGTGTGCTTATTTCCAGCTGTGGTGGTCTCACAGAGCATAGCTGATATGTAGAATCATAGAATCATTACAGTTTGAAAAGACCACTAAGACCATCTAGTCCAACCATACCCTTGCCCCTAAAGATCTCTTCATAAGATTCCAATAGCATCAAAGAAATGGATGCCATCCCCTCTTTATTAGCTATTAAATTTACAGGAGAAAGTAGTCCAACTTTATTCCTTGATCAAAGGAACATATCCTTTGGTGCCAAGTTTCCAATGTGAATATTTGCATTATATAATTTCTTCCTTTTTTTTTTTTTTTTTTTTTTTGCTTCTATAATTGTTCTTGTCAGTAAATGTGTTCGTTACTGGAAAGAGAAACTTAAAACGAACGTAAGCAGATTCAGCAAGGCATTGAAGTGAGTATTCCTGGGAACTGCTTTTGTAGTGTTTTCCCAGCAGTACATCTTCCAATGGACAGCTCTACAGAAAGCTCAGGGAGAGAAGGTTCCTAGGTCATTTTCCATGGAAATCTTTGCTCATTTAGCCCACGACCTGCAAGACTGAATGCTGTTCGGCAAGAGATAATTCAATATCAGGGTCTTCCCTGCTAAGGAATATAATTTGGTTGCTTGGTTTATCCAAGAAGCCTTGCCTACCTTTTTAAGCTTTGAAATAAATGGTGGTTAAGAAGAGGATTTGAAGCAATTTTGCTTGAAAAGGTGGCCCTTTTCTGAGGAGTAAAGCTGAGCTGCCTCTGGGCCTTTGGAAACCTGAAATGACTGCTTACTTGAATAGCTTAAATGAGCACCTATTCTTGGTGGTAAGCCCTGCATTTTCATGTACATTCTTCTGATGAAAAAGAAAGGTGAGCCCACTTGCAAAGAGGGGCTCTTTCTTCCATTTGCAGAGGGAAGCCAGCAAGGCAAAGAGAGCCCAGACATGTTATGGGGTGGCCACTTCCTCTCTGCAGCACTGTGGTATCCCTTTGTGTTCCTAAAGAACAAAGCCCCTTCTCTTTCTCTCACCATCACCTGAGATCCTTGTAGCAGCTACAACTGCTCTGATAGGAAATGTAATTTCAGCTTTGTTACATGTTAAACCAAAGATATTAAAATGGAGAAATCATCAGTATTTGGTCCTCCAAGGAGATATTAAATAGATGCTTAAAATTAGATTAGGAAACCCTGATTCTAACTCAAATTTCTTTGGTTTAGACCTATTTGGAGGGTTTGGTAGTGAAGGAGTGCAGGCATAGAACAAAGGAGCATACTTACAGCAAGTAAAATCACATCTTAAACATCTGAGAGGCTTCATTCCAGCCCGGTGTCATAAATTTAAACAAACAATGTTGTTACAGATTCATGCATTAAATCAGTTTGGCGATCAGAGACCAATACATCTTCTGTCACCTGTATAATCACACAGACAATTTATAGTTGCACACGGTACTTTACCAAGAAAGGCAATGACTTACTGAGCTTTATTATATTTCATTCCTACCAAAGCTCAGACATTGTTCTTTTTGTTCTTTTTGTCATGTTTTATGTTATCACCCCACTCATCATGGAGAGATACCACTATGTTCTTGTCTCACTCCCCATGGTTTGGAGGAGTTGGCACGCTTTGCTCCAGCCAAATCTGGGTTGATCAGGCAGAAAATTTTTTTCCAGCACACAACCTACTCATTAACCTAAAAAACAGCATGTTTCACCTGACCCAGTGTTTGCTCTGATGTCAAAATAGGATCTACGCACCTTTAGAGTGAGTAAAGAGAAGTAGACTCCTACAGAACTTCAACCACCTCACCCTGCAGTGAGGCCTTCACACTTAAATACTCCTTTTCCTCTTCACTTACTCATGAGGGACCCCAAGTTGGCTGTCCACCATGCAGACATCTTCGTATATGGCTGAAGTTGGGGAAAGGTGAATCCATTTTAAAAGATCTGTCTCGTTCATCACATCTACCAGTTTTAGTCTTGTTTCCTCCTAAATATTAATTTTTCTGGCTGCTGGTGGGTTAAATGGAAACGCACACCCTGCTAAGGCCGCAGGTTAGTGCTCTGAGTTTTGGCAGGATCTTGCACTCTTCTTGTGTTATTCTGCAGAAATAACTTCACTGTTTGCTGGAAAAGGAAAACAAAACAAAACATCTGTTTTACTCTTCCCACCAAGAACTCCACTCATTAAACTTTGCTAAAGCTACTGAAGTGGGAGAGCATCAAAACAGGAGAACTGCTATAATGTCTGAATGGAATTCACAGCTTTGCTGTACCTGGGAAGAATATGAGTCACAGTGTATTTGGAAAGCACAGAGACACTGGGAAATACTTTCTGCAACAGGCAGCAAAGAGATGTCAAAGAGAGCAGATGGATTATGTTGGATTTTGCAGATGGAAGCTGCTCCCCTGTTATCTCCTGAACTAAAGCTGTTGCTCTGAAATGTGTCTTCTAGCACATATTCTGCTGATGCAGTGGTCATTCACTTGGGAAGCATTTTGGTCCCCTTGTAACATGTCCAGCATTAAGCCTGAGCATCCTTGTGGCACCATCCTTGGAGGCAGTGCATGTGAAGGCCAGCAGTGACATGGTGAAGGTATCTGAGAACCCGTGACCCCGAGTACAGAGTTAGATGAGCAGTGGCAGTGAGAGAGGAATCAGGCATGTAGATGCTACGGATGTTGAGAAGAACTGTCAAGTTTGTTTTCTTTGTTGAGGCTTGTTTTTTTTTTAAAAAAAACAAAATTAATAGAAGTAACTGTGTGGAGCAGGATCTTTTGCAATGCAGATAGCAGCTGTTCTGTGTGGAGTGGCAAAACTGTGTGTAGGTCCTTTTGTTGAAACTCGGATGCAGTGATGCTGCCACTGACCCCAAGGCAGCAGAGCTCAGGTCTTCCCCAGCACAGTGCCACCAGGAGCACGAAGACAACACTCAGCTGCCTCTCTCAGTGGTGTTTAACAGAAGGACATGACCCAACAGAAATATTTATCCCATTCCCTTTGCTTAATGCTGAAGTGCTGTGCCCCTAGAAATCACGCGGGAAGATTACAACCAGATTTTCACATTGCAGTGTGTTCTGCTTATAAATGGAGACCAAACTACACTAGTAAATCACAACCCCTTATTAGAGGGAAAGGGCTGAGATGACGAAGTGCTGTGCACTGTGTGGATGAGCTGAACTCACCATGCTATGCCTCAGCTAACTGGCACAGGACCCAGTAGCGTGGGTATCCACCATCATTCCGTGCATAGAAACTTGCAATTGTGTGAGTATTTCCCCTCACTTCTTATTGAGCTGGTGAAAATGCACAGATGAGAGGGTAAAAGGTTGTGTGAGTTTCGGGATGTTTCCAGCTCGTTGTAACACGCCTGCCTGGGCTGATAAAATGTTATTTTAATAATAATAATAATCTTCGCTTATTATAAATTGAAAAGGAGAGTTAAAGCAAAGGAGGGACATACCAGGATCCTCCAGAAAGGCACAAGACATTAAGAGGATCCTCTCTTCTCCAAACAGAAAAGGCACCTTGAGTTAAGTGGGGGCTGCTCCCTCCTCCTGCCCACCTTGACCCTTTCATGCCCATTTGCACAGCCATGGCCAGTTCTGGGGTTGTAGCAGCCACCTCTGTAGGACATTGGAGGTTGGAGGTAGTTACCTTGCTGCACCAACCTCTGTCCACCCAGCTTGGCAGTTTCCCAGTGTGTTCTTGGACAGGGTGTCATGCTTGCCCTCAGGAGACTTTGTTTGAGTTTCCTTTTCCATTTTGCCAGCACCCCTCAGACATGTTGCATGGACATTTGAGCAGCTACCCAACCATATAATAAGCATAAATGTTTTCTCAACGAGAGGAAGAGGAATGTGTGACCTACTCCAAGCTTTTCTTAAAATAAAGACTGTGTCTGTGGGCAATAATCATATTAGCATACCAGGAAATTAGAGAAAAACGAAAAAAACATTATTGTGTTGGTCACACACTGCTGGGTTTGTCCCTTTCTTGACACACGTGATTAGACTCCATTGCTGGTTTGTAGATACCTTAAATCTAGCAGGGAATGACTGCAGTACAGACATATGGTTAAGAGAGTAAAACAGTCCAAACCTTTCCAAGCGTTAGCTGAATTTCGTCCAAAATTCCATTAAGATACATACTGAAATAATGTGGAAAAAGAGGAGGATTTTTTTTTCCATATCCATTTATGTGTTCTTTGGTGTCTTAGTGTCATCATGATCCTTAGCTCAAATCCCTCCAGTTCACACACTCGGCACAAACTCTGCTTTGACTTGGTGCCACAACTGAGATCTATTCAGGGAACTTTAATTTCGTGGACCCTCAAACCTAACACTTCCAAATTAACACCAATTGTGGTTAGTCTCTTCATATGCACTCTCTTTAGATATCCATTTCTGGCTGCATGCAACTGCCGACAGGAAAAATGTGTTAGAATGATTTAACTCTAACCTCACCCAAGTGAAAGATGTTTCAGATCATTGGTGCATTGACGGAGGCCTGGACACTGATGAGTAAATAGGGACAATTTGGAGAAAAGGCTCTGGTGTTGCTATCCCTCAAACCCAATCGCTGATCACTGGAGCTGCAGTGGTTGGGCTGCATCGCAAACCAACTTCATTTCCCCAGATCCTATTCTGGCACCTTTAAAATGCCAAAAGGACGCACCCTTCCTCCTGAGCACCTCAGTGAAAATTATACAAAGCAGTTCACTACGGGCTGTGACGTCTTCAGAGAAAATTAGGAGGTAGCTGAGTCACTGCTGATGTTGTTAACTTCCAAGAAATCCTCATTGGGTGAGCTGGCAGTGATTCAGAATAATCTGATTTTGAGAACGTTAGAAGGATCCATTCTATTTTTCCCATTTTTCTCTAAGATGCACCACTTGGGCAACAAGAAGAATAGCTCCAAGAGAGGCAGATGGCATTTGGTTGTCGTGCAGATACACGAAGACTTAAGCATCAGTCTTTTTTTGCAATTTAGCTGAGCCAGGAAAACACATTGCAATCAGTTGCTGCTCCCCACCTGGAAGGCAAGGAGACATTGCTGCATCTGTGCCTGATTTGTGTGTGCCCCAAGAAGGAAATTGTATTTCTGAAGGGTTTTGCATTCAGGTCAAGTTTGCTTTTTTTTTTAATTCTAAGCTAGTGAGATTTTACTGGAGCTCCTCTACTAGCCCTGAATGCTGGGTGCTTTCAGATAGTTTCATCTGCAGGCCAGGGTGAAAATGGAATAACTGTAACTTATTTCGTTTTGTATTTATTTCTTTTTATTTTTTTAAACAAATTTTGTTCTCCCTTTCATTTGAAGATGGCTTTCTTTTTTTTTTCCTGAAAGAAGTGACTTCATTTTTTAATTTTTTTTTTCTTAAACACTATGGAAATGGCAACCCAAATATGAAAATTTTAGCAGAATTGTTAATTTATAGTCATATGAAAGAGATCAGCCGATCTGAAATGTTTTTTTTTCAGATTTTTTTTTCTGGTTTGGCAGCTAAATTAAAAAAAAAATAATAAAAATAGACTCATTCTTTGCACAGCTCTAGATAATGTGTTTCAAAAATAGTCCAAGGGGATACACTCACACAGAAACAGATTCTCTTTCATTTTTTGAGCCATCCAGTAGTGAGGGGAAAAAGAGACCAGAACCTCCTCCAATTTTCCTCTGCTGCTTCTCTTTGAACAAGGGGAAGCACATTTCTGACCGCATTACATGTTTTAGTTGGACAGCATTAAATGCAAGGCTTCTGCTGAAATGCAGGACACCACCCGACCAACGTTCAAAGTTGGGCAACCAGCCATGATTATTTGTAAAAGAAAATGAATCCGAAAGCTGTCATAAAAGCAAATGCAATGGTAGTTTGGAGCATCTGCCTGGTTGGAAAGACCCTCCTGCCTCATTTACCCTAAGATTTGCCTTCCCACTGTCCAAAGCTGGAATGCATGAGGACTTTGGCATGAAATGCTGGGTGTCCTGCCTTTTCTTCAGCTTCCCTGCATGCACCACATTGTGTCCTATTGAGATTGAGCCTCTGGGGGAAAATCATGGCCCTGATGTCTCTTAATGTAGGGACTATTAACTACAGGTTGTGCATTAATTCTTTAATTTTTCCTTTCCGGTGTTTTGTTCCACTTCATTTGGATGTGGGAACCTGATATTTTATATATTTCTTCTTCTTTTGGCTTGTGTGGACATTTCTGCCAAGCCCACTGCAGATTTTGTGTGCTGTGAAATACTTAATTGCATTCACACTCTCTGGTTGAAGCAAACTGCTGTCAGCCTGCAATATTCCCATATCTATCAAGCTAGATCTATTCAACTAGCAGAGCACCTAGGGGTGCCAGAGCAGGGATCTAAACACCCTGGTGGCATTCAGGGCCAGGCTGAATGGGGCCCTGGGCAGCTGGGTGGCAATCAGTCCTCAGAAGGGGTTGGAACTAAATGATTTTTAATGTCACTTCCAACCCAAGCCATTGCATGGTTCTGTGGTTCTGTGATTTCTTGCTTTCCCCACCTCACATCTTCATCTGCCACCACATCAGTCAAGCTTGCCTGTGTAACTGGGTGGAAAAAAAACACCATTTTTAAAAAGGCAACAGCAAATATTTGTACTTCATTCCATGCCCAGGAGTTGGCTATACCTGAAACTTTCTATCCAGGTCTGGTTTGGACAACAGAGCATGTTTTGTGCCATACAACCCTCCCTGGGACAGGGAAACCATCTGCTGAGGCCAAGAGGATCTGGCAGAGCAGTGCTGCTTCACCTGTAGCTGCCCAGATGCCAACCACTGTGACTGTAACTGGTGCGAGGCCAGCACTGGTCCAAATGAAGTGTGTGAACAGTCCCACCCCACGCCTTCTCACAGCCAGTCCTACAAAATCCTCCTTAGGTTTGAACTCAAATGATGGTTTGCACTGTAACCAGAGCTGAAGCAGCTCGCCAAAATACAAGGCTTAGCGCTTAAAAAAGTGTTTCATCCCTCTTTTCTTCCTCCATCTGGCTGGTGGGAGGAGAGCTGCCTGGCTGCAGTTAGTGCTGGCAGCGATGCGGGGCAGTTTCTTCGTGGGCTGTGTGAAGCCCCACTTCCCCCATGCACTGGGAATCAAAGAGCCGGAAAGGCTCTTCGTGCTGCCAGAGCCAACCCGCACGCGGCCTTCCCTTTGGAGTTGCTCAGTTCCTGTGCTTTTTTTGGCCCCGTCCTCTGCTCCTTGCTGATGCTCACATGCTGTGAGCACGCTCCAGGATCTCTACCCACCATTATGGCCACCAGGCTCTTGTCATCGCTTCCCTGATGGGCCGGGGCTTGTGGTCCTGATGTGGGAAGGCCATAGAAGCATAGAATGGCTTAGGTTAGAAGAAACCTTAAAGGTCATCAAGCTCCAACCCCCACCCTCACGGGGACAAAATCCCAATGCAGAACTATAGTGCAAAACTGATGGGTGGAAGCATGGTGAATCCCTGGTGCTTGTACTGATGTGCACCAAATAATGCACAACATTATTCTGCAACACGAAGGTTGTTTTCAAATGTGCCAATCCTTGTTATAGCTGTGACTACAAGCCTGTGTGGGAGGGATTGGCAAAAGAGCAGCTTTTGGCTAAAACCTCAGCAAACTCATTGTAGGATAAAGTAGGGCAAGGTCATTGTTGAAGGCCACTTTCTACAGTATCTGACTTCTGGATTGATTCAGACGTGCATGTGTTTCCATTACAGCTAACGTGAAAACATCCCATGTCTATCAGTGGGAGATCTACCTCTTGGCAACAGATGCCAACAAGAAAAAACAAAGCTGTGGTGCACTCATGGTGCACAGGCTCAGAAAGCAGCAGGACCCATTGGATGCTCTGCCCCTGGCACTGAGCATTGGCACCAGGGATGGGAAATTGACACCTAGGGCTCAGTTAGGCAAGTCATGCTGTCACCTTCACAGCACCGTGCCTTCACTAAGACTTATTCTGTTGCAATTGGTGAACCAACTGTTCTGTGGGTGTCATGCTGCACGTTTTTAAGAATAATAGTAATTGTATGTCTTGGAGCTTCCTCTCTAAAGGAAATAGATCCAATAATTTTGTGTATATGTGGCTGCTTTAAAAAATAGGCTTATGTATGCTGTAAAAATAGAATATTTTCCTGGCCTTAAGGATGTGGATTTATCTGGAAACGTTACTGCAACATGAAAGTTCAGAATCCTTGTCTGCAGTGGAAAACAAGGATTTTTTAATAAGCTCTTGATAAAAAAATGAATCACCAGATTTGTCTGCAACACAAAGCTTTGCAACTGTTGTTATTCACATCACCAACAGTTTGAAAGAAGTGGTGTGCAGGGGTGTGGGAAAAAAGAGCTTTGTGGTTTTTGGTTTCATCTCTGCCTGTGAATCACTTTGCAGTCTTGGGCAAGTGGCTTAACCTCTTTGGGCCTCTATCTGTTCAGCTGTGCAGTAAAATGAGCAATGTTCCATGAACCTCATTCAAAGGGGTGCTTGAAAATACCATGGGAGTTGAGAACTCCCTGAAGGAGCATGTCACATAGATAGAATACGTATTTTAAGAATATTGTAGGCCTGTAGCTGTAGTGGTGTTCCTCAGGGATCAGCATGTTGGGCCTGGTCTTGTCCAACATCATCAGTGACCTGAAGAAAGAGATAGAGTGCACCCTCAACAAGTTCACTGATGTGAAGGTGGGAGGAATGGCTGGCTCACCAGGAGCTGTGCTGCCATTCAGTGAGACCTGGAGAGTTGGGTGGAGAGGAATCTGACGAGGTTCAAGAAGGACAAGCGTAGAGTCCTTTACCTGGAGAAGAATAACTGCATGCATCAGTACAGACTAAGGATTGACCTGCTGGAAAGGAGCTCTGCAAAGAAGGAGCCGTGTGTCCTGGTGGCCAACAGGCTGACCATAAGCCAGCAGTGTGCCCTCATGGCCAAGAAGACCAATGGTATTCCAGAGTGCATTACAAAGAGCGTGGCCAGCAAGGCAAAGGAGCTGATCCTCCTCCTCTTCTCTGCCCTACTGTCAGGAACCTTCCTTAGCAGGCAGTTGGACTCCACGATCCCCAGAGGTCCCTTCCAACCCCTGCAGTTCTGTGATTCTGTGACTCTGTGATTATACTGGCTGGAGTATCACAGCTTTTTATACTTCCAGAAATCCAGATGTGCTACATGAAAAGGGTGTTACTGTTACATACAAATGGATTTTTCTTCCTCAGAGGCAAACAACGGAACATCTTCCAGACAGGGACCAGGATCCTGACAGCCTCATCAGGCAGACTCCCACTGAAGCCAGCTAGAGCTTTGCCTGAGCTAGAGTTTGGCTCTTGGTGAATTATCCAACACAATCCATTGACTCTTTAACCCATAAATTGTCAAACTCAATTATTTCCAGCAAAGCAGATGGCTGAAAACAAATAACCTGTAAGATAAGGTACTCTGGCTCCAGTTTTAAGTAAAATTAAAGTTTGCTAAACACAAGCGTTACAGTTACATAAATAACAAAAGAAGAAATCACCACTGAAGCCAAAAACCGTTTTTCTGCAAAAACAGAGAGGATCAATTTCTCCAGTTTAGTATTACCAAACTTGGCAGTAATTCACATTTGAAGTATAATGATGTCATCTGGTTGGCCTTTTCCCATCGCAAACACTAAATCTTAAAATCTGGAGAGATCTTTTATTTGGTTATTCATATTGTACTGCATCAAGGGGTTACAACACATGTGCCTGGGCTTATTAAAATCATCTGGAAGAGAGGAGCTCGTTTAAAGGCACAGTACTTGAGACAACTCTGTTTTTCCTGGAGACTTCTTTTCTGATGCCAGCTGCACTTACAGCCATAAACTCACCACCACTGGTGTCTCAACGAGAGAGTTTCTTTCTTGGAGTGGCTTTTTGTAGCATCTGAATCATAGAATAATGGGATCATATAATGGCTTGTGTTGGAAGGGAACTCAAGCATCATCGAGTTCCAACCCCCTGCTGCTGGCAGGGTTGCCAACTACTAGATTAAGTACTAGATCAGATTGCCCAGGGCCCCATCCAACCTGTCCTTGGAACACCTCCAGGGATGGGGCATCCACAACCCATCTGGGTAGCCTGTTCCAAGACCTCGCCACTCTCTCAGTGAGAATCTTCCCCTCATATCTAACCTAAATCTTTCCTCCTTTAGTTTAAAACCATTCCCCTTGTTCTATCACCACCTACCCACATTGGAAAAAAAATTCCTCCTGTTTATAATCTTCCTTAACATATTGAAAAGCTGTAATGAAATCTCTCCGTAGCTTTCTCTTCACCAGATTGAATGAGCCCAACTCCTTCAGTCTGTTTTCATAGGAGAAGTGCACCAGCCCTCTGATCATCCTCATGGCCCTCCTCTGGACCCTCTCCAAAAGCTCCACATCTTTCCTGTGCTGCGGGTCCCAGACCTGGATGCAGTACTCCAAATGGGGTCTCAGGAGAGCAGAGTAGAGAGGAGCAGTCACTGCCCTGTCCCTGCCGGCCACTTCTCTTCTGATGGAGCCCAGGATATCATTGGCCTTCTGGGCTGCAAGTGAACACTGCTGTCTCATAGAAAGTTTTTCATCCAGCAGGACCCCTAAGTCTTTCTCAGCAGGCCTACTCTCAAGGAGTTCTTCTCCCAGCCTGTACACATATCTGAGATTTCTTTGGCCCTATTGCAAAACCTTGAGCTTTGCTTTCTTGAACCTCATTATGTTCACATGGTCCCACCTTTCAAGTTTATCGAGGTCCCCCTGGATGGCATCCCTTCCTTCTGCCATATCTAGAAATAGATACTCTAAGCCATGGACTTGCATCCACTGTCCAAGGGAACAGCCATGCACTATCTTTCTTCTTTGGGGAGTGCTTAAACCATCGTGCTAAATGTCTTTACTGGCTTTTGAATGGAAAGTTACAACCTCCTGGTGCTTAAGTTCACAAAAAAACTCCCATTTTTGGGAACAGGAATGTTGTTTTGCTCTCGCCAACCAGATCTCTTGCTCCCACGGACAGTTTCATCACAGCTAGGCCACATGTTTGCTGTGGTGCAATGAGCAAATAGCAGGCTGGATTTCTGCAGGGCCTACAGTGTCTTCAGCTGGGCTGCTCCTCCCCTGCTCTGCCAAAGTTCCAAAGGCTTCTTTCTCCTCTTCATTTTTGTTTACGTTCCTGAGGTTTACGTTGTTTGGGGTTTGGTTGGGGCTGCCGGCTGTTTTTCTTGGAAAAAGCCATGGTGGAGCGCAGGATGTCCTTGCTGTGCTTCTTCGTGGAACATTCCCCTGCTGGAGATCACTCTGTGTTTCTTAAAAACATGGAACCAGCCCAGCAGTACCAAGCAGCCAGATAATTATGGCCAGTGGATTCATTGCTGTAGATCCACGTTGCACCCAGTTGTGACAGGTTGGTTATAAGGACAAATTTCTTCTCCGAAGGAGTGGTGAGGTATTGACACAGGCTGCTCGGGGATGTGGTGGGGTCACCATCCCTGGAGATATTCAAGAAGTGTGGAGATGTGGCACTGAAGGGCATGGTTGCTGGGAGTGCTGGGGATTGGTTGACTAGATGATCTTGGAGGTCTTTTTCAACTTGTATATGCCTGTACAGAGTATTTTCTCCATTTACTTAACATTACAGCATGTTTGCACTGCTGATCTTTGCCCTGGCTTCTCCTTGATCCCCTCTGTGTTGGCTTCTTCCAATCTGAGCACAGAGAGGTTTCTCTGGTTTATTAAATCTCCTCCTGATACGAGAAAAAGGCCCATTTTGTAACTTGTCCAGGTAGGAAAGTTTAACGTTGAAGTACCCTCATGAAACTTTGCTGAACTCTTCTGCAGAGCTGTGATTGAAATAATTCCAGCCAATTGTGAACTCTCAACAGCAGCTTATTAGATACAGCGACTGCCAGGTACATAAAATCATCCCATAGCTGGGATTAGAAGCAGAGAAAGAAACCAAAACCACCCTGTGCACTTTTTTCTCATATCTGGAGAAGGGAACAGTGGGCAACACCTGAAAATGTGAAACAAAATCATTTGAGAATGCCCTTTTATTCTTTTCCCCAAGTGTTTGGCATAATGTGATAACTGGAAAAAGCCAGCTGCAGCTTGAAATCAGACAGTGGTTCCTCACACTGAACACCACATTAAACACCATTTCAGCATCTGTGTTGGGTCACTTCAATGCACAGTTCAGGGCACTGGATGAAACTGTAAGATCTGCCACCTGAAGTCTCACTCAGGTCATTTCCTGATTTTCCAAGTGTCTATATGCAGTAATGCTCATTGAGTAGTTCTCTGAATATATTTCTGTCCACAGAAAGGATTCCTACATCATCCACACTCAGTTTTAGGGTTTGGAACTGGATGATCTTTAAGGTTCTGTTCAACCTCAGCCATTCTGTGATTAATATCATTTCTATAAATTCAGCTATATAAATAGTTGGGGGGATAAAATGCAGATCCTTCTGTGTCATAAAGAATCTAAGTTGTCCAAACTCTTACAGTGCAGTCCCAGTTCTCTACACTTAATGTGCCATCTAAAGGGCTGTCCCCTTCCCTCCCTTTCTTGGCTGTGAACGTGAATTAATTTCCTGCATAATGACTATGACAGCAGACCTGCTATGGATAACATTAAATCCCATCCCAAGAGGTATAATGGTCTCCTCATGTGTCTTTGTACTCCACATTGCAGCCTGCAGCCTCAGCCTTGCTTGCATGACAGTGCAGGATAACATCATGCCAATGATGGTGATGAAAAGTGTTGTCAGGCTGTCAGTTGCCTTTGTAGCAGCAGCTGCCACAGCCTCGTATCTCCATTTCTTCATCTGTGTATGGAATGTGATGCTCTCCAGCAACCTTACATGGTTGTGGGTGGGCCGCAGCACAACAAGTCAATGTTAGTAGACATAACATGAATGCCAGAGAGTGCAGAAGAAACATGTGCAAAAAGCGCTCGTGAATTCCCAAAATGGCTGTTCCTCAATGGGAAGCGGGGCTTATAAGTTAAATCACCTTTTCTTACAAAAAGGATCGCCTTTCCATGGGAGGGAAATATTGACATTTCCTGGAATCATTTGAAGTTGTCATCTGACAATGAAATATTTACTAGCCCCGGTTGAAGCCTTCATATATATGTTTATATGTATATGAAAATGTAGCAGTGCTAGGAAAGAAAGCTCTTGTTGGCTGGTCCTGGCTGATTGCTGTTTTGTTCTGTGTCACTATTCCAGTGTCTTTTTCCCAGCATAGAAAAACAGCTTTGATTAATACCGTTGTAAAGGCCTGCTCAATCATGGTGAATATTTTGGAGTTATGGTACCTGCTTAGTCAAACAGAACGTGCTTCCAATTAGCGTCGGTCTGCTCTGTTTCAGAATAAATGTGTAACTCATTATCAGCTGGTATCACAGGTTTTGAACTGAAATACATCCCAAAGGAAATGTATAACAAATATTTCATATCAGTTGCATAAATCACGGTAAAAGGAGTATTACTCCTTTCTCTCCCCTTCTTGGGAGCTGTCTCCCTTAAAGCACTACCAGCCTGTGTGCCTGTTGCTGTCTGGATGCTGGATTACTTTGCCATCAAGTTTAGCCCTGCCTGCTGGTAGGTGTCACTCAGAGTCCAACCCATCACACTGTTATCTAAGCAGCCAAGACTTTCAGAAAGAAAGAGCAATGTATTCCTTTCTGTTTTGGCTGTGGTCAATCAATCCTAAGGTTCTTTTTCTGATCACCTCCAGATTTTTCTGTTTTCCTTAGGAATCTGAAGCAAGTCAAATTTTCCTTCTTCCTCTCTCCTTGGAGAAGAAAAATTCTGTGCTGTTATTTTTAAATGCAGGAAATGCATAAATACTCAGCACCAGAAAATACGTGTGAGTAATATGTGACCGAGAGCAAGTGAGGCAGTCAGCATGAACATCTTTTGAGCTGCTGCAAAAATAGGAAATGCAAACCCCAAAGGGACACTTGTCCATGGAATAACCTGACATCAGTCTGTGACACATCCACACTGGGACATGCAGAAGGTGCCGTTCCCAACTGTGATGGGCACTCAGAGGCTGCAGGGCTGGAAAGCACTGGGTTCTCCTTGAGAGGACAGTGTTGGAGGATGCCTAGGATATAGAAAGTGGGTAGAAAAGGGAAGCAAGGCTTTAAAAACAGAGTGCTGTTTTTACGCATTTTGTGAGAATGCAGGGGAGCTGATTGAAGGGATGCTACACAGACACTTTGTCCAAATCAAAGGGTATTAAATGCTTGGATGACATTCAAGTGTGTGTATTCACCGTGTCCCTTGTTGGCTTCTGGCAGCAGTGCAAATCTTGAAGAGTCCCTGTTATTAAATTATCCTTGATTCTTAGATAGGCATGGGCTATTTTGATAAAGGGAGGAGAGCTATTGTGACTTTCCTTCCTTTATTGCTCCACCCAAGATAAAGCA
The DNA here is from genome assembly GCF_019238085.1 of Lagopus leucura. Classification (NCBI taxonomy): domain Eukaryota; kingdom Metazoa; phylum Chordata; class Aves; order Galliformes; family Phasianidae; genus Lagopus; species Lagopus leucura. The sequence continues at coordinate 24,889,902 of NW_024962266.1, forward strand.
GGCAGGATATTTCACAGCCTACAGTCTGTACATCGTCTAGCAAAAGGTGCTGGACCTCAGGGAGCAAGGTCCCTTTTGCACTTTTTTTATATCAAAACCTGGGAAAGCTTGGCATTCTGTGATTCCCTCCTTGCCCCTACATTGCACAGTCCAAAATTCAGGTTTGGATCTTGATGTAGAACTTCCTGATGAAGATGAACTCTTGGTCTATACCTACCCTCAAGCATCATGCAAAGGAATAAATCTCTATTCAGTGGAATATAGTGCCAGATTTTTTTTAATGCTTTCTTATGATTGGATGCCAGTACAAACTACTTATATACATTCTCCATTCATAGAGTAGACATTTGTCTTCCAAATAGTTTCTACCTTTCCTTAATTTTCTCTTTCTTCCTGACCCTTCTGCAGGGTAGCCAGCAGCAGCCAGTGCTGCCTTGGCTCTTGTTTTGCAGCCAAATAATTGATTCTGGTCCATATCAAAGACAGCCTCACAGCAACCTTCAAACCCCACTCAGTCAAAATACATCCTTATCCCTTCCAAGATTCTGCTTCTGAAAACCAGTGTTAGTGCTGTTGTGAGATGACTATGATACACACCTTTTGAAATGCAGGCTTTTGGTCTCACTCCTGGCTTATCTCTGCTGTGTCTGCTCAAACCTTTGAGCTGGGCTTGCAAAACAGCCTGGGAGCTGTGCTGTGTGATCTTGCTGCCTGTTGCATCCCAGCACAATGCCTGGCAGGGGCTGCAGCCAGGTAAGAAGGAGAAGGGCTTCCACTAAGGGGAGCTGCTGCTGGGAGAAGCCACAGTTGCTCAAGGAATCTGCTTTTCATAGAATCATATAGGTCAGAAAAGATCTCTAAGGTCATCAAGTCACCCTGCCATGCCCACTGACCATACCACTCATTTTTATACGTTTTCCTTCTGCAAGAACAGTTCTTCTGTTGGGACTGGTTAAGCAGCAGAGGAGAAAGATCTCTGTAGACCTAACTTGTCCTTATATGGCCCCAGCTCTAAGAAATACTTCAGATATTTCTGGTACTGGTCACACAACATCTCTCCTGCATAGATGGAAAATGAGCTGGGGCTGGGCCAGATCCAGCCTGGATCTTGATAGCACAGATCCACCTCTATCCTTCTGGTGATTTCTCCCTGATAGCCACTCCAAAATGTTGGTTCTCTTCTGAGAAGAACAATTGTGGAGATCTGAATAGTGAGAAAGCTGCCAGGACAGTCAGCCCGGGCTTGGCCAGGGGACACCAGAAAGATGATGCTTTCATGTGTTTTCCCAGAAGGGCTCAGTATCAGAAGGATACAGAACTGGTACCATGTTTACCCAGGCAGCTTGAGTAATCCACTTCCTCCACCACTGCAAATCACTCCGCCAATATGGATTAGTGCCTCATAACAGGGGCACCTGCTCTGTTATCCTTTGAACAGAAAAACAGCCTTAAACCATATGAATAAGCCATGTTGTTTTAATGAGACATGGAAATTAGTTATCACTGCCAAAGCACAGCTCCTTCTCTTGACGTCCTGTTCTGATTATAAGAACAGTAATTTGCCAGCTCCTAACTTCCTGTTATTAAGCCAATTGTTCAATTTTCAGAAGGATTTGGGATCACAGTCTAAAACTTCAGGGTTAATATTTTCCCAGCACAGATAGAATCATAGAATCATAGAATTGTTTGAGTTGGAAGGGATCTTTTAAGGTCATCTACTGCAACTGCCCTGCAGTTATCTCCTCTTCCTCCTTCTCTTTCTTCTCCTTGTTCTTTCCCTCTCCTCATCTTCTCCTAAGGCAGGGTGCAGGGCTGAGAGCCATATGGCCCTGAGCACTGGAGAGCACCATCTGTAAGGGTCTAAGAGGTGTTCCCCCATCCAGGGAAGCCATGGAAGAATGAAGCCCCTGGCACCAAAGGCAACACAAAGAATGAATCGGCTCCGAATTTCCGAGAACACTTGCCACCACAGCCCAGGCCTTGTTTTTTCCTTAGAGGGATGAAAGACCTCTGAAAGGAGCAAACTTCTAGAAGGAAAAGCTCTGTTTTCTCTGCAAGAATAGCCTACCTAGAATAATAAGATTACTGCATGTTATGAAATCTATTGAAGGAGAGAGTATTTACAGGAAAAAAGGACTTTGCATGCCTGGTTCCTATTAGGGCAGGGAGCAAAAGTCCCACTGCAAAGAGAAATGCAGGTTTTCTTCTTGTCATACTATTTATTCTGTGGCACAAGAGTGATGCTAAGCCCCTGAAGCTCAGAGCTGTATTGGTTTCTCTATATGAATGATGAAGCTTCACATATGCCTGATGACAATGTCAGTGACTTCTGGAGCATCCTCAAATGCAGAGCATGTCGCATTCCACTCAGGGGCTCATGAGATTTTATAAGGTGTTTCCATTGGTCTACACACAGCATTCTCTGATATCATGAACTCTGGTAAGAGTAGCTAGCCAAGGCCACGTAGTTCCATTGGTGAATACTTCAGAAATTTTTGCTGTTTGCACGGTGGACTTAGCTACTCTTGGATAAAACAGCTTCCACCTATGCCTGTTTTGTAGAGATTGGTTTTTAAAACCCTGTCGCCATCCTGTCTAAGCACCGCAAGAGATGTTTCCAAAGACACAAGTAGCTGTTCAGCTTCCAAATCCCATCAGCTCTCCAAGGGAGATAACCATGAAATTGCCCTTTGTATAGTGAATATCTTTCCCTCCTATGCTGCACTATTAGGTTTCACTTATGAGCTTCTTCTGCTGACCTCAAGTCCTCGTGATGCTCAAGTTCCCAGCTGCTGGCAGGTCTGGCACTTGGATAGCAGATAGTGTTACCAGCTCCTGGGCACCCAGTGTATTTCACTGCTTTCACATCACTTGGGTGATGCCAATTTGTCAGTATTAAATATCTGTATTCCTGTGTTTGTATATTTGTGCAGCATCCTTATAGTAACATTATACTGGAAATCAGTGGCAGGCAGGATTTGTATTTTAAAGTTTCTCTTTGGTGACCAATAGCAAAATTCAGCTTTTCTAGTGTATTTCATTGTGCTACTTGCATAAGAAATCTCACTGACTCCTCCTTTGTTTCCTCTTATGTTTAATTTCCTATCTCAATCAATCTCAATCTGTATTCCGTCTCTTCATTCTAGAGAAATATGGATTAAATGAAAGGTATTGTATAAATGAAAGCTTTTAATTACTTTCCTGCAAGTGAGAAAATTCCCAGTTCTTGTCTTGTTTCTGCACGTGGAGCTCAGATACAGGCTCAGTACACACAGTTCCTTTCACAGCTATAAAGCACTGCTGTTTACAGAGGTATATTTTCCCAGATCTCTGCTGTATTAATCATTGCTCTGACCCAGAAAGTTTATTCAGAAAAGCAACCATCACTGACCCTTCTTTCTGCAACGTGTTACTGAAGTGTGTGATGGAGAGGGCGAGGGCTGATGGCATGGTGGCTCACCTCATGCTCTTATTTGCCTTAAAAGTCAGCTCTCAGACACAACTCTGTGCTTTCAAAATGTAATTTAAGCCCATTGATCACCTCCTTCACAGAGACTGTGAGTCAGCTCCATCCAACGTGGCAAAGCTGTTTGTTTGCTCCTCTGAACAGATGTTGGAACAGTCCCTCCACGCTCCAATAAAGTATTGCAGACAACTGTGAAGTTTACTAACCCCTTGTTAAAGGAATCTCCTTGAAGTCTTTCGCTTCCCAGAAGATAAACTGCACCAATAGGGCATGCTCTGAACTACGGGCAGCCACTTCCACCAGCAAACAGGAATTTTGTCCGTAAACTTTTGCACTGGAAATCGTTGTGTCTCTGGTTTAGATCAATGACATTAAAACAAAGACAGACGGAACATTTCACTCTTATCTGGGGCTATGGTTAATTGCCTTTCTCATGGCAAACAGCCTCTTTTCTTCCTGCCCTTGCCCCCCATGCTCTCTTTGGCCTCCTAAGGACAGTCTTGGTGGGTCCAGCAGAAGAGGGAAGCAGCATGGCAAGGAGATTGAAACCACTGAGTGCAGACTTGAGACAGAGGACAACAATTGAATGGGGAAGTTGATGGCTCTGCATGTGGCAGAGGGGTTGGAGATTCATGATCCTTGAAGTCCCTTCCAACCCTGGCCATTCTGTGATTCTGTGATTCTGTGACAAGGAGGGATATGGAATATCAGCCCATGGGTTGTTAGCATCATGGAATAATAGAAAGGCTTGGGTTGGAAGGGACTTCAAAGATCAACTAGTTGCAATCCTTTGCCTCAGGCAGGGTTGCCAACCATTCAGTCAGGCAATAGATCAAGCAGCTCAGGGCTCCATCCAACTTGGTGTTGACCTCCAGGAATGAGGCATCCATCGCTTCTCTGGGATGTTAGCTGAGGTTGGGATGGTTGAGCCAGACAAGCTATGAGGAGCGGCAGACCAATGCTTATCCACCAGGACATGCTGCTTCTCTAAAGTTAAAGATGCACTACACAGATTATTTTCAACACCCTTCCCCAGGTTCTCATCTCTCAGTTTGTGCTCTTCCAGAAATTCACACTGCAAAGGGAATTAATGTTTTTTTTTGCTTTAAAGTTATCAGAGAGGAATGATTCTTCCATTACTGCTTATCATTGTGTACCGCTTCAGTAAAGATTCCATATAAGCTAAGAAGAATGTCCTGAGCAGCACTGTGAGGCTGAATTGCCCAATATGTTCGTTGTCAAGGGCCAGTCTCCTGAGCAAAAATTCTAAATGCAGACTCACTATCTGCTTAAGTATTTGGTTGCATCAGGGCAGTATATTTTCCATGCTAAACATTGCTGGGTTTGTGATTTCTCTTGCCTTTCTTTGTAAATAAACCCTAACAGCAACTCTCCCTTGCCTCACTCCAACACAATGGGTGAAGCTTATTCAGCAGCAATGCTTCAGCATGATGAGGCTCCTAGTCCTTGTCTGCAACTCACTTATTCAGATCAGTTCCTAATGATGAGACAGGACACGAATGGTGCACCTATAGAACTTGCATATGAACAGCACCCTTCTCTTCTGCCATGATCATTTAGCAGAAAGCCATCACTTTTCCAAAAGTGCCAACAGCTCAGCAAGCAGCAGCAGAACAGCATATGGCATCAGCTGCACTGAGAATGGGCCTGTCCTCAGTGAGAAGCAGGCATGGGATCTGGGTGACCAAAAGGTGCAAGATTTGTCACCTGAGCTGCAGCAGCATCTGGTGTTAGTGAGAGTTTCCTATCCTCTGTGTGCAAGAGGCACTTGAGAGAGATACAGAGCAAATTATTAGCGTGGGCCATGTGCATAATAGTGTCCAGGTTGACTGGTGAAGGTTTTTCTCATTTGCAAAGTCACTCTTTCATGTGTTGGATCCTTTGAATTATGTTTGATAATAAATAGCCTAGAAAAGACGAAGCTTCTTTATTCCAGACAACAGACTCCATAAATGCATTTCTAAAATAATTCAGTGAGAGATCATCTGTTACACTTGTGCATGATGAGAAGAAAATTGTCCAAAACTTGTATTCTAATGGGGAAAAAATAATCCTTGGAAGCAGAGAGAGGGAATCTGCTGGCTAAGAGACCCCAGAAAGCTTTGAGTGTTTCAAAGGCTGTAACTGATACTGAGACTTTTGGGCAAGTGGACAAAGAAATTCTTGAAGGCAGAACTCTCTCAAGCCCTAAAAAGCACTATTTTCTTTTTTTCAACATTTTGTGAAGAGACATTTTTAATGTTTTGGTGGAGGAGGTTGTTGGCCTGCCAGGGCTTCAGGAGGTCCTTTAACTTCTTCCATTCACAGTTCTGGACTTCATGGTCTTCTATCTTTACTCCTAATGATTTTCTGTCTCAGCTCTGAAATGTCTGCTTCCCATTCCAAGGATTTAATTTGACTTCTCCTGTAAGCAGCTTAACTGCCTCCATGTTTTTTCTGCAGCCAGAATTTAGAGGTACTTCAGCTCCTATTCAAGGCAAATCTGATGCTCAGTGTAGCTGTTGAGGCTGAACTCCATTGAATCAAAGTGCATTCTAGCCCTTAGAAGACCGAGTGCCTTGTAACTTTTCTCCTCCTAAAACACAGAAAATAAAATATTTTGTCTCTTATAAAATATGAGTAAAATCAGAGAAGGCTCTAACCACTCCAGAGGATCCTAAAACCATGCACCTGAGCTGGAGAAGGAAATAAAACCGGTATCTTGTGCTGATTTGCTGGGGTCCATGGCTGGTTTGCAATGCGCCTTTCTATCTGTGTTAGCCGAGCGCCAAGCCTGAGTGCAAATGTGGTATGGATGAATATAGTACCCAAGGGCTGCTGAGGACAGAAGAAGTGGAGAAAATGTGTGAGTCACAAAGAAACTCTCTTCAGACCCCTTCCTTCACTTACATCACTAACAGGAGTGAAGGGGACCGTTTTCGTGATTCTTTTCATCCCACTGGATGAAGCCCTGAATACAGATGATCTCAGCAGGGGTCAGTTACTTCCATACAGCTCCCATGTTCCTGGGCATCCAGAGTTCATCCATGTCCATGGATCTTGTTTGATGAACAAGCCTTATTAGACCAGAACTGTGTACTCATTAACAAAAAAGGATCGGAAGATGGGACATGGCTGCATTCCTGTACTTACACAGCAGAGCTGAGCTGGGAGATAAACAAACTATTAAATCATGGTGCTGCGCTGTTGCCAGACTGTTATATTTCTCCTTTGAAAATAGCGTCTGCAAGGAAATGACAAATAATTTTCCATATGCAGACCTTACAGACACTCTGAAGTGAGTAACTTGGAGGATGTTCACATTTTCAGTATTCCTGTTCTTCCAGAAAACAACGTCCAAGTCCCCATGGAGCACAATGAGAGCATCTCACTCCTGGAAATGGTGCTGAGAACTCAGAGAGAACCGGCTAGTAAATGATGAGTAAAGACCTCGAAACGATGTGTAGAATTCCAGGAGGACGTGGGCTCGCACCTGGACTGCAGCCATATGGAGGTCATGGAGGGAAATAAATCAACGACTAGTAAGCTGGGCTGGCAAACTGGCTGTAATTCCTGCCCCCTTCTCATTGTAGTGGCTCCAGGCCCTGGGACTCTGCTCATCAGTGCGACGGCGGAAATGCAAAATCCAGATCGTTACAACGGAGAGCATTGAAAGAAGCCTCTCAGGAAGAAGTCTGCTGAGCAAGGGGAGTCATCTGCCTTCACAGCTGCAAATGTGTCGTTTAGGATAAGAAAACGCTGGGAAAAATAAATACATACCACCAAATCCTACATGAAGGACTCAGACCATGTGAAGTCACTTCCAGAAAAACATTGTCAAGTGCAGTGCTCACAAAGCACACCGCTCTGTGTGCTGTAATTGCAGGCTGCAGCGGCCTTACCAACAGTTCCCAGCACATCTTGACTGCAGTGGGGCTGGTTGGGACATAATGGGGTAGTGGAGGCTCTGTAGGGCAGTCATTTTAGATGAATATGCTGAGGGCAGAATCCTTCATTGCTCTCTCAGAAAAGCCATATAACATAAGCCTGCAGGCCTCCAGGTCTGGAAGGAACCTCCATGATGCTCATCAGCTGATGATGATGATCACAGTGATTCTGTGATCAGTGATCAGCTGTTGGCACAACCTGATTATTACTCATGTTTTTCTCTACCTAAGCTTTCCCTAAGTTCTCCCAGATTTCTTTCACCTCTCTTTCACACCTTTTTGCTTTTGAGACAAAGTCGTTGCCGCCTTTGCCATCGCTGCAGTGGCTGTCATGTGTGAAACTCTGCGTTTGCACATCGGTGGAACAGTCCTCAGGACAAGAAAAGTTTTGTGCAATCTCTCTACGATGTGCCTGACCTCTTCAAGAACTTTCACAGACATGGAAATTCGGATGGTTTTGATGTGTAACTATTGCTGAACCCTGAACACTAACTGTGTGATAGGGTTCATCCCAAGCAATAAAACAAGGCTTGGGCTTGTGCCTGTAGACTGAGCTGCAAATTCAGATTTTACTATAAACCCCGCTTCTTTTTGATTTTTGAATATCCCCCTAAGGCAGGAGGGCTGTGCACTGTCAGTGTTTTTGCCAGTTTCTTGGTGCCTCAGAGAAGGGAACCGGCGTGGGAAGGTGTTGTGCTTCCTGAGCTTGGAGAGGAGTGCTTTCACAGGGGATATTCTACAAAAAAGAGGGATATTGGCTCAAAAAGCCACGATTTTCATTTATGGGAACGGCTATAAATTTCTGCAGAGAACATTGACATTTAGAATCTAATTTCACTGAGATAAACCCATCTTGGCAAGGCTTTTTGTCCCTATTTTTAGTAACACCAACAGTGGCTATTCGGATTCACAAAGCACTGTCTTAGCATATTCATCCTCACTTGAGCCTCATTCTTGCAGCTGGATCAGACCTTCCTCCTCCTACCCCACATGAAGTCAATGGGTGGGCTAAGTACAACAGTAGAAAGCAGCTGTGCTTTCCTTGAGCCCTCTTTTCTAAAACTTCAGTGAACCATGAGTGTACAGCAGGTACCCAGCACAGAGCTAAGCTCTGTGGTTTGTAGGAAGCAAATGAAAAGGGAGTAAAAAATGGGGCTCTCCCAATGGGATCAGTTCTGTCAAAGCCAACTTTGGCTTGACCAAGAATACATCCTTGTTAACACTGCTTGCAGTAGCACCCTTCATCTCACTCATGCTTGCTGGATGAAGGCCTTGGAAGTCTTTCTCCTTGATTTTTCCATTTTGATTCCTGTTTTTTGCAGGGAATGCAAACCTTGCTCTCTGTTGCATCCTCTCCATCAGTACTTCTGCTTCCTTCCCATGTCTTGCCTTGGGCTCCTGCTAAACAAGACCCAGATAGCAAGATGTTCAGGATCACCATCAGCAGAAAAACACTGTGCTCATTTATTTTATTTACACAGCTGCCATGAATTTTGTTATGCCTAAATCTTCTGTCTCTTCCTCACTCAGTGGGCTGGGGAGAGAAGAATGGGCTTTTTAGCTTTTTGTGTTTACTTTTATTGCTCTTTAAAATACTTTATGGCCTTTTAACAGAGTGGCACAATAATATTAAAACAACTTCTTAAAAAAAAAGTACAAAAAATGTATTAAAGCATCATAGATGTGGATTTAACACTTCAAGTGCCCCTTCAAAGCGGCACCATGTCCTTGCTTTGAAGTGAAGCAATAAATTCACTTCATACGTCTTTATGAGAGGTTTTACTGGAAATAAGAGTACATGTACTAAACAAAATGTCAGCTTATCTATATACAAATATTTGCCTGCAACTTGGATTCAAAACAATGTATCGCATATTGCAATGCAATTTGTATTACATTAGCTAGTGATTGTGGCCTGGCCCCACATTTGGTGCTCCATCTGTATTTAAAGTCAGCTTCACTCTGAAAAATAAGCAGTATCAATGGGAAAACAGCTGAAACAGTTTGCTCCAGGTTGCACAGTGAGGACATGGGGATAATACAGAGCCAGGGCCTTTGAGCATCCCCCTGGTGCAGCTCTGGCTGTGCAAGGCCAGGAGCATGTAGTAAAAGCTCTGATGGCCTCATCTTGCTGGTGGCTGGAATTATAACAATGCAGTGTACAAATGCAGACACAACAAGGACACAGGGACAAGATGCAGGCAAAGCATCCATCTCAGAGAAGCACACAGCACAGGAAAGCAACAGATGGATGCATTGCTTAAATAGCCATGTAGGATGCTTTAGGTTACGCCATGCCCTGAGGAGTCCCAGGTGCCCAGCACCATGGAGACATGCAAAGATGCTCATTGAGGAAAGCAGCTTGCACCCTCAGCTTGCTCGTTATCCTTCACATTCCCATTGCATTCACAAAGCTCATTGAGGAATGGTGAATTAAGGAGTGGGGAAAGATGACTGTGCCAACATATGTTATTTATATGACGTAAGTCATCACCATCGGGGCTGCTGCAAAGGAGACAGCAGCTGGGAAGCCGTGGGAGGGGTGGAGAGCAAATGGCAATTGTGGCACTTGCAGCAGCAGCAAGCTCCCAGTAGCCCAGAGAGATAAATCTTCTGCAGGCTGCTCCTCCTTGCAGCAACGGCATCCTGCATCCCAGTGCCAGAGCAAAATGTGTCGCTTCAGAAGCTCCCACCCTTCTGCCTGCTCCAACAAACATCCTTTCAGGATCTCCGGTGAATAAGGAACTGTTTGACATACAGCTTCCCTGAGGCTGAGCCCAGCCCTGAGAGCGCCTGCTTGTCTCTCCAGAGCTGTGTAAACACACACAGCACAATCTGGAGCTATTTTTTTTTTCTCCTGAACAGCAGTGTAATTGCTTCTTCAAAGGACAAACTCCTCATGCCAAGCTCATCAAGCTGCCACTCAAGAGGGGAGGGTTTCAGGATAGGTGCTCCCCATGGTTTCCAGGGCTGGATGGATGCTGTTGTCCTCCAGGTGCTGTGTTGGAGCAGGGCACAGCCTCACACCCAAGAAGAAGCCTCCTTGCTATGCCAGCTCTCTCTCAGCTGCCCCTTGCCCTTCTTGGAAGGCTTGTTGGCATCGCATTTGAGTGCGAGAAGGATGAAGTTTGTATTCTGGTGATGGAGCAGAGCTGAGAGCACTGCTCTTGGCACATTCTCTTATGGAACAGGCTGCCCGGAGAAGCTGTGGGTGCCACATCCTTGGAGACCTTCAATGCTAGGTTAGACAGGGTCCCGGGCAGCCAGATCTGGTGGGTGCCAACCAACCCACGGCAGGAGTTGGAGCTCAGTGATCTTTAAGATCTATGATTCCATAATTCTCTATGAACTTGTGATGCCGGGAGCTGTTCCCAGGATGAAGTAAGATTGCTTTTAACCAGAATTGGTGTGTATGGAGGTATATCATGGCCTGGCTTTCTGGTAGTACTGATCAGGGGCTGGTCAGTTGTTGGTCAATGCAACTGAGTGTTACGAATCCAATTCACCTCCCTGAGCATCTGGCCCTCTGGCCAGAATCAAAAGCAATGCAATGACATTGGCCTTGTCCTACCACATGGGTAATATCTTGATTAAGCAATACATTTTCTGCTAGAAACCAATTGTCATGTTCATGTTATGCAGGGTGAACACTATCGCACTGCAAGGTAGCAGAAAGAGATTCAATATTGGAGCCAAATCAGTTACAGACTTATTTCATAAACTTCTCACAGTGTCATTGTATTTTTTCCTCCTTTGGTGAATAGATTTTCCCGAGTATGACAGATTTATTTTTTTTTTTGTGGCAGGTATTTTTTCTCTCACTACACTTCATGCCAGTTTTCCATTAAATCTTAAGGAACAAGATGAGGTGAGAAGTAGGTTTGTTTGTAGCTGCAGTTTGATTTAGCTGTGTGTAGTTCATAGTTGAGCACTTTTCTTTCTTTTTTTTTTTTTTTTAAACAACACATGGACTCTGTTTCCAAAGCTTTTGTGTGGCTGTTTGGAAATACTGATGTTTTTAGGAGAGGGGAGGAAAACTGTAGGATCTGCAAATGGCATTAAAAAAAATTAAAAAAAAAATTAAAAGCCTGTTTTAAACATCACCTTCAGATTGGAGATTTTGTAAAAGATTGTGGAATATTTATATAGAGTTAAAAGGGACTTTTTTTTTTTTTTTCTTTTTCATAGAGACCTGTGGAATATATATGCACTACCAAGAGGAATTTCATTCCATGTATAAAGGCAAGCCTTAGGTTTCCTTACATTTCTTCAGAGACTTCCAAACCTATAAATGCTGTAAATATGATCAGACATTGCTCTTTATGAATTCTGTTAAACTGACACTTTTTTTTTTTTTTAAAGGATATGGTCCGTGGTTTATTTTGCTTGACCCATATTTGATATTTAAGGAAATTAAATAGATCTCACGCTTAGTCTCCCAAAATAATACGTGGAGTCCATTAAGACGTGTTAATATTAATGAAAGCTTGGTGGTGAACATATAAATAGCACAGCTGATGGGCTGGTCTGTTCAACTAGAGCTGAGCTCTCCCTGCTGTAAAATGTGCGGAGTGGATTCGCAGATATAAGTAGCAATTGCTCTTCAGTTGTTCTTGTGCTATGGGCTCTCTGGTTATGCAATGGCCACCAGTGTGGTACTCCATCATTGTAGCCAGAGTGCTACAATTCTTATAGATTCCTGGTGTTTCCCCTTCCAGCCCCAGGAGGAAGCAGCAGTTCTCTGCCTGCTCGCTTGCACAGCAGTGTCTTACAACAACTACATGGCATGGAGCCACTTGTGGTGGGTAGTCTTCACCAACAAACATAGTGCATGATGTACTAAGTTACAGGGAAAAAAATGATAAATCTTAAGCTTTTAAATGTCCCAAGCCAGGTACTTCTATCCTGTTATTCATTATCTATTCAATTTTCCCTTATTATACTTCCTAATTTCTTTTTCCCCTCAGATGGCAGCTGTCCATGCCCACCTCCACTGATGTCTATGGAGCTGTGGTGCAACACCATGGTTCTCTGATGGCAAGTTCATTACCCGTTGGCTTACGCCTGCTTTCGAAAGCACAAATTGCATTCAAATCTGCCCCTTTGCTTTTCCTTTGCTGTATAACAAGAAGTATAGCACCATTAGGCAAGTTTGTGCTTCAATGAGTGCTACAAGTGTTATGCTGAGAGCACTGAAGGTTGCTGAAGGCACCTCTTATCACCAATCTCTTATCCCCAATCTCTTTGTATCACTTGAGGAAGGCTTGCAGGTGTTTTGCATCCCTCATTGCTGCTCTCTCCATCCCCACAAGGAAGCTCCCTCCTTCTCCTGGAGGCAGTGAGCGTCTATTGCTCACAGACAGGCGTGCTTGCAGTATAGAGGTGGTGGGGGAGCTGAGGCCAAAGTTTTGATTGAATATCCAGATAATATCTCCAACTGGAACCTCCTTCCCATTAGGAAGCTGCTACAAAGATTAAAACCTTAAATGTGATCTCACATGAGGTCAGAAAATTGATTCCTCCCTCCTTCAAAAATAAAAATCACATCCCGCAGAGAAATAGACAGACACGATGTGGGAGCTTTCTATAGGAAATATCAACAGACCTCAAGCATGTGTACCCCCTGCAAAGGTGGCGTTCATCAAAAAACATTTTTTTTACCACCAGACCTCATCCCAATTAAACCTGGAGATTTTTTTTCCATTAGCCTTTACCAGAAAGCATCAAACACTGGTTCCAAACTCCACTGACATCATAGGGATGCTTTCCAAGGGCTAATGGGCTTTGGGATCAGGCTGCTGGGTTTTATTCCAAGCTTTCACAACAGTGAGCTTAAGCTGGGCTGAGAAGATTTTCCTACATTACCTTCATCTGGGACAAAATTCCTCCCCCATGCAGTGGGCCTGAAGGGAAGCCTCTATAAATCCCGTTGACCACTTGGAAGGGCATGGGATTATCAGCACAATCAAGGGGAGGGATGCCCATACCAATGCTTTTGCTTCTCTAGCTGAGATGAGGAGACAGAGGAGACAAGGTTGCCCAAATAGAGGTGAGAGATTTGCAAGGGATGGAGCAGGGAGAGCCCACAGAGCAGAGACCCCAGAGGGTCCACACTCTGCTAAGCAGCTTTGCTGGGCTGCATCAAAGAGGCTGTGCAAGAAGGGTGGCTCTGAATATTTCTGTGCCTTCCTTTTGGTGGTATTCATCCATCCAGAGTTAGACATTAATTAATCTCTGCCTAATTGACCAGAAGGCCTCAGATCCATGGTATGTGAATATGATCTTAATTAGCTCACTTCAGGTTACACATTGATTTTCTGCCTCTTGCCTTTTGGAGCTGTGGAGCAGCTTGTTTTTGAGGAGAACATAAAAGAGAGAAGGGCGGGGGGAGGGTGTTAGTTACAGCCATAAATTTTACAGTTAATTGGAAACCACATTAAATGGCAACATCAGTTTATAGATCAACTCTGCAACTTCTTAGTCGTTAAAGTGGTGGTTGTAGGTTATTGTGTTGTAGCCTTGTAAAATATGGGCACCGTATTTGCTGGGGGAGAACTTAAAAAGAGCAGTAAAATCTGCAGTGTCTTTGATTTCTTGTTTTGCTTATGTTACAGCCGGCAGTATGGGACAATGTGTGTGTGCATCTTTCTGGGGTGGGAGCATTTTCAAGGCTCCATAGGGGAAATCTGATGGGTAATTCTGATCCAAGGAGCCCTCTGGAGAGATGGGACTCACCCTATGTCACTCCTTGCCCGCTCCATCCAGGCAGGATGTGGCCAGACCACACCTTATTTGCAGTGCCTCCAAAGACAGTAACTACCAGTGCCACCCCATGCATCAGCTGTGTCTGTTCTCATAGAATCATAGAATCTTTAAGTCTGGAAAAGACCACTAAGGTCATCTTGTCCAACAAATAACCCGTCCCCACCATGCCCATTAAATCATGTCCCTCAGTGCAAAATCTGCCCTTTTCTTGAACATCTCCAGGACCCTCTGTCAGGACCTTCAGAGCCACAGAACATCCAGGCTCAGCCAAGCACAAGGGCAAGATTCAAGTGCAAAAATTGAACTCAGAAGCAATATGAAGTGGCATCTCTTCCCAGACACTGCCTAATCTTTGCCTGTCTTCTGAAAACATAAGCATTTATTCTGCACTGTGAGGATCTTCTTTTGAAGGTTTGGCTCCACTGGAGGTGCTGAGCTTGTTGGAAAATTCCAGCCATGATATGCTGCCCAATGACCAATGAATTTTGCATTGATATTTTTCTTCCTAATCAGAGAGAGAGGGAGCCATTTGTGGGACTGGTGTGATGTTTGCACGAGAAATTAGGGTTAATAACAGCTCTTTAGGCTACATATGTCATGAAGCCTCTTCTAACTGAGGAACAATAAGCATTGCTTCACTATGGAGCTGAATGGTCACAAAGCTTTTCTTTAAAAAAAAAATGGGAGTAGACAAATGGAATTCTTTCAGAAATATGATAATGAATACTGGAAAGCTAATTGTACAAGGTGAAATGCTTTATGCAATGCTACTGCTCATCATGCTTCACAGCATCTTTCTGGATACAACTGCACCCACTTTGTGGAGGATAGCAACGAGATGGGACAAAGCCCGTGGCTATCATGAGTCATGGTGGCAATGGTGCAGATGCAGAAAGGAAGGTAGACACAACCCCCTCTGGTTGGTTGTAGATGAAGGCCTTACTGTGTGTGGCTGTGGGGATGCTGATTGCCTTCTTTCCTCCCTAAAACCCCTGGTTGAATTCCTACTGCCAGAAGGGCTGTTCTGCATGGAGCCCAGTTGGGTGGTGATGGCAGTCACGAGAACAAGGCTATCAGACTTCATTTGTTGAGTTGATGGGATTGACCCTTCCACTCGCTTTCTCTGAGAGGGGAAAACATCAACATTCTGGGCATGTTATGGGCTGCTCCTGCAGGACTCACAAGGCCACATGTCAGACCTCACTGCACTCTTAGCTTGAAAGCCAGAAGAGCATCAGAGAGCTTTCAAGGATGTGTGAAGGGCCTCTTCTGTCTCTATCCTGTGAACAGCAAGAGCTTCTATTGCCTGCTTTTCAGACAGTGCTGTAGTCTTGTGAATGCTAAATCCACTTAAAAAATAGCATGAAGACAATTGGGCAAGAATGATCAAACACGTTCATAAACCTGTTATGTTTATTTGGTTACTTCCTAATGGAGAGGATTGTAAAAGCTCTTAGTAACGTGGCCTTGGAGTTGCATAGCTTGCTACTCTGTGATAATTTCCTTAAGAAAGAAAGAAAAAAGGAAAGAAGCTGCTGTTCATCTATTACAGTGGGAAAGGGCATTGCCTCTCTGCTTAAAATGTATGCACTGATAAGATAGACAATTCTGCAGAGGGACAAAGATATTGTCATGATGTTTTGCTCGGGTTTTTGTTTTTCATTTTATTCTATTCTGGGGGAGCTCTTCTTGTTTAAAGGCAGGCTTGAAGACAATATCTTCCACCAGGCTGAATCCCACTTTTGACACAAAGTGCTTTAGCCGCCCCCAGATGTCCATGCAAGAGCAACTACTGGTTTCTATAAGATGTCATGGCCAGATGGAGGTCCTGGGGAACCTCATGGTGTGGCATGTTGTTAGTGCTTTGATACTGAGCAGGGGACCACTGGGGACCTTCTGACCTTCTGTCCAGGGATAGAGATGAAAGACGAGGCTTATCTCGTCCAGGCAATGGGTATAAGCCAATGTGTACTATGCTCCCCTGTTGCAAGGAAACTCATGCATGAATTGGCCTTTGGAGGCAAAAAGCCTCAGTATCTCTTTGATAACAAGTGCTTAGAACTGCCCGGATAGTTGAATTTTGTCATTATTTTGGTGTTATTCTCCTTACTGCCCCATTTTTAAAAATGAAGACTTTGTCAGGAAAATGTAACACACCCCTGAAAGGACGTTATTTTTATTATAAAATTTCCTATGTCCCCAGCTAGAAATTCAAATCAGAGATAAAATCTGACACATCCTCACCAGTTGTTTCTTTGGTGAGAGGAAGAGAGGGGTCATTCAGCCCTGGGTCTGACGTACAGGATATCACTTGTGCCATCATCCCTGATAACTTCAACTTGAACTTGTCCACTTTTGTAAATGAGGCTGTTTTATAGCCTTGCAGGAAAGACTTAGAGCTTTGTATGCTGTTCTGTGTGATGACAGTCTGCCCTGTTGTAATGGTGTTTAGCACCAGGGAGCCAACTTGATGAGGTGTGAGATATCCTTGCTGTGCTCAAAGCACATTTCAGGTGTGGCATCATATGATAGAAGGAGTCCAGTGGGCCTGGGGAGAAATATGTAGTTAGTCCTGATCTCTAGTATTGAAAAAGTCCTTCTAAATCCTTAAAGAAAGCTGAGAAGTCAGACACTCGATTTTTCTTTCCTATTAAAATCATCATAAATTTAAACAAAGCAAAACAACCACCCTATATACAACAATTGCTACTAAAGTCTAAGGCAGAGCTGTCCAAGCCCCAGTTTCTTGGGATTTTCATGTGGTTCCTCCAACAGATTCAGCTATACTCAGACTATTTATGTCTCCTCACAGCTCAGTGATAAAATGTAGGCCTGTGGCCATCAGCAGCAGAAGTTCCTGCAAAGAAGAAAGCAGAAATTAGCATGGATAATTCAAACCACACTGCCAAATTGAATGGCTGGTTGTGAGCCCAGCCTGGATCTGGATTGCAGGCAGGGCCATCCATCATTGGAACTAGGTTGCCTGGTCCACCAGCAGGTTTACTACAATAAAAAACAGTGATGTCTTCCCTCTACACTGACACAGCCATGGCACAGGTGATATTATATGCAGCCATCATCGGGTAGTGATGATGAAGAAATGAATGAATGAAGAAATCAAATTTCCTCCCAACCTCCAGCCCATATCTCATGGCACACATGAGGATCACTCACTTCTGCCAGCTCAGTGGAGTTTTAGTAATGCACGACTGCAGGATTTCAGAGGTTAAGGCCGTTTATAGATGCTGGCTCCAACAAAGCCTTTTGTATTAGTCAGAGAAGAAAAGCATTATTCTCACCAGCCACTCCAATTTCTGTTTGTTTGTTTTTCATTTTGTATGTAACATGTAATTTCACATTGCACCATTGCCAAACAAAGCTCTTTCAACCTTTGTTTACAGAAGATGTGCTTGGCTGGATTTGTGAACCTTCAGATGGCAGAGGAGAAAAATAGTTGAGACAACTGGAAAAGGCAGAGATTAGTTTTCATTCTTAAGGTGACCTAGAGCCCTGTTTGAAGACTCAGGGCCATTTTGCATCTGATGTTGCTGCACTGGGACCATTCCAAAGCTGTATTTTGGAGCAGAAATGAACTTCTTGGTTGAGGCAGGGCAAGACTGATGTTCAGGAACCATGAGTGGGATAGGAATGGAGAGCAGTGAGTAATACCAAAAGTGTCATCTCATGGCCCATAGCTCCTCCAACTAGGTGTGCTGGGTGCCGATTCATGACGCTTCTGCAAAAGTTGTGAAGTGCAGAGATGCATCCACTGAAATTAGGATCACAGCACCAAACATCCTGCCTTGCACACATTTCCTGCCCATCTCACCACAGTGCGTCCTTCTACAGCTGAAATGTGCTTGTGTTTGTAATTGTTTGGGTTTCTTAAAGGATGCACCAGCACACAGACACGGGTGCTTGTTAGCAGCCTGATAGGTTGCACACCTGCTGCTGCAGAGCCAGGAGCTTGGCACTTACACTTTGGGACCATACTTAGTGGTTAACAGCAGAAGACATTGTCCAGCACTCCATCCCTGTGCACCACTGTTGCATATGTAGCTGTCAGCTTGGATATTCTGTGCACTTACTTTACAGGGAAATTGTGTTCTGAATTCTGTGAGTGAGGAGAAGAATCATCTGTATGTTCCTGGCAGGATTCTACATCTTAGCTCCTTCTTTTGACTCCATTTTTTTGCCCGTCTTTCATTTGCCCCTTTCAAACAGGAATGCATACAGGGTCCTTTGATACTGGTTTGTGTGTCTTGTATCAGAAAGATTAATTGTTCTGAAATGTTCTGTTTGTAATAAAACTCCCTTGCAGTACTTGGGCTATATCAAGGGGGCTTAGAGTTGGCACAGATCAGTTATTCCCACTTTTGAGGACTATTATATAACACTAGAGCAATACAAAGGAAGCCCATAACACCTCTGTACTTAGTATTCATTACATACATGCTTATTATATAGGTATGCATGAGATAAAGACAGAGATAGATTTGCTCAGCACAATGTTTAAGCTGTGCCAAAGAAGCAAAAATTCCATCCCTAGAGTCTAACAATGAAGGCAAATAGGGTCTAGCAGTGAAATCACAGATTACGATCACAGATAAATGGCTTCTTTGAGCAAGGAGATGAGTTGGCATATTTGCCCTGGGAGGCTGCCTCTGACATGCATGACATTATAAATAAAGAGGCACGAGCAGATGCCAAGGATGGGAGCCAGAGCTGATAAAAGTGAGTGGGAGTATTCAATTTCAATAGGTTCTGAGCAGGTCTGCCATGCTGAGAGTTGTCCAAAAGGAGCTGCTGCAGCTGGGCATCCCCCATCTCCCTCGGATGCTGCTGTGATGTCAATGCTGTAAGGCTTGGATACTTCACTCCTTGCCCTTAGCATCCCTCACCATCCCCATAAGGCAGCACTGCCATTTCTGCTAACAGGTAGCACAAGTGTAGCAGGACAGCTTCTTAAGTCACCTCCATCTCTGATGCAAAGACAGTTGGATTAGCAGCAGTTTCAAATGCTTGGGGGTCCAGAAGGAACCTGTCTGTTAGAACCATCTCTGCTCAGTGTGGCTGGGAGAAAGTGAGGCAGTGAGTTCATGATATCTGCACTTGTGCTGTAAGCCCTAATTGTACACCATGAATATCTTAGAATCACTTCTCAAAGTGTAAACCACACCACACCTAGCAAAGGCATAAAAATACTCTTTGGCACTCATCAGGTAGCAGATTAAATTAACCAGACCCAGCCTGAAATCTAGTTGTCTCCACCCACTTGCTCCACAGCAAGCTGGTGAGATATTAGATAAATTTATTTCAGAAATAAATTAATTCTCGTTAGGGATTTTCTAACAAGTTCCTTCCATTAGAAAGACACACAGGGGCTCTCTTTGTTAAAGACTGCAGCTCTTGTCTTGTGGGAATAGGTGGCGTTCCTTTCCTTACTCATCTGTGGAGGTTTCCAGCCAAGAACGGGGACACAATTAGCCAAAGAGAGGAGTCCACCCAACTGAACTAATGTCATGTCACTGGAAACAGTGGAAAATGTTCTGTTAATGCTCTAGTTGGCTGCGTGTTCTCCAGAAGCAGTGCATTTTTCAGAGGATGTTCCCATTAACAAAGATCCCATTAACCCATCTTCTCTTCTGGTCCCACCTTTTCCATTTCTGTCATGTTCCCCAGTCCCCAGAGCGCAGGCTCCAGGAGTTAGAAAGATGAGTAACAGTATATTTTCACTTCTGGAAAAAAAATTAAATCCTTATGGCCACTGCAAGAGGAGTTCTGCTGCCTCCAGCATGCTGGGGGGATTTCTGAGGAGATAGCATCAGCCCTAAAGCTGATCAGGCTTTCCCCTAGCCAGCAGAGCTCCTTGCATGTTTATGTAATTATGGGCAGAGGTTATACTCCAACTCCTTGTGCCACATTTGCTCTTCAAATTAAAACACTCTGTTGTCATTTGGTTGGTTGGTTCTCTTTTTTTCCTTTGCACTACAGGGTGGATGTCGCACTGAGTGACATGGGTTCAAGCAGTCACAGGCGTGGGTTGATGTTTGGACTGGGTGACTGTAGTGGTCTTTTCCAACCTCAATAGTTCATCTCTTCAATGTGTTTCTAGGTATTGTGTCCTCAGATTTCATTTCACTAGGTTGAGGTACCGAAGGCTTTCAGTTTCCTCTATGAGAAGCCACCTATTGCCTGGTGGTTCCAATTGCCCTTTTCTTGCATTTCTTCTGGGATTTTCCTGGCCTGGAGGCTGCACTGAAAAGCACACGGGGTCCCCAGTGATCCTCTAACACCTATTGAAAAGGCTTCCCCTCCTCCCTAAGTCCTGCCAGGATCCACTCTGCCTTTCTTATGATCTCATGTTGATGTCGGTTCATCCTGTGATTGATTAGCACAGCTGGATCTTTCCTTTGTCATCTCCCTCAGGAGATGGACCGGACCAGACTGCCCAACTCTATTGGGCTCCACTCTTGGCAATCCAACACCTTTGGAAATGTGGCACGACTGTTGGCTGCTCCACAGCCCAGGGAGCAGGAGAGTGGGGTTTCCCAGGACCAGCAGAAACTCAGAACTCTTCCCACATCTCCTAAAAGCTCCCTGGAGCAGATGCAGCTCTGGGAAACAGCTGAGTGCAACGAATCTCAAGTCTTCCACAAAACGCCATTTGGTCAGAGCATGATCATCCAGCTGCACTCAGGACACAGCTTGCTGCTTTTATGGCTGCACATATATCTTTTAGGACTAGAAATCAGCATTGTTTTTGTCTTTATGTGTAATGTTTGACATATGATGTAAATTTACTTTTACAGCATACAGACATAAAAGCTACCGTGACTTGGACTTAGGATTTATTGATTGTAGAAAACCGACTACCAGGTTTGTCGATTAACATTCTGCTGCACCACGGGAAAAAAAAAGAATCAAAGTATGCAAGAGCAAATTTTGCAATTCATAAACGTTATTCAGTCTTTCAAAATCTTACC
The DNA here is from genome assembly GCF_019238085.1 of Lagopus leucura. NCBI lineage: Eukaryota > Metazoa > Chordata > Aves > Galliformes > Phasianidae > Lagopus > Lagopus leucura. The sequence goes on from NW_024962266.1 coordinate 24,911,066, forward strand.
TCTGTAACTGAGTAATGAGGTTTAACACGACACTCTTGTAATTCTTAAGATGCTAAGCCTGGCAGTTCTTGCTGTGGGCAGATGGGTTTGTTTTGCTGAGAACCCTCATCGTGGGCATTTAATGGCATCTGTTATGTTCAAAGTAGAGATATTGGGCACAACTCCCTTCTTTCTTTATTCTTTTCTGTTGTTGCTGTTGGTCTTTGGCTCAACCTACTGAGCTCTTCTAGCAAAACTTTTAAACTGTGCTTTACATGTTACAGAACTATATAACTGACAGAATGTGATCCCTAGTTGTTACCATGGCTGGGTTCATGCAAGATTTTCTAGCCTGGCTTTATAATTCAAACCATTTTCATACTGCAAATACATAAATAAGGAAGCTGAAGCTATTGGGTGAGCCTTGCACGCAGCTGAGTGAATGTATTTTGCTTAAAAGTATCATTAAAGCAATTTCCCATAATGTCTGGCAGGGAGTATGTTTCAATTAATGATTTTATTAAAAAGCGAATGAAGGGCCAAAGGTTGCTTTCCTACAGTCCTTAATTTCCTGTTCCAGTTCCAAATGCTGTGTGCAGGGGTTGCTTGGAGCAGGAGACGCGGAGCTCCCTGCAGGATCAGCCCCAGTGCGACGCTCAGAGCTTCATGGCTGTTCTCACGGTGCAACTGAGCATCAGCAAACACAATGGCAAAAGCAGATAGCTAGCAACTGCAGGCACAAGCTACAGGGCTGGGGAAATGTGCTATAGACTCAAAAGCGTTTTCTGTTTCAGACCTGGAATTTGATTTTCCTCTTCCTGATGTTTGACTTGTAGCTCCAAGGAGAGAAACACAGAAAAGTGGGTCCTGAATTGTAGGCACATAGAATTGCAGAAGAGCTTGGGTTGGAAGGGACCTTAAAACCCATCCAGTTCCAACCCCATGCCATTGGTTGGCTGCCCCACACCAGCTCAGGTGGCCCTGGGCCCCATCCGTGGCCTTGGATACTTCCATGGGTGGAGCAAAGCAACCACACTTGTCTGGGCAGTAGTGCCAGGGCCTCACCACTAATAAAGGCACATTTACCTTTGGTATGGAAAAGCTAGTGACATGAGATCACATTTTTACTGCATCTTTTTGCAGCCTGGTTGGTGCTGGTATAGTCATTAAGGTTTACAGTTTGGTAAGCACGTGCAAGTGCTTCGAGCTGGGGAGCTGCTAGTGGGCCAGCAATAACTGGCTATAAGTTTCTAACTTACTAGATGTTTGAAAAATTATTGAATGAACACTAGTGTAGATATTAATAATCTATTTTTTGTTAATAGCCAGTGTGATCTAATAGAGTTTTCTTTAAAATTTAGAACTCTGAGGCATGCATCTTCCCTATCTGTAGACTTCCGAGAAGCTAATGGAGAAGATACAACTGCAGCAGTGATCACAGAATCATAGAATCATTAAGGTTGGAAAGATCAGTGAGATCATCCAGTCCAACTATCAACCCATGCCCACTCTAGACCATGTCCCTCTGTGTACATCCACCTTTCTCATGAGCTCTTCCAGGGATGGTGACTCCCCCACCTGCCTGGGGGTGGTGTTAGAAGCCTAAAGTGTGGAGTTGAGCTTGGATATGTGTCTGTGGTAACCCTGTGCTTGGAAAACCAAACACAAATCCCCTCTTGGCGCGCAGAGGAACTCAGTGTGAGATGCAACCTGCATCTTTGCAGTATTCATGGGCCTGGCCAACAAATGGCAGTGAGCAACATGTTGGTAAAACTTCAGTCTTCAAAGTTGGGGTTTTTTGGGTTTTTTTTTTTTTTTTTTTTTTTTTTTTTTTTTAATAAAGAGCCATGATTTACCCCACTGTGAGAGCTATAAATTGTAATTTAATAATGTGTTTGTAAGGGGATGGCTCTTTAAAATGTTTTTTTAAAAAAGGTTTTATTATTAATAAGGAAATGTAGTATATAAAAATATCTAATTGCCGGGAAAACAGCATGATTATGATTTTCAGATATTTAGCATAGGTAAATCACTTTAAGGAAAAGATCTGAGTTTTTATGGTAGACTCTTTCGGTACAAGTCTTTCATTAAGTTTTCTGGGAATACTGTTCACAATCTGTACCACACTTTCAAGCAACATTGAACATATGTGCTTTTATCCAGCTCTAATGGTGGATTCACAGATGTAGATTATATTTTTTGCATGCAATATATGCACCTTTCAAATAAAAAGAGTCTATTTTCCACAGGACACATCATGGTTTGGGCTGTTGCACACCTAGGTTCAATTCTGATGAACTGACCCCAAAACATCAGTTTTAACATTAGTGTCTGGAGAACCTTTAATGCTCCAGAATCTCAGATCCAGGGCAAGCATAGCCGGGCAAAAACACGCAATTTCTGCTCATTCTTGTTTGCAGTCATCTGCTCTGACACTAAATAGGATTAAGAATCACATAACTGTTTCCAGCTAATAGATTTAGCCTGTGGTTCCAGGGTTATTAATTCCAGATCTGTGCACTACCAGCTTGCCCAGGACTATAAATCTAATGTGGATCAGGCATGGACACATGATTGTGTTTTGTCAAATTAGCCAAGGGACATGATATGGAATTTATACCAGCTTTATACTTCTGTGCTTGCTGCTCCCCTGCTGTGCAAAGGCAGAAGATAGCTGTTCCAACACCAAGCTAGGATAATACTGAGCTGTTGAAAAAAGGCTCCTGTTATATGGGTGTTTTATTATTGTTATTTATTTTATTTTACTTTTCTTGTGACGAATGCAAACCATTAATTAGAGCTTGTCTATGTTCTAGCAGCATGATGCCCATCTGCCACATGCCACCTATCTTACAGTTGGGTGCAAACCACAGCCTTAATTAGAATTAGCATTTGAGCTCCAGTCATGTAGATGCCCTTGGAAAATTTGAGTCTTTCTAGGGAAGTAACTATCATTTCCTTATCACTTGTTATGGGATCAAGAGGTTTTTTTGCTGCTTCATTGCATGCCTTGTGACAGGTCTTTTATCTTGAAAAACGAGAATGTTACAGAGGACTCTATGCTTGTGTGCTATGAAGTTGAGAAGGCTCAGTTTTCACTGCTTAGCTGTAAAAGCCTAGAAAGGAGGAGGTCACATTTCCTCGTTACTCTGGAGACATGTTAAATATCAATTCCCAGTGTTGCTGTGGGGCTGGGACTGGAATCTTACCTTGCCAATAAATGGAGCTCTCCTTGGCTCCAAGGCTCTTATATGGCTATGAGAGCATTGGGAAGGAGAGTGTGAATGAAGTAGGATGGCTGTCATATCTGTATTCTTGGCCAAGAAAGAACACGAGGTAACACCTCATGAACAAATCATACTCTTTTCCCCTCCTGCATGGATTTTGCTGTGGTGGGACTTGACTCCTTGGTCTAACTACTGGGATGTGTGCAGAGGTGATCCACAGCCCATCCACATCCATTGAGGCAGGGGCCAGAGGGGACAGTGTTGGAAGTCACATCTCTTCAGTTTGTGGGTAAACCTCTGCAGAAAAGATCATTTTAGCTTTGGTATTTGGTAAAAAAAAAATATAAGAGATCATTAGGGATATCTACTGGAGAGGAGCAGCCACAATAAATAATGTTCCACCTGGGACTTTTGTAAAGCAGGGAGCCCCACTCTACAAAAAAAAGCTTTGTTTTTTTGCCAAGTCTTTTCAAGAAGACACAAAGCAGGTAAATATCTGCTCCAGGGAGGCCAACACAATGTTCTTGAGCTCTTCCATCATTCCCAAACAACACCAATGAGATTTTCACATTAACATGATAGCTCATCCCTCTGAGTTGCTTCTTCTGTGCTCAAATCTCTCCTTTCACCTGCAGGAAAGCCTCTGGACCCAAGGCTTTCTGCCTCATCAGACGTGAAATACATCAGTAACATTTCTGCTTTGGATATTTGGCTGTGTTGGATACCGGGGAAGGGTGGAATCTGGAGGGCCCTAGATGCTGTGTAAGGCCTGGAGGAGAGGATTGACACTGGGATGTAACTGAAATCAGGCTTTGACCCTTAAGTTGAAAATACAAAGCTAAATTCTACCCTCATTTTCCCTCTCCCCAATCCTCCTTGGTTCCCTACATGGCTGTTCTGTATTATGATCCCTTTAAATAAGCAGCCTGTCATTAGCTTTTATCCCAGTGCTTGCTCAGCCGGACTAAAGTCTAGGTCTCTTTGTTTTTAAGACTTGCATGGTGTGTAAGTGCCAGATGTTTCCCATCTCTTGGCTCTTGGTGAAATAAACACGAACTGCCATAACCTTCACCTTTCAACTCTTACATTACCTATTCCTAAAGTACAAAAAATGGATGTGTGTTTATGCTGTAAGGCTTTGAACTACCTTCCAGGTTTATGTCAAAAGTCCTATTCTCCAGGCAAAGATAACATATGAGAGTGAACCTTGGTGCTGCTATAAAATTCACCTTCTGTACTAATGAAGTGGTAGTCTTCGCAGAGGAAAGTAGTCTGGGGGATTAGGGGCCATGTGAAGCTGGTCGGACTGTCAGGGAACAAATTGAGTTGCTCAGCTCCAGATTTGGCACTCCCAAAAAGGGGAGTCACTCCGTGATGGCAGTCCGGTTATTTTATCTGGAAGTAGTGTAAACGTGCAGAGAATCCATAGGGATTTATCTTCCATGTCACAGCTCGCTGTGCAGACTACAGTGAGTCCCTTTAATCTACTACAGTTATCTTCACAGCTTTCCCCTCCTACCCAGCCAAATCAAGGCTAATTTGGAGGAGTCAGTAACACAGTTTTCATTATTAATAACAGCTCATCTACATTCATCCTGGAGTTCTTTTTCTTCCTCCCCCTCCTTTTCTCTTCATTTTGTAAATTCTTTCTCAAAGGCACTTGAGTGACGCACAGGTCTTTTTCAAGTTCATGCTCACGTGTCCTAAAGGAGAACAGGGAATGTGTTGCCCAGAGATGCAGCTGGGACCAGCTGCGTGGTGACACAACCCAGAGCTCTTGTGAGCAACCTCCCAACCTTTGGTGGCTCATGGAGAAGTCATACTTTTCCTCCTTAACTTGATTCAGGAGCCTTGCACAACCAAACGAGGAACAAATGGTGCCATTAAGATTGCAAAAGCATTTCAGCTGGAATTTTGGGTGAATTATGCAAATAGGGTTTTAATTTGTGCTAATTCATGTCTTCCCAGAAAAAAAAAAAAAAAAAAAAATGGTTTTCCCTTGGGGGTGGTATTTTTTGGTCACAGTCTCAGCTGGAAGGTAAATTAGCAAGAACAGAGTGGTGAAATACCTTAGCTGCTATCCACATGTGCATACTGAAAAGCATGAGTGTTGCTCACTCTAAATGAGCTATGGCCACATGTTTTTCTCACCTAAAGCTTGAACCCATCTTTCCAGGAAACCAGGGCAGTTCTTGCAGAGCGTAATCGTCACTGAACTTTCTTTTGTGTTTTGATATCACCAGAATATTGTCCCCGGTTTTGTTTCAATCCTCAAGCCAAACATTTGGAGGCTGTTTTATAGAGCACCCATTTTGGAGGGTTCTGTCTTTGGAGATGAGAGAAATGGTTTGAAACCGGAGCCTGAAGGATGTCTGTCTCCAGGCACTGATGTGTCTCTGCAGAGCTGTAGAGTGCCTGGCCTCTTTTATGACCTCTCAGTGCATATTTCCTTAACTAAGCTGACTCAGGATGCTGGGGTCACTGAAACATACGTTATTTCAAAGGCTGGGCTGAAGTGTACATGGCATGATCTTCTGTAAATTCATACTAAACTGCAGATCAAGAGCAGTTGCTGTTATTCCTGAGTGGGAACAAGAAAACAGCACATTCTGTACCTATTCTATATCCCTCCTTGTATATGCTCAGGCCATTCGTTCGTTCAAGCACACATTGCAGGTAGACTGAAGTAAATGCTGTAGTTTCAGCTCTGGCACATGCCCAGGTTCCTTGCTGAATGACAGCTTCCATCACTTCCTTACCCTTCATCAGTGTCTGGTGCCTTTCTGTCTAAGCTCCCATCTCTGTGTGGGTTTAGACACAACTTGTGTAAGCTAGCCTCAACCCAGTCACAGAATGTTCCAATGTCACTTTAAAATTCAAGAAAAAATTTCATATTGAATTATCCACCTAATACCAACTGGCTCAATTATCCAGCATGGGCCTTTTTAGAGATCTCTGTAATTTTTGAAGTGTATGCGTGCTATGCATGTAGATGTTTAAGTCATCCATTATGAGACTGCACTAATTTAGCTGCATCCTTAAATTCTGATGACTTCCCTCCTGTTGGACAATGCTTTACCTTACTTGCAGTCTCTGCTGAGGCTGAAGTCTTATTTCTGAATTACCTCTACGTACTTCTGAATACCATGCTTGGCATTTAAGTGCCTAACCAGGTTTTGTTTTAGTTTAGATGACGACTTAGATAGCTTATAGGTAGATGCAGGATGGAGACCTGGACAAGTTTTTAACTTCCCTCCTTTTTGAAAAGCTATGTTTTTTTCCTATAAATGGCATTTCCCATTTATTCAGTTTGTGCCCATTACCTCAGGCTGTTAATGGAGTTGTTAAACAGGATTGGATCTGGTATTAACCCCTGTAATGCACTCCAATGCTCATGCTGTCCCTGATATCATCGTGGTTACACCTTCTACCCCACTACATCGTCACTCAGCCCAAGCTCTTTGCCCAGGATGCCAGTGATTGCTCTGATAGGATCACAGCAATCCCCAAATCAGACATTCTAGTGAAATCAACAGTAATTTTGCTCAAATAAAGTGGTATTTAAATTCCTTCCTGGCATCTTCCTAGCGTGCTCCAAGAGCACTGTAAAATAAAACACATTCTGTGTATTTTGCTTTTTTTTCTTATTACCTGAAGGCAGTAAATCACGGAGTTACAGATGTTACCTCAGTCAGGAATAAAACCATCACCTTTAGCATTGGTTTCAGTAAAAACACAAACACTTCTGCAGTCGAAAGGCAGAGTTTTATGGCTGCGGTTCTTTGGAACAACTAATAAATATTTGTTTGCCATTTCTCTCTGGAGCAACTGTCTACTCTCTAATTTACACATCACCAAGAGGCCATTTAACTCTTGCCTGTAGGTATAAAACCCTATCCATTACCATGTCACTGAAAACATAAACTATCTAAAGGCTGGGAAATGTTTGGAAGTGAATGGAACAGCTCAGCCCACAGCAGGTCATCGCCAAGCAGAACTCAGCATCCCTCAAGAGCCTTACATTTTCTGATTTAACCTACACGTGGTGTTTTTGCCCTTAAGATTGTGGGCACCAGCTCCTAACTCTCAGCCTGGGAATCAGGTGTCTGCTCTTTCCTGGGTTTATTTATAAATGCACATCTTAGGCTTTTATGTATTTGTGTTTTTTGGAAACCTCAGCTGTTTCCCTGGAGATTTGTGCTTCATCAGTTCCTGTCCCTGGATCCCTGCTTGATAAACTGACTTCTAAAAGCCTGTGAATTAGCTATCTATGGCTGATTGTTTGTTTTCCTTCCTGTTTGGCTTGAGAAACCTGCTTTCCATAAAAATATCAAGAGAAATGCATCTGAATAATTTATTTTTGTTGTTGATTACAGTTCTTCCTTTTGTACCTCTTTATGTTGCTCTTCCCTGCTTATGCCCAGCCCTTGCAACAAAAATTTCTCTATGGATTGAGCAGCAGAGCAAGTGCACTAAGATGTAGAATCATAGAATCTTAAGGTTGGGAAAACATAAGTAACTTTCCAACCTCAGTGCATCTGTGAGGGCACACAAAATGGGCTCACAAGTGGATCCCAGACCAGGCTGCTCTCATTGAAGTCTTAGATGGGCAGATTTTGTAGGAGGTAAAAAGAAGAAAGTTCTCACTGTGTCCTTTCACATAAGGTTCACCCAAAAGCCTCCTCCAACTTTGCTAGCATCATCTCCATTAATGCCAATGGCAGCAATCAGTGCAGGTGGTGGAGTCAGTGTCCCTTGGAGGTTTTCAAGAAGTGGTAGATGTGGCACTGAGGGATCTGGCTGTGTGGGCATGGGGGGGATGGGCTGCGGTTGGACTTGATGATCTTTGTGGCTTTTTCCAACCTTAATGATTCTATGGTTCTATGCCTGAGCTGGAAACAAGTGTTTGGCCACAAGCAAAGATGCAGATAAGCCTGATGCTGTAACATGCTGCCCTAAGAAGCATTTGCCCCAACTGTCTCCTGCTCTGTTGGACTCTAGCCTTTTTTCCTGCATGGACATTGCAGAGCATTCATGTATAAGTACAGCAACACTTGAAAGGTGACATTATTTATAGCCTCTCATAGTACCTTCCTTGTGCCTGACTTATGAATATACCTGTAAGCTCACGAGAATGTCTCTTTTTCAAATGTCAAAGTCTGTTTGGGCACAGAAGCCATCTCCCAAGCACCAACATTTTGCAAGCCAACCATCTTCCCCATTGCTGTCCAACAATAGCCCATGAGCTCCAGGTTTGGCTTGCATCCCACCATAGTTTGTCGAAAACACCAACACCAAGCTGGCCATAAAATAAAGAAACATTCGTTATGATTTTTTATAGCTCCCAACTACTGTAAACCATGGACGAATAGAGCTGCAAAGCTGGTCATTAAACTGTCTGCTCTTTCCTGTTTGAACAGGGCCTCTCCAGGGCTTTTGCTGCCTCCACCACCATCGGTCAACATCCAGGAAGGAAGACGTTTCTAAGGAAACCACGGAGGCTTTCCACCAAGGTGGTTGCATGAAAGCGCTGAACTGGTGAGAGTGACAAAAAGCAGTTCATTGGATAATGTAGAAAAAGGTAAAAAGTTATTGCACACAGACTGTTTTTATAATGAGGCCATTCAGGCATAAAATCACTTTAAATAGGTAGTTTGTTTCCACATTGCAGAATTATTTTCGTCCTACTCTTTCAAGGGGCAGTTTATCTAGGCACAGTGGTGCATAAATAATAAATAGCCCTAGGGGCAAGGCATTTTTACTTTTTTTTCCCCTGCTTCGTATCCTGTTGCAGTTGGTCTCGGGCTGCAAAATGAATTTTGTTTTCTAAAATAATATTATTTACTTTGAGTGCAGTCTTCTGCAAGATGCCATGAATTCTCTTCTGCAATTGCAATGTCCCAAACCAGACAGGAGCTTTTCAGTCCGGTCTTTTTGCTAAATGGCTTTTCTGTGGGTTGCAGAGTGGCTTGCTGGGAGGACAGGTACAGTGCCATTAGCTCACAGACCTCCAAGAAAGCCATGTGTGCATCCAGTGTTTGGACCAGGTACTCATATGTGGTGCAAATGGTCTGGGATAAACCCATGGAGACCTGAAACGTAGGTTTGCCATAAAGGTTGCTGGTGTGAGGAGGAGGTAACAGCTGACATACTGAGAATATACTTACACTTACACTTAGAGATTCTCTGGACAAACAAGAAAGGTTCATTTCTTCTGTTTCCTGAGATATTGCACATCTCCTGCAGTAACTGCATCTGTTATTGCAGCCAACAGACCAGAAGGCCATGCCAAGATCTGCTTGGAGATCTGGAGTCTTATCCTGACTTCAGGGAGCTTCCAAGCTTTGATCCCATGGTAGTGTCAGAAGGTCTGGAGCAAGCCTGCCATCAGCACCCGCTCGGAGGAGCCAATTCAGGATCTGACTCACCAGCCCAAATTGAGATTCCTTGTTTACTTTGGTCATAGATCCCAGCTTTGCTGGTATGCTTGACAGGAAAGTAAGGGGGCGGGGGACCTTTCCCTTTTCACCTCTTCCTTGGATTGCCTTCTGTACATCTGAAAGGATGGACGATGGTTGTGGAAGAGTCAAGAAGACTATATTTGGACATGGGAGACTTCAGGCTCGGTGTGGAGATCCCAGAAGGATGAAACACACTGCAGGTGGGCTCTGGGAGAGGAGCAACAAGGATTTGCAATAGGGAAGGGATTAGGTTCAATGAGCTCTGGTGAACAGCTTCCACCTCCTGTGCTAGAGAGGTCCAGTCATTGTGTCACAAGTGTGGGCCCAAGGGAAATAAATAGAACACGTTAAGGAAGGATCAGCCTGAAAGGATCCAGACATGCAATAAAGTCCCAGGTTGCTGATGGGGGAGGGAATGAAATTCCTGCTCTCCTCAAAGCAGTGAGTGATTAGCTCTAAAAGCCATGTGCCAACGCTCCTCCGGCTGCCGTTGTTCAAGATAAAATAACAGGTCATCTGTTGGAGCAGAGGTCCTTCCAGACTGAGGTCTAATTTCTGTGCTCTGGGGGCTTAAGTGCTGGTTCAAAGGTCACCAAGCAGCACCAGTCACCGAGCAAGGACGAAGCTCATTTTCACTCAAAACAGAGCCTGCAGAGCAGGACTCTGCATGTAGTCAATCACACACAGCTTGGATCTGCACATTCTCAACGGAGAAGGAGATGTTTGGAGATCAATAGTGCAGACGGATGGTGCCAGAGCAGATGCTAGTGCAGAGATAGGGCTTACCTTCCCTCACGTAGCCAAAAAGCTTGAAGCACAGAACTGCTGAATAAATTGTAGGAGCTACAGATAAGCTTGTGGGGAACCTCCGTGGATCTGCACACCAAAACTCCATGACTCCATCCAGGAACCACATTATTGCTACGCCAACTGTGCCTTCAGCTGAGTGGTGGATGATCTTCATCCCAACAAAAGATGCTTGTGGGTAAGTGAGGGTTTCACTGTACTCTTCCCTCGCAAATAAATAAATAAAAGCACTTTTCCTCCCCCCAAAAAACAGAAACATTCATGTTTGTGGTTTGAAAGGACCTTTCCTTTCAGTTCCATGAATCTGGTTTCTTATCACTGGAATAGCAGAAGTTAATAAGGTTAATAGTGTGAAACAGAGTGAAATGAGTAGCAGTAGAAGCACAACCCAGGTCCTGCTGGGTGCCTGGCACGCTGCTGGCCTTACCCCAATTGGGAGGGGGATCAACCTGGCCTGGCAGATAGTAATGGCAAGTGGTCACCATGGAGCCTGGAAAATGGATTTTCTTTTTTCCCCAAATAGCATGAGAAAGGGTGCACCTACAATAAACGAGAAGCCCTTCATCTACTGGGTAAGGAGATAGGGAAAACCACCTATTCAACACAGAACTTGTTTTAGAAGGCCAGATACAATGGTACCAGAAACTTTGGAAAAGTAAACTAAATAAGATGCGCAGGAACTCAAGGCCTTTTTTGGACTAAATGTCAGTCCACGTGTCAACTGGGTAGTGAACTTCCATCTGGTCCTCTTCACCTTTTGCTTTGCTTATGACAAACCAAATATTTGCAATTCCTACTCGTCCTTGGAAAAGCCATTGCCCTTCCCCAGGAGCAATCCAGAAAACGTAAGAACAAGCTCCAAAAGGTCTGCAACACAAAAGCTCTCAGGGGCTGGTTGTGGTGCTCTGCAAAGCATTCAGGGTTTTTGAATGTTTGTTCCTTTTAAGCACTGAGTGGCTTTTCTTTCTCCATGACAAAGTGATCTATTTCACAGCTTTCAGCCCAAAGTGTCAAGCACTCAAGCAGTAATTGGACCTTAACGATTGCTAATATATTTCAGCACCTAAGGAATCTATGCAAGAAGGGCAGGTAAAGGATGGAAACGGTCTGTAGTTAATTCCTGCTCTCCCCTTGCAAGGGTTTGTATCCCCTGCCTCCCAGCCTGTGTTTTTACTGAGTGGCAATTAATTAAAAAGATCAAGATAGAAGAAAGATGGAAACCTTATTACTGGTGTTATATTTCCATTCTAGTTTTGCCCAGGGAAAAATGTTTCCCAGGAGATTAGCTAATAGTTAAGCTATTAAAGGCCTTGAAACTGAAAAGGTTATTTGCAAGGTCAGGCAACTTGACTAAGCTCGTAGTTTCAAAATTATCCTGGGTTCCTTTACTAATTCATCGATCAAAATGACACGTTTTAAATTACAGATGAAAATGCAACAGATTTAAGTTCCCATCATGTAACCCCTGCATGAAAACTACACATTACAAGCTTCTAACCATAGTAATTTTAAAGCGAGAAGGGAACATTTGTTCTTATTATGAAGTGCTGATTTACTACAAATTCACAAGAAGCTGAACAAGCCTTCACACTGAAAACACACCGTCTCCCCAGCCACTCTCAGATGCAGTTAATGCAGTATTATTGTTCCATTAGCTTTAGTCATCCTTCTCATTCCTAGTTTAAAGGAAGGGATGCACTTCCATGAGGTGGAAAGCAAACAGAGAGATGTACAGAGCGACTTTTCTCATGGATTCACTTCAACACTCTTTGTGGGAAGCCAAGACATCTGCAGGACATACAGATGTACTTCTATACAATAAGAATGATAGAGCACTGGAACAGGTTGCCCAGTGAGGTGGTGAAGTCTCCTTCTATGGAAATATTCAAGACCTGGCTGGACACCCACCTGTGCAACCTGTTGTAGGGTACCTGCTTTAGCAGGGGGGTTGGACTCAATGTTCTCTTGAGGTCCCTTCCAACCCCTGTGATTCTGTGAGCTCCTGGGACCTGTCTGTCCTTCTAAGGTGGTCATAGGGGGTTTGGGGCCGGCTCTGTCATTCAGCTGTGGCTCTGTTCTGATATTAAATATAATGCCAGGGCTGCCATCTGGGGATGATTCCAGACTGGGCACTACAGGTAGTTGCCTTTGAAACATTATACTTTGGAAAGGCAATTTGAAGTCAGGTGCAAAGGGTAACTGTTTTTCTCAGGAAGAACACCTCGAGAGGGGTTGAATGAACCCACATTAATACATCCAGCCAGGAGTGCAACATCCAGAAGAAATCCATGTTATGTTTGAGATGGGGCCATAAAATAGTCAGAGTGGAGGTTGTGACCGGGGCTTTTGCATCCCATGCACAATCCTAGAATCTCACAAGAGCCACATCACCCCAGAGCTGTGCTGTCATGGCAGAGGCAGTGGGGCTGGTTTTCTTTCCATCTGGCCGCTCTGCATCCTCCAGCAAAGGAGTCAGCACTTGCGGCCGCAGCTGTAGCAAAACCCATATGTTGAAGTTTGGATCATTTTCTTTCCCATCCCAGGCATCTGGATTTGTGGCTTGTTCAGCTAATCGCCTTGCTGGCAGGGCTGCACACAGCTAAATAGCCATGGGGAGGCTCAGGGAGGAGCTCACCTGTCCTGCAGGGCACTTCTCACTCTTTCTCTTCAAAGGATGTGACTCATTGACGTAAATTTCATAGACAACCAGTGAAAAATGCTACTGGATAATAACAACCTCCTTTCAAAGTCTCTGCCATCGTATGTCCCGCTACTTCAAGAATTGTTCCTGTCAGGATAATGTGTTTATAAGTTGGTTTTTTTTTTTTTTCTTTTTTTTTTTTCTCAATGTGAATCAGTTACGAAATATTCAGGCAGAGGGACATATGGAAATCATATGAGGCTTTACTGCGCTACACTTGAATGTGATCCCTGGAGAGACAGGACTCAATGCAGGGCTGCCCAGCACCACCAAGAGGGGGTGCACGGGAGGAGGGGAACCCGGAACTCCTTAGTCTTTCATTTCTGGGGGATCACTGAGCTATCATGGCTGGCAGAGTGTTTGATGCTGGTCAGAAATCTCCCACTGAACTTTTTCCACAGAGGACGCGGGATTTGGTTACATGAACACCATCTGTGTTTTCGAAGCGTTTGTTTTTTTCTATCAGAAACTGAAACCCCCACTGGAGAGCAGCCCAGGTCCTGGATCCATAGCCTGATGTGAGGCTTTGCAATGCCCTGAGCACAGTGTCACCCATCACAGTGATGTCTCCTGAGCTGGCACCTCTCTGCTGCCAGGAAACAAGACATGAATGATGATGTGAGCAGGAGATTTACCCCTTCACCATCCCTGGAGGTGTTCCAGAATCATGGGGATGTGGCACTGAGGGACGTGGACAGTGTGCATGGGTGGGTGGGTTGGGGTTGGACTGGGTGGCCTCACAGGTCTTTTTTACCATAATGATTCTGTGATTCTATGATACTATAGATCAGCTGTAGGAGCTGCCCATGGCTCTGATTGCTGTTTGCATGGTAACCCCACAGCAGCATACAAAGAATCATCACCCCAGCTCATCTCATGTGCTTGCTGTTTTGCTTTTACCTTTGCTGTTCTGAAGGTGAACAACCTCTTGCACCCACACAGAATTCAAGGGGTAAGAAAATGTATCAGCCACACTGATAGAAAAACAGTCCAGGCCTACGTGGGCAGGAAAGTAATCTGCTTTGCAGAAGGGCCGAGGCAAATGCTGGAAGGAAGAAAGAGAACAAGAGGGAAGGACAGACATCTGCCATGCAGCTCTGCCGTGTAACAGAAGCAATGTGTATGTTCGGACCAGAGCACACACTTGTTTACTGGGGCAACGCTGCTGTCACATGTCACGCACCAAACAAAACCGTACATCAAAGCCACCGAGCACTTGCTAAGCAGCAAGTGTGACCATTCATCATATAGGGCTACATACATGTTATTCTGCAGTGGAATGCAGTGTGCTGTGCTAGAACATAGTGGCAGACACCTCTAAACATGCTGAATGATGGAGTGCCTTTGTGCAGGGGGAGAACATCAGTTAGCTATTATACTGTGACCAGCATGCTGCTTAGGTTCTTATTCAAGTCTCTCTGCCAAAGCTGTGACATTAAAGCTTTCCTTGCAATCTTGTGGTGGGTAATTTTATTTTTATACTTTAACTTGATGCAGTCTATTCTGATACCTTTCTTGATGTCACTTCTGTGGCTCAGCACTTGTGGAACAAGAAATGGCCGAGCAGATGCACGGGTTCTGGTTGGACATCATGCAGACAGCACATTGCAAGCTTTCTTTAGAGGACAGCACGTGGGTTATTATTAAACCAGAAAACATATGTGAGTAATTGAGGAAAAGGATCCAGCGTTTAGCTCAGAAAGTCAGCTTGCTGAGGATAATGTATCTCTGCATTCTGACCTGTTGCTGACAACAAATATATTTCACTGTTACCTGGATAGCAGTGATGAGATATTTTTTTTCCTTGTCTAAATGAAAGCCAGTTGGGAGAAGCTGGCAACAGACAAATGATGCTCATTCCACCCCTGCTTTTACTTAATGGCTGATATCAAGATCCTCAGCATTCACTGGTGACATTGCTATTAAAAACATATTTCTTATCTGGCTCTTTTCTTCCTACAAATCGATCATGGAAATAAGTCTGTGCCAATGGAGCAGTGAGCATGCAACCGTGGGAAGGAGGAGGGCTGCAGCCTGCTATGTGGTGCACCTGCCTGCTGCTGCCAGGCATTACCTGCATCCAGGGACTGCAAACTCCATCCCCAGAGAGCCAAAATGAATGCAATGGACTCCATGGAGATAGTGCAAAACCCTATGGATAAAGGAGGTTCTCTTAGCCCCTGTATCTCCCACACATTCAGGAGGATGTGGAAGGTCTCTCAGGTTGTTGATCTCTGCTGGCACACTGGCAGCACCAGGATAGTGGGTAGCTGAGTCTTGAGGAGATGTGCAGTGTATCAGTATATCCACATGTCGACACATCAATATGTGGCTGCAGGAAATTGCTGAGTGCAAAATAATTTCCATCAAGATCTGTGTGATTGTTGATCAGTACACGTAATATATGATAAATATACCATCCTATCCAGATCAGGTCTCCAGGATTTAAATATATATATGATGAATTAAAATTTTGTGTGAAATTCTAGCTGGTTGCTCTGGTGAATATTGGAAAACATAAAGCCTTTCATCCCCAGAAAGACTTTTATTGGGGCAGACGAGTAAGTGCTTCACAGCCTTTTCCGTTATGGAGAACTTTTAAACCACAAGTGTGGTTGAGAAGAAATGAAATTTCCTTTCCAGATTGGCTTAAGGTGCTAAAAAATGCTGTAATTGTTGTTAGTGCCATACAGACAAGGTGGCACAGCACAGAGAATCAGATGAAATTTAATGATAAGTGATAATGTCAGCTCCATTCACATTAACCAAGCATGAGTTTGAGGTTATGTTTCTTTTCCAGTTTATCTGAATTTCTCTGTTTTTATTTTATTTTATTATGTGTCCTCAGGGCATGGACAAAACTTTACCTGATTGTCTGGAGCCAGCACAGAAAGGCATAACTTTGGGCTTCTTAAGATCTACAGATAGGAACCTCCTGGCAGCGTGTGCAGAAACGATCAGGTAGCCGTCAGGGGATGAGAGTATCTGGTGACCATTTCTGGCATTCAAAAGGGAAAAAAACCTAACCTTGTAAGATCACCACCTGAGGACTAAATGGAAAAAGGCAAAGAAAGGGCCATAAGGGGAAGGAGGGTACTGAGTGCCTCTGTACTTCATCCTTTGCATAATTGTTTGAGTTGGAAGGGACCTTCAAAGGCCATCTGATCCAATTGCCCTGCAATGAACAGGGATGCTCAAAGCTTGATGAGGATGCTCAGAGGAGCCGTAGACATGGCTGGATCCAATTGGTTTTCTCTTCACAAAGTCCTTAGGTAAGAATATGCTCAATCATTTAGCTGTGGAGGAAGATATGCTGTGTGCTCGATGAGGAGCCTATCACTCCTCCTGCAGAGTGGGCAAAGCCCACTGAGGGCTGTATTCATAGAGGTGTTCCTGGGACCAGCTCACTTCACTGAATCACCAAGGTTGGAAAGTACTCCAAAATCATCCAGTCCAACAATAAACCCACCACCAGCATTCCCCCACTAAACCATATTCCTCAGCGCAACATCCAAATGTTTCTTGAACACCGCCAGGAGCAATTACTCAACCATTTCCCTGGGCAGCCCATTCCAGCACCTGCCCACGCTTTTGGATAAGAAATATTTCCTAATATCCAACCTGAACCTCTCCTGGCACAACTTGAGGCCATTCCCTCTCATTCTATCAGTAACAAGGAATAAGCTCTGAGATATCCCAACCTGTGATATGTCATAAAATAACATGCTATGGCATCTCCTCTCACTGTTTTCCTTTCAGGCCCACAAGGACAAAACAGGACGAATCAATCATACAAGATGGATGAGGCCACTGGGTGATGCTTGGGTGAAAACCGCTTCCAGATTTCACACCATCTTCACTTTTGTGCCCCGGCTGAAAACACAGCTTTATTGCATGACCATAAGTAATGCAGGAAGGCACTCACCACTCCGTTTTGTGCAGCTTTTGTTTGTGATAGTTTTAATTTACTGCTGAAGTGAATCCGAGACTGATAATTTTATGATTTTTTACCGAGAAAAGACATTAAGCTACTTACTTTGGCTGCACTTCCTACTCTGCAGAAATTATTTATCCAAGCACAGCGGCAAAGTGGGTCAGGGGAGGAATAATAATAATAATAATAATAAAAAGAAACTGCCCACAAAAATCTTGAATCCCTTGCAGAAGTTGGATTAAGGCTCAAGATACTGGATGCAAACCGCTGCCACGTTCTCCATTTCAAAGGAAAGGTGTCAGCTCAGGCAGTGATGTAAAAGGCTGCAAAGTTTGGGCTGCAAAATCTCCTTCCCAACGTTTGCCATGCTGGTCACAAAGGAACAAAGAGCTGGATTTGGTTCTGCAAGCTGCTCTGCCTTTTCCTCAAGGGATATAAACCCCAAGGAGTGAGTTGCTTCATTGATTCTATGAAAAAGAGCAGAGAAAGCACTTGGGAAGGTATGGGTAAGCAGCAGTGCTCACAGGGAGGAGGGGAGAACAGGGAAGAGAAAGCTTTTTTTCCTGTATTTTCTACCACCAACTGCTCAGTTTGGGTGAAATAGGAGAGTCACATCTTTTCCCAACTCTCTAAAGTGAGGCAACTTTGCTGAGGCCCCGGCTTGAACCGTACTGTGCCCAGATATCATCAGATCCTGCACAAGAAAAATAAAGAGCTCAAGTTGCAAGAGAAGAGCGATGGAGGAGTGAAACTCGAGAGGAGCATGCAGTTTGCTGACAGCTCCCTGCAGCTCAAACCAACCCATCAGGGCCGCAGTAAAGCCTTGGAGCAGCAGCATTGTGCTCCAGGAAAATCAACATGGTGCAGCTGGGAGGGGATTATGCTCATGCAGAACGATCTCTGCAGTGGCACCAGAGGAAGAGATCACACCACTTGCAAAAGCGATCTGTGCAGGTGAGAAGGGAAGCACAAGCCACACCAGCAGCTCAGCTAATCAAAAAGGATCTAGCATTAATAAGCCAGAAGTGGAGGAAAAGAGATAAAACCTGGCAAGGCTGTTGGCAGAAGGATGCTTTTCTCACCTCACCAGCAGGAATCCAACCCACAAAAACCAAACGCATTTCTTACATTAGACAATTAAAACCCATCTTAATCCTGAGAGACTTCAGGTGGCATAGCATGCTGTTATTTAATTGCGCCTTCCAGGGCTGATTAGCTATCCAAGCAGCAAGGCATCTCCACCTCCAGTAAAAGTAAAGGAAGAGAGAGCAGTGGGATGGAACCTCTAGACAAAGAAGGTACGACAGCCAGTGGGATCAAAGTAACTCCAAGTTGAACAAAGTCTGATCTCAGAGAGGCTAACTGGAATTTTATTTCCAGTTTCTATAAGGGCATCAGTAGTGGTTGTAGATCCAGGCACGGGTATGGGTGAGATGGGGTGCAGGTGGGCTGGATGCAATCTGCTGGATCCCAGCCTTGTCAGGAAATTCAGTTCATTCTTCAGAGCGATGTTGTCAGTGACCTCCGTTGACTGTGTGGAGCATCACAGACAGCCCTGTGAGCACAGCCCACCTCTCCGCTCTGGGAAATAGCTCAGAACACCAAAATCACAAGTAGAAAAGTGCCTGAACCAGCAGGAACAGGCCTTCAGCTGGGAAGGTGGGTAAATTTGGAGCAAGAGGACCAATGTTTGCAAAATGAAATTCCGGAATGATTTCAGATTGCCTTGATTAAAGCCAGATTTGTTGCCTTGTGTCCATTTTAGGTTAGCTGTGAGGTTGCTTCTTTTCCATAGGTGTTTCCATGGCTACTTAACGAAGCTTTCGCTCTAGCTTCTCACTTGGAAAATAGGAATTGGGACAAATTTGAAGAGCTTTTAAAGGGGTGAAAAAATAGCTGAGTTAATTTGGCCTCTCCTCTACTCATCCACCCTCCCTGACAAGACAGATGTGATGTTGGTCTCCACAAAGTGAGTAGAGGTGAGACTTGTGGGCAAACTGGGAAGTACAGCCCTGCCTGTCCCATGCGATCATCCTTACTGAAATGTTTCAAATAAGCCTCAGCTTGCTTGCAGATGTCAGGATGGAGCAGAGAAGTTCATTTCCTCCTGCAAGTGAAAGGTCACCGAGGAGCAGCACTCATGGCAATCTCCATGTGTACCCAGCAGACATGATGAGAGGGACGTTTGCCACACAGGCAGCGCTTGTTGCAGCTCTGGCTTGCACTGGTTGTACATACTCAACCTCAACCAACCTCTGTCTTCCTAAATGTTGGTAAGTTTCCCTCTGATATTCTGAAGAGCAGCTCTTCAAGATGGGTGACTTTCAAAGTGGCTGATTGTGCAGATGTGTCATGGCAGACAGGGTGGGAATGCGTGCAGCTGGAGGAGTGCTGGGGCTATATATTTTGCAGAGTTTGGAGTGTTTGTGAGCATGGCCTGAGTCAGCAGTCTGTGTTTTCTCCCAGGCAAGAAGAGATATTTCATGCAAACTTCGCCATCCTGTTCTCGTTTCCTGTGTATAAGAAATGACCTGAAAGCAGAGAAGGAGACAATGCAGAAAACTGTGATGCACGAGGGATACTAATAAGCCAGGAGCATTTAAAAACAAAGCTTTTCAGCACCTGAGTTATTTAACAGCAGAAGAGTTGGAGAAAAGGAAGGGATTTCTGGCCTGAGCTGGCAGGGTCTGCACTGTCTATAGGGCTAACTTGGCACTCCTCCGTACAAGGCTTGTGGATTTACTCCTGCAATCTGTGCTGAAGACAGGAGATCAAGGGGTTTTGAAGGCTACTGAGTGTTGTGTCTTTGCTTTCGACAAGGCTGTATGTTCAAGAAGGGATTATATCCACAGCACTGTGGGTGCCACCTGTCACTGCTACTTTTTCTAATATTAATCTTGGTACTCCTCATAGCATCATTAAGGTTGGAAAGGACCTTCAGAATCATTCAGTTCAACCATCAACCCACCCCACCATGCCCACTAACGGTGTCCCTAAGTGCCACATCAACCTTTCCATTCCATGCACAAATCCTTTAAAGGTCCAGTTTTAAGGAAATATGAATCCTATTTTTTGAAACAAAAGGATTACAAAAATCCTATTCACAACTTACAACAGTGTCATGCTTTCTGTTGCTAGGAGTTCCTCTTAGAAAATCAGCTCAGCTTTTGAGGGTCTGCGTATCTGATAGGGTGACATACAGCTTGAATGCAAGCCAGTCAGAGCTCAACACCTCAGCAAACTCAGTCCTCTGGGAAGCAGAAGCTGAGCAGCCCACGTGGGTGCTACTGGAGTCTTCCTCTGGAGAAGATGCAGAGCTGAGGTCTGGATCACACATGGCTGGGACAATCCCAGCAGAGGCTTGCAGAGCTCTGTGTTGCACCGTTGCAGTTTAGTCTGATTTGCAGTAGTGGGGTCTGGTCTGGCCTCATCTATTGGCTCAGCTTCTCTCCATTAGTGAATCCTTTGGCGCTTATTACCCTTCTTTTTGTTTCAAGATCACCATGGATTGGGAACTCAGCCTCAAATGAATTGCTTTGTGTCTAGAATTTGTCACTGCTCCCAGATCATCAGCAGACAAAACGACTCAAAACATTCATCACCATTATTGTAATTATTTCTGTGATTGCTGCTTATTCCCAGCAGAAATTTCTCACCAAATGATCCCTGATAAACCTTCAACAAATGATGTCTTATTTTAAAAACAAATAATTTCCAACAGGAAAAGCAGGCAGTTGCAGCTCCTTTGGCTGCTGTGGGCTCCAAGCTATGATATGCAAGCTGTGCTCGTATGGGTACCAGCACTGGGCTCTGTACAGCCCAAGTGAAAACAGCAAAAGGTAACTGGGAAATAGATGTCAACAGTGCTTCTAATCATCGCAGGCCTCCTTAGACACATGTTTGTAATTGCTTTAAAATAATAATAATAAAAAAAAGAAACGAAATAAAAACAGTTATGAATAATCTAATAAGCTCACCAACCACCTGTGAAACGTGGCTTCCCAGCTGCACAGTATCAAACACAGGAATAGAAAACAGAGCATTCTCCGAGGCAACGCACATCCACATCATCCCGAAGCTGCAGAAGAAAAATGCATTAATGCCATTTTTGGCTCACGGTGTGCATGCCACTCTGTGTAAGTGTGTTGGAGGAGTGGTTGGTCAGAGAATCTGCTTTAAAGTAAAAAGCTGGGGAGGGGAAGATGGAGGAGGAAGATGACATCGTTGACAAAACCCCGTGTAACAGTAATTTAAGGGGCTGCAATCTGGCAGGCAGAATTACTCAAGAATAACGAAGCATGTTTGCCTAATATAAAGATATTCAGGGGTAAGTGCTCAAGCAATGTTAACATGCAGAGCTGCATGGGAGGCTTTATTCAGAAAGTAATTTGTTTTCCTGCTATGAAAGGAGGGTTATGTTTGCTGTGTTTTGGAGCCACCCAGCACGTGTCCTCGCGATGCTGTTTTTCATGGGAATGAGCTGTTTCATGGAGGGAAAAAGGTAACATCCTGACATGGAGGAAAAAAGAAAACTCTATTTGCAAGACTGTTCTGACATGTTTTTCTTCTACACAGAACCAGACATCAAGTACAGCTTCTTAGGCACGACACTAAGTGACCCACCCAAAGAACTCTTTTTCCACAAACAATATAACGTCGGGAGAAGGAGCCTGAGAGGAAAAGCAAACAGTCCTTAAAGCAACTACTTTATTTGGATAGTTCTGAACCACTGGCGTTGGGGGCAGATTTTAAGTCGGTGGGCGTGGGGAGAGGAAAGCTCATGGTTTTGATTTGAAGTAGCCACATCAAAACCCCTTTTTAGTGAATGGAATGGCAGTGTTTTGAAAAATACATCCTTCTTAAGGGGATGTTAGGGAAAACAGTCCTGTGGCCTGCTGAATGATAAAAGCCAACGTGTTGGCTGAGGAGGAAAAAAAAATTGCCTGGAAGTAAGACAGTTGGATCAGTGCAAGGGAGCCTTGCTCTGGTTGGAGCAGTACCTGTTTGGTGAAGGAAATCATTATGCACACGTGTTGCTGGTGGGCAGGGAAGTCCTAGCAAGTAGAACAGATGCCAAAATGTTGTTCTTTCTTTTCCACCACATGGACTGCTGACACGGAGTTGTGCACGCTGTGTTGGCAAGACACTAAAAAGCAGTTGTTTTGCTCAGAAGAGATTTGGAGCCCCAGTTAAAGACCTGTCCATCCATCCTGTCTGGGTACAGCCTACCAGCCAAGTCCCCGAGGCACTGCTGATGAATGAGCCACAGACCTGCATGCTGTCTGCTCTGTGTTGAACAATAACATGATTTGGAACAATAAGGACACGGAAAATAGTTACTGGGCAATGAGGACATCTCTTACTGAGTCTTCTAACCTTTGGCTTCAGCTTTCACTTGTACTTTTGATCACCACAGTGTGCCTTTTAGAGGGGAATGGTGTTCTGCTTCCCATGCTAACCAGATCACTGCATCTCTCCCAGATGGATGCTCCCAGGTCTAAAGGAAATATATATGTATTTCATTAAAGTCCAAGCATGGAGCAGGTGACCATGGTGTGGCAAGGGCAACCAAGGGCCACCACAGTAGCACCTTCTTCATCAGGCCATGAAGCTTCTGTCAAAGGCAGCCAAAGAGCAGGACCTCCACAAAGGTTTCTGAAATCTGGAATGTGTTTTCATTCTGGTGTGGAACAAGAACCAAAGTACCACAAAGGTTTCTGAGAATTGGAAATGTGTTTTCATTCTGGTGTGGAACAAGAACCAAAATAGTCAAACGCTCCACCGAAATGGAAATAGTTTTCTTGTTATTTTTACCATTGAAACATCTGTTTTCAGATTGAGATCAGGGTTCTCATTTAGATCTTTCTCTGCATATAAATTGACCCCAGAATCTCTGAAAACTTTCCCATGGAAATATTATTAATGGGACTATTTCACTGTGAGATGTTTTGGTTTGGATGAAGCAGCATTTTCCAACAATCTCATTAAGATATTTGAGCGGCTTCAGTCTCAAAAGCACAAACTATTTTTTCTAGCATTTTCAGATCCTACTGTAAAAAAAAAAAACACCAAGCAGTACCAAAGTACTGCTTTGTCACCCATCAGATACGTAAAATGAGAGCTGTATTATTGCCTGTTACAGCCTTTTATCAACGGATCTTTGTTCACAACAAATCTCTTACAAAAATGAGAAAAAAGAAAATATCACAGAATACCTCCAGACAAGGCTCTCAGTGCCATTCAGCAAGGATGCATTTTGGTCATTAATCACCCACATTTAGGCTAGCAGTTAGAAAAGCCCAGCTGTTCCAAGCCACAATGCTTTCCTTCATTACATTAGTATCTCCCTATTAACAGCTTCAACACATGATCTCCAAGAAGGATCATAGTGCCTTATTCCCAAGGTGGCCATTGTGGCGTTGTTTAAGATTGAAAAGTTCATGTACTTAATGCCCCTAAAAAATCCCAGCTTTGTGCAAAGAGGTTTTGTACAGGCAATAGTTGATCTCACACCGGTGCTGCTGTTACCCGGCAGCTCCCAAGACACCTTGGGGTCTCCAACTTTCCCAGTGAGCAGTTATGGATACCCTCTCTGGAGATGGACTTTCGGACTGGAGTCGGGTATTGAGCAAGCTCTGAGCTTCAAATGAGTGGGAGCTGTCTGACACATGTAACTTGTGCTTCGTGCCAGGGCTGATTGAAGCACTGACTAAATGTCTCCTTATTTCTTCCCCTCCCAGCACTGCACAGTGCCAAGCTGCTGCATTTCCTCTGCTCATCTCTAATTCAGGCTCTTTTTTTCTGTTCTTTTTCCTTGCAAGCATCCATCGTCCAGTCTGGGATTTCACAGGCAATCTGGTGCCAGGAGCCATTTGGATGATGCCAACCTGCTGAACACACCCAGGTAAAAGCCCAGTGCATGCTTTGCTGGGTCGAGCCCATGCACATCCTCCCATTCAGGACCACACTCTCTTGTCCTTACCCCAGGGATGGCACTGCATGTTGGGATCTGCTCATGGCTGCCCCCTCTTTTGGCATCACCTCTGCCCATCAATGCCTTCCAGGGACATATTCACACTTCTCAAACCCACAGCTTTGGAGTGGGTTTAAAATTTTCCCCGGGCACATTCCTAGGGCCTCTGGTTTCCAAACTGTCAGGAATTTGCCACACAAACATGCTCCTCCCCTTGATTTGTTTCTTCCAAGTAATTAGATCGGGGATTGTTTGTTACCTGTCATACCTTGGTTTAAGCCATTTGGGAACAAAGTGGGAGAAGAAAAAAAAAAAATGAGAGGCTCACAGTGGATTAAGACTGCTGATTGTAGTAACAAGAGAAGGTATTTTAATGACAGGTTTAAGACTTGCTAAGTAACTGCTGTGAGGATTATGAATATATTTTGTAACAGGGTAAGATTAGCAGATAATCCCTTAGGAAAAAAAAAAAAAGAGAGAGAGAGAGAGATTGTGAACTTTTTGAATCTTTTTCAAAAGAAAAATAAACTACAAAAACACAAAAAGCCTTAAAAAATTCTACACGTGGAAAATTTTCCTTTTGAAACATTGGCATCATTAAGTATTTTTGGGTCAGTATCTTTGGCGGGATTATGCTGATGTACCTTAACGTGAGTAAAGAAATGCTGATTTATAGCACATTTAATCTGAGCGTTTCTTAAAGGAACTAACGTGCTTCTTGCCAAGGAGCAGCCTGGCATCCTCAGCTGCAGGGAGCAGTCCTCAAGGAGCAAGCTGACTTTCTTAGAAAATGAGCTCTTGCTCCGGAACAATGCCGTCATTGATACCTAAATGTCATATGGAAATTTCGAGGACACTTGGGGCCTTTCTCTTTCCTGACTCCATGAGACCTGATCTTAACCCTCGCCAAACAGGATGTCTGACCAACCATTAGCTTTGGATTTGACCCTTTCTTTCTATTCATCGTGAGGAAGGGAAGCAATGCACAAAAAGCTGTGTTTTCATTAATTATCAGCAGTAGGAATTCACTGCCTGAAACATCTTCTTCTTGGCTGTATGTACATGTTTCTATGTTCATGAGATCTGTGTGGGCAGATCTCTGCTGACAAAGGATGTTTTTCCAAGCAGTGCTGGAGCTCTGCAAAACCAGCTGAAGACTTGGCCGCTTGAAACCGATGAGGGGTAGTGTTGCGCAGACCTCTACCAACTATGATGCAAACCCATAGAATCATTAAGGTTGAAAAGACCAATAAGATCATCTAGTCCAATCATCAGCCCATGTCTGTGACTGCTCTAAAACCTGTCACTCAATGTGACACCCACCCTTTTCTTGAACATCTCCAGGGATGGTGACTCCATCAGCTCCCTGGGAAGCATGTTCCAATCCCCTCAACCTATGGTGAAGCATTATGTCTATTCTCTGGCCAGCAGAATTTGGGTCTGATTTCCTTTCCTTGTTATTAAATGCCATTTATTCAGGTCTGAAGAACACCGTAAGTAGATTTAGAAATGAGTCAGAAGTGTTTCCAGGAGAATGTTATAGGCTCATGGATTTGCTCTGAAGCTGAGCATCACCATAGCTCTTTTCCAACTGCAAAATCTTGAGTCATTGGATGCAACAAGACTCAGAACTCATAGGGGAAGTTTCTGAAGTACTATTATTACCATCTCTCGTATACGGACCTTCAATGACTTACCTCAGTATCTCTTCACATAAAATCAGCAGAACAAAAAGCATTCCATGGAAATAAAGAGAGGAATTAATAGGGTGTTTTCAGTAGGAAGCATCTCACTAATATTTGTGCAATGCTGAGTCCTTCTCAGCAGATAGACTTGAAAACAACAGACAAACATCAAACTATAGGATAAATCCCAATGGCCAAAGGCTTCACTCATGGACATGTTTTTCCCCCTTTCTGACCAGTACAAGACACACCTCACATCTCAGAAGTAGAGGCAAAACTCAAGCTAAGTTGCTGCTGTGACATTAAATTATGTTTTAGGTCCACAGAAAGGCTTTCTGAGATTAGAGAGGGAAATGAAAGCCGACAGTGATTTAAATGAAGGAAGGAAACAGAGCAAAAAAGGACAAAGTGCTCTGGATAGAACTTTCCTCAAAGCACACTGAGATCAATGTGAGCCATATTTCTTATCCAGACAGGTTTTGCAGCAAGCCTGTGGTTAAATGTCCAGTTACAGTCTTTATTTGGTCCATGGCCACAGAGAAGCAGAAACTGCTTTTTCTCCCAGAGAAGCAGTTCCTTGCCAAGTATCCCCACACAAAGAAAACAAACACAGGAGAAGGCACCATCGCAGATACCCAGGGAGATAAGCTGCAAAAACATGTGCTCTGGGCAAAAGTGCAAGGTGCAGAATGTGAGTTCATGATCTACATGTGTTCTTCACTCTGTTTTGTTTATTTTTGCACGGTTTTGATGTGTTAAATTAAGGGATAGTTCATGGCCGTAAGTCATCTTCTTGCTGTCGGAAGCCAAATAGTGGGAAGCAGGTATCTTGCACATCAGAGGCCAGCTGTTTCACAGGGAGACTTCAAATGACTAAAGCGAGAACATGAGTGGTTGTGCCATGGCTCAAAATATTGAAGGAACTCCAAAGTTTTCGGAACAAAAATTGCCTTAGGTCTCAACTGCAAATTAGAAAGGGATGAAAATATCTGCTCCTCAAAGAGTTTCAGTGATTGAGATCATCAGACTATCAGAACTGGGGCTGAGTTTCCATGATCCCTCTTGGTACAGTTCCTGCTCCAGAGGCTTTATTTGGAGCAGAACCAGCCTGTGCAGCACGTAGCGGTGAGTCCAAAGAGATGATCCCAGCCCATGGTTGGCTGTACTCTGCTTTAACATTCATCTGACCTTACTTTCAGCATAGTGGAGGAAAAAAATGACCCATCCTAACCCAGCCATCCAGTTTCCTGCTAAATCTGTGGGTCCAATTGCCTTCTGATATTCTGTGTGCAATACGAGGTGGAAATCTTTAGGAAGGCACAAGCAAAGAGATCCTACAGTTTGGAGAAGAGATGAATTTTCTCAGCACTTACAAATGGAAACTTGGACATTTTTCTTTTCCTTTTCCAAAATATTTTTCCCATGCAGCAGCTGGCTGTATTACAAAATTAATGCAGCACTGATCTGTAAGTGCAAAGACACCTTAAGGAATTTGGGATAAAGTCTTGAGGGGATCCCGCTCAAATCTGCCTGTTGGCTTTTGAGAACCAGCTTGAGTTTTCCTGATGTGTGTTTCCACAGTGCTGGTGGTCTTATTAACCATGACAAGTTAGGCAGCAACAAGACAACAAGGAAGAATCAATCCTTTTCCAGAATTTTCCATCATTATGGGGAAAAAACTGAGTATGCAGGAGTCACAGCTACTGACATTTAAAATCCACCAACATTTTAGTGTAGAGATCTGTGCTGTAACTTGGTGGTAAACTCAGTGGCTGTATATAAAGCAGAGTAGTTAAGCTTTGCTATTTTTTAAACATGCTTCAGTCCCCAAAAGAGTTTGCATAAAACGCTCTTATGGACTAATCCATCAGTGTGGATGGGGATTGAATTCATCTATTAATTTGTTTCCAATTAATAACCCAATCGATTCAGAACAAAAATTACTTTTTGCATCCATTTTGTGTTTTCCTTTCATATTCAGCATAACTCACCAATGCCAATAAAACCGCCAGGACAGGACCAATGGCAGCAATAATTGTGTCACTAACTCACAGCTCAGCATCAAGGTTGCAGCTCTCCTGTGTGTTTTCCCAAATCCAATTTAAGCTCATAATGTACTTTATTAGCTGAAGACAGAATATTTAAACTCAAAATATTTTGTTTTTTAAGTTTCATCTTTTGAAATGGCAATTGGCAATATTCAAGCCACATGTTAGCCACTTGTTTTTAGGACAGAGGGTGTACCTTAGTACAAACCTTTCTCTGTTTCTTGAAAAAACAACAATAAACCACCCTTTGCCTTTTATCCACATCTGGCTGCAGCAGAAACAGTGACCCATGGAATTCAAAATTTCATACTTCACTGCTGCAGGCAAAGTCCAGAGGTTATTCTCACTGTGTTTGTGAAAGATGTAGCGCTGTCAGGAGGAGAAGTGCTTATTGAAAAAACACGTGGGGTTTCTGTGTCCAAAAGTTATGGAATTAAGCAGTGATAAAAGACTTTTTAATGCCCAGTAGTTGTTCATGGGATTTAATAGGGAACGGCTCAGTTGCTAATTGCAAGACAAGAGTAAACATCCCATGTCAGATCTCATGCATGGAGTGCTACAGCTCAGCAGATCTGCGATGCAGAACTCTCTCTCCAAGGGTCTGCAATTCCAAGGAGGCTGTTAAACATAAATTACCAATAATAGTAACCTCGATTGTAAGCTTATGCTAAATATATTGCAATACCATAGTAAGTCAAGTTTTCCACAAATTCAAGGAGGGTAAGAATTATCAGAAAGAGGAGGATGAATCTAAGTTATTTTCCCAATGCTGCCATCCAAAGATCATCTTTCTCCATTTCTGAGGGCTGTGAAATAGAACTTAAGGTTGGTCTGAACTGAGAAAATAGGAGTAATAGTCAAATCCTTATTCTTTCTCTTATTTTGTCTGAGTAGCAGCCTGCTACAATTACTGCTTAACTTGTAGAAACCCTACACCTGAGATGGCTGAGTCCAAAATCTACCATCATTTTAGTGGTGTGGTTTAATGCACATGGCAATGATGGGTTGCTGGTTGGACTACGTGATCTTAGTGACCTTTTCCAACTTTAATGATTCTATGATTCTATTATTATTATTTTATCATGCCTCTAACTTATCACTTGCCCAAACTCATCACTCAAGTTGCCTTCATCTGGTGTAAAGGACTCCCCGCATTTAAAGTTGGACAGTTTTGTGGATGGGAAAATGCTGTCAAGTGAATGCATCCCTGTTGGAAAGAGATGTGAAATCCTCTGGCTGCCTCACCATTCCTGAGTGAATTTTCGCCCATCCTATGCTTTCCCCCAGCAGGATCAACACACTGCTGCTTCGAAGGGAAATGTCTGATTCCCAAATCTAGTTCTGGCTGGCATGCTGATCCTATCATCTTTCATGTGTGTGCAGGGAGGGGGGACTTTACAACTTTAATGATTGCAGAAAGAAGTTCATCTGCCAGTACGACCTTTAGGAAGCACATTTCCTTCTGCCTCGCATGTGATTCTGAAAAACATTTGGTTGACATCTTTCTTTGAAGCTCCCCAATCATCTTACGTATCTACAAAATCCGAACAGCAAACCATTGACAGAACCACAGTTTCACAATATTTTGATTAAAGAACAACTCGTCCTCTCTGCTTTGATGCTTCCCTGTCTGTGTTTCCTGGAGGCAGAATTTCAACACTAAGCAGGACATTGGAACTCAGCCATTTAAAGGGGCAATGCTTTTTCTTTGTGACATTTGATAAGGAAAACACCCTGTAAGCAGGGCGTGAAGCAGGTATTTAATTGCTTTCCTTTCTTGGGACACTCAGGAGGATGTTTAAGTCCTTTCCTGACTAATCACCTTCTTTAATTACATCAAACACGTATAGTGTAGATGCAGAATACAAACAGCATCCTTATATTTGTGTTTATGCTTTCACGAAAGATTATGCACTACAATAACCTTTGTAATTGAAACAGTGACAAGTGAAACAATCATTCCAAGTAGAAAAATGCTTTACATATATAGTGTCATTGATAATTTCTATTAGAAGAAGGAAGATCTGAGTAATAAACTCCCTATTATTTTTTTTTAAACCCCAAGCCAGCTAATGCATTGTATCTTATTAGTCATATGGGAATCATGGAAGTATTTCTTTCCACTCAGATTGCCTAAGAGTTAACCTAGGCAAATGGCAGAGCATGCTGATGACACCAAGACCGCGTAGATAAATTTCATATGCTTGCCAACACCATCACATTTGGTTTATATCAGCAGTACTGAATTCCTCCATAATTCCCAAAATTGCATTCCAATTAGTTGACATCCACATTAGCTGGATGTTAATCCGGTTAAAAATAAATGCAAATGAACTCATATGTGCTTGGAAAACAAGCTATTCCCACTTTGCTGTTTTTTGGGAGGCATCAGCCGTCTTTATTTCCCACCCCTTCAAGGCCACTTGAGGGGGTCACATGAGAAAGGTATGCTGAAACACAAGAACAAAGGGCAAAGCAAGAGAAGAAATGGCTGTCCAGATTCTCTGAAGGCCACCTTCATCCTCACCTCCAAGCCAGATCCAGGGGTTCACATAGGAATGGCCTCACCGCCCATCCAGTTGTCTGTTGCCAAAATGGCACGGGTTGCTGGCTGTGCTGCCATCACTACAGCATTCTCCCAGCTGAGAAGGAATGTGATTAATGACAACGCTTTTTTTTTTTTCTGGCATGTTACGAACGTTTCTAAAAAGAACTGTAATCAAATTGTAAATCTTGCTTTCCCTTTTCCCCCAAGATCTGTTTGCCCATCGTTCTGTTTCTAGGGTTATCTATGCTAGCACCATCTGCTGCATCCCAGAGATATTACAGGCTTATTAAGAAAGCCACTTTTGTGAAACTGAGGGAGCATCAAAGGTGTGAGGAATATCTGCTCTCAGGTGGCTTCCAAGGAAAAGCTCCAGGTGATGACAGATGAGCCCAGGCCATACAGCACTTACTTCCCAACCTTATTTACTTGCCCAGTTTGCTCTCCCAGAGCTCCCGGTGTTCCCATGCAAAAATGCACAGTGGCATTTCTATGAGCCTGCAAGGGGGCTGGCCCATGCTGGGTTGGAGTCTGTGTCCCTGATTATAAGGGCTTTAATGTCCATTTCCCTGCTCCTTTGATCCTGCCCATGGCATGCAGAGGAAAGGAAAATCTGGCTTTTGTCTGAAGCACATTTAACCCTGCTGCCCAGAAATGGGACCTTGTCAGTCAGTGGATTTCATGGGTGGATGAATGAGATCACAACAGTTTTCAGTTCATTAAAAATAAATGGCCTTCCTACCTCTTGCTTTGGGTCTGTTAGGAAATTAACGTGTTTAATATCAGACCTTAATGGCAACAGAACACAGCATTATTACTTTTATAAGACAAATACAAGCAGTAGCTATGTAGCTCATCATCTCCTGAGCTGGGGTGGATTTCAGATGAGCTCCTGCTGCCCAGCTGGTACAAAATCCCAGTAATAGGCCACAGATGGCACTGCTGCAGCCAGGGGTCACACAGGCGTTCTGCTAAATTGCTCCACAGGCTCTGGGATCATATGGCCTCATCTCCAGCTGCAATTTCAGACGAGTTTGAAATCAGGAGAAAAGCCTGCCCAGAACTTTCTTTGTTTTGTTTTTTGTTTTTTTTTCCTTTTTCCTTAATTATTTTTTCTCTCATTTTGGTGAATTCCAGAATCTTGACTGATTTGAAAATTTCTGTAGGAATTTTTCTCTTTGAAGAAAGAGGAATGCATGTGTGTCCTCCTCTATGTCTTCCCCCCTGAAATATCCTGCCTTGGTAGCTGCTTGCTGTGTGCACCACATGGAGTAAGCAGCTTCTCCTAGCTGATATTTGGTAATCTCTCAGAATAAAGGGAAGCCCAGGTATGAGCAGCAGCTGGAGTAGCAATATTTCCAGCCAGAAGCTTGGCGTGTTTGAGCTGTGAGTGCAGCAATCCATCAGGACTCTCCCAAGCAATGTGGCTGATTCTTCATCACTTGAAGGCTTCCATCCAACACTGGGTTCCGTGGCACTGTTGTGTTCCTGCACATGGGCTTGATATTGCAGGTCTCCTGTGTGATGCAGGAGATGTGAGAGGTGAAGATGTCCATGACAGGGATTGGAACTGGATGATCTTTAAGGTCCTTCCCAACCTAAGCCATTCTATAGCTCTGTGACTCTATGATTCCAAGAGCTTTATTATCTTGTGTGATATTGAAACAGAGAGCTCTAGGAGAGATCACATCTCAGAAGTCGTATGTTGATACATCAGCATTACGTTAAGGTGGCATTCAAGGCTTCCTAGTAAATCCAGCAATTGTCAGCACTTATGGATGCTAATTAAGATGGCAAATGTATGATAGCAGAAATGCTGTGGTTGTATAAGCAAAACTCAGCTTGGCACTATCCAGTGGGCTTTGTCCCACCTGCCCTGTCTGATTTAGGGGAAAGGAGGCGTCTGTCAGTGTCTGCACAAACGTCACGGACAGAGCGAGGCCATTGCATCTGTCCTGTGTGCTCCAACTACAAATAGCTAAACCATCTGATTCATACTTAGCCTAATTACATTAATCCTAAAGCAAATAATCCCAGCTCTTATGCTGTCAGCATGTAATTTTGGTGTTATTACGAGATCACTGAAAATAGGACTGGAAGGGAGCTCACCAGGTCATGCTGTATGGTGGTGCCAAGCTCTCTGGTCCATTCCAGTGGGGCTGAGGTGCTCCAAGCAGCTGCATTCACCTCAAGCAGTGTTGGCAAAACCCTGAAAATCCACACAGAACATCTCTACCTTTACCCTAAATCTCTTTCTCTGCAGATGAAGCTGTGATTTCTTGCCTCATTCCCCAGCGGACTCAGAACCAGTTTATTCCTTTCCTCTCTGCTTAAATATTTGAGTTATAATATCATGTCTTCCCCCTTAGTCCTCTCTGCTCAGGATGACATGAGCTCGGTGCTGGCTGGCTTGCAGCAGAAATCACGTTTTCTAGAGCTCTCCTCATTCCCTGCTGAACTCTCTCCAGATCTTCCCTGAGGTCCAGATTACAAAGTTGGACCATTCACTGTGGCTGAGGTTTGCCAACCCCCGGCACAGCAGAAATGATGCATGCAGTGGTGTGACAGATAGGTGACATATGTGACAAATTGCACTCTGCTTTGTGTGCACCAGAGTGGTGTCTGCTTTTCATAGATGCCATTTGGCACATCAAACTGTCTTTGGAGCATTTCTGGGATGGCTATCCCAATCTGTAAACCTTCTCAGCTCCCAGTTCCTTCCTTGCTCTCTACATCTGTCCTATTATGTACCAGCACTGGCTTTTTTTCTGCATTACGTAGCATCCTCTGTATTTTAGATGGAGACTTTTGGGATCTTATCTTGACCATGCAAAGGCTTACAGCACCTCTTGTCTTGGCCTCACCTTAATACTCTTGTTTGAAAATACTTCAGGACAAAAAATACATACTTTTCTGTTTGGTTGTAGTTGTTTTCTTAAACAAACAAACAATAAGAAACTCCAAGCAAACACTTTATGGCTTTTTCCAATCAACTCAAGAGCTGATTGTCAACGTGTTTGTGACCATGGTAGATTTTCTCAAGATTTATCCTGCACCTCCAGGCTTTGGCTGGCTGTGATGGAAATATTGGAAGAACTGGTGTTATTTATAGTAGCTCATTATTTCCACTTTCTTTCCCAACATCTACACATCTTTGAAAAGAATTGGACACTTCATCTGGGAGAGAACTCTAGCTCAGTTTTTATTTTATTCAAATCTGTTTGCTTGCTGTATTGAATTAAGTGGGCGTAGTGTAAAACCAGGATAAATCTGAAAATGAATTGCAATGTCTATATAGTCATTTTTTAGTTTCAGTTCAAGCAACTCAGCAGAATCACAGAATCATTAAGGTTAGAAAAGTTCACTAAGGTTATCTGGTCCAACCATCAACCCATCTCCACCATGCCCACTAACATGTCCCTCACATGGGGCTGATCAGACCTAGAAGCATTTCTCTGCTGCCTTCATAGCTATCCCACTTGCAGTACAGCATAGGTATGATAAACAGGATATTCTAGCTCAGATAAATTGCCAAACGTTGTGAGATCAGCTATTGCCAAACATCACAGCATAGGTACCTACCCACAGCCCGTCCTTGCAGGGTTGTAATGAATTGGAGCATAGAGAAGGAGCAGGAGCAGGAGATTTCGCAAGTGAAAGAAAATGGAGCCAAGTATGACATTAGAAATACAACGAGGGAATAAGTGTTTGTAGAATGAGGTCTTTAACATAATTGCTCTCTGAATGATTAGTCCTGAAGATAGGAGAGTGTGTCTTGTTTCAGGGCTGGACTGACTCTGAGCATCTGGGGCTGTTGCAACAGGTCCCAGTCTCCCTTGGCAAACATTAGGATAAAGGAGGGCTTCTCCAGTGCTGGGAGAAACGGGCCCCACATGTGCACAAAGACAATAGTCCTTGGCTAATGCAATGAAAACCAGCCCAAACTCTGAGAGTTTCCAAATCCTGATGAAACCCCTCATGTGCAATACCAGGAAGATATAAAACCACCTGGGTTTCTGAAACTGTATTATTTATTTCCCTGCATGAGGGCACTGAGGTCAAGAAGAGCCTTGCAGAGGGCAACAAATTATGAACTTGCTTTCAAAATAAAGCTGGGTCTGTTCATGGAGCATTTACATGAAGCTTTAGCACGTGACAGCCTTGTGATGCATGTACCAGGCACAAGCAACATGGAGAGCAATGCACACAGTACTGTGTGATGGTTCACAAATAAATAAATCAGTGCTTTTTGACCTGTACTTTGCAGAATCCATGGGTGTCCATGGATTATATCCAAGAGGTCTGTGAAATGTAGTGTGGGAAATCCAGTTTAGATGAATTGCAAGGGGATTTGCATCTCCATTAGAGAATGTTTAAGTGTCTGTTAAAAAAGTCAAACCACCAAAAAGAGGGGGAAAAAAAGGTTATAATTCTACGTTTGCAAATGACTGCTATATTGAAGGGATAAATACCCAGGAGTAAATACACACATTGTGCAATACTGCATTCAAAATAAATAAACCCTTCAAAACCAAAGTTCGTCATAGGAGCTGTTGAGTTACAGATGAGCTTCACAGATTTGTGTCTTTTGTCTCCGTAGCGTTGAGTCTCAGCATCTGTCAGTGAGTTATTAACCAAAACTGAAGCAGATCCCAGCCATGCTGGCCCAAGTTCCTGGCTGGGTATGAGAAATGGCCAAGGCTTAATGAGCCCATGCCATGGCTTTGATGTTCAGCTGTTACCTGGGTTTGCCATTCATGGGAAGGAAATTGCTGCTGAGCCACTGGAGCTGTGGCTCATGGAATCATGGAATATTCTGAGTTGGTAGGGACCCACGTGGATCATAGAGTCCAGCTCCTGGCCAGCCTTGCTTAAGTTTTTCTGCCTGGCAGAGCACTCATGTGGGTACAAGTGCTAAGAGTAAAGCTCTTGGGATTCATCAAGGTGAGATGCTTTTATGGCAATGTGAAAAACCTGATCTATGCACGGAATTATACATAATAGTTGGGATCATATCTGAAATTATATCAGGTAAAAGAAAAATACAAGACAAGGAGCCAACAGCAAGTAGAAACCTACCTCCTGTGGTATATTACTGTGCAATTAGTTGTGTGTGACTGGGAGAAGATGAGGATCTATCTTGCTATGAAGCACCATTGCAAAAGAACGCTAAAAGCCCAATAAATTCCTAGACATGACCTATCTTCAAAGATCTATTTGCAAAATGCACAAGGCTTTTTTTCTATCTCCCTTCATGAAAAATCCCCGTTTACAGTGCTGCAGGAAACCAGCCACTTGCATCCCTTAGGTCTTATTATGCAGGAGAACAGCATTTTGGGGAGGTCACGACCCAGGATTGAATACTAGATGAGAGCAGTCCAGGAACAGAAGGTATGATCCCACATTGCTCTACCACTAAATAATCCTACCGCTGGGGATTCACTTCTCTGCCAACCACCCCTAATTAATGCTGTTAGGCAGGACTCTAATACCATCCCTGCATCAGTCCCACAGACATCAGTGGCAAACCTGCCATTTAACTCAATAACAGCAGGACTGAACCACAAATACCCACCATCACCTGACCTTCAGCATGCAGGCGAGTCATGGTTTCTCTGTCTTTGGTTTTACTCTTCTCTTTTCCCTACCAGAAGTTGCAGGAGGACTAAAATTTGTACCTGAAGTGGCACTGAGAGCTGTGGACACCATGCATAGCCTTCAGCATGAAAGAGCATTTTAAGAGAGGTATCACTTAATGGAAGTATAATAAAGGGTTTACAAAATTAATAACAAGGAAGGGTTTTGCATGGACCCAGAAGCGTGCCACATTTTCCAGAGATGTGCCTCCCATCCACTATGGAAATCCAACCCGAGTCTGCTTTGGTGTGGGTGATTGCTGTTCCCACAGCTCCTGCCTCCTGCCTGAGCACTGCTGTGCATTTACCATCGAGTCCAGCAGTCATCCATCTCCCCTTTGCTTCTCCCCATAATGTATTATGGGGAGTCCCACTGACTTCAGGTGGCAGTAAGCATTCCTGTGGAGAGCAGACACCCTGGTATATTAACTTTAGCATTCTCCCAGCTGTTTTTAAGGGGTTTTGTTTGTTCAAATATATGTTTGTATGGTTTTTTATATGTTATTTATTTTTTTAATAACTATTTACAGGACTGAGTTTAACAAACAAAACCATTTCTCAATTCTGATCTTCCATTGGAAGCAATGGGGAGGTCTCATGGCTCTAGAAATGACACAGTGTGTTTGTTGAAAGCCCAACTTCTCCACAAAGGCAGCTCATTAGGATCCACTTGCCTTTCCCAGCAGCACTGACACAGGAACTCGAGCAACGTCAAGTTGTGTAGATTGGTGTAAATTCTGTGTGACTGGTGAACGAATTGACTTCTGAATTGGGTGGTTTTCCTCTTCCGACAAATGGCATTTTGCCTTGTCCAAGTTCACTTCTCGTTAAATCCTCCCACTGAACTGTGCTCAGTGTTTAATAATAGATGGATTGCATGTTTAAAGCAACTGATTTACTTAAATTAGCTCTGCTGAGATTTAGCAAATTTGTGACAAATATCTCAGTGCTTTCTAGCTGAACATAAATATGATCCAGGGAGTAAAACTGTCTGCCTTGTCGTGATGGCAGAAAAATGGAATATCAGAATCAGGCTCAA
The DNA here is from genome assembly GCF_019238085.1 of Lagopus leucura. Taxonomy (NCBI): domain Eukaryota; kingdom Metazoa; phylum Chordata; class Aves; order Galliformes; family Phasianidae; genus Lagopus; species Lagopus leucura. The sequence continues at coordinate 24,948,101 of NW_024962266.1, forward strand.
CATTTTCAGATACACTTAGGACATTTTGTGGATAAATTTCCACCATATTTTGTTCTTGATTTTTTTTTTTTTTGTTTTTTTTTTTTTGTTTTTTTGTTTTGTTTTGTTTTTCACCCCAGAAGCCAGGAGTGAATCATCTTTGTAAGAAAGAGGAAATCAAGCCTGGATTATAGTAACAGATGCCATTTATTCCCAGTCTGGCAAATGACCCTGGAGTATATGGTAAAAAGTGTGAATAAAACAACACAGACCTCTTCACCAGAGATTAGCAAGTCTGTTTATTTGCTCAGCTTATACAGCCCTTGTTTTATATTTGGATGCATATGAAGCACAACAAATAATTTAGCATGTGACAGCTGCTTTGTATAAGACCCCAACTGCTTTTCCAGCCAAGGCATGCTAGAAGGAGTGGAGGTGACTTCCCACACCAGTTTCTTAATGAGCCTTCTTTCTCTTTGAGATGTTGTAGCAAAGAAATTGTTCCTCACAAATGAACGGATATATTCGCAACATTTCTTTGATTATTATTATTATTTTTTTTTAATGATTCATCAAATAGATCTAGGTAGAATCCATGTCCACGGATGGTCTGCCCTTGCAGCCCATCCCATTGGGATCTTCCCAGACCATACAATGTGACCAACATGGTTAGGGTGAAGCTGCAAAAGATGTTTCCATTGAGCAGTAGAGCAATTTGTCCTCACCAACCCTCACGGCCAGGAAAGAGGCTGGTTCTGAACTTCTTCGTTTCTACTTATTCTCATTTGCTCATCTAGAGTTCCTAATTTGTAATATTCTGCTTTAATATTGTGCATTAAGCCTAAGCTTATAATGAGCATGGTATGGGACGTACATGGCAGAGTGCATTATGAACAGCTCTGATTGACGGTGCCGTGCAGTGATGACAGCACTGTGTTTTCCTTTCATTTTTGGAGACTAAGTGGCTTACATGTGGTCCCATTTAGAGGATGTCTGGGTGGCAGCTGCATTCTCCTATGTGCTTATGAGAGGGAAATGAACTTTTCAGTCTTGAAATGCAGTAAAAAGGGGTTATGTAAGAAGGCTGCATGCAGCTATTGAAGGGGGAAAATATCCTCTCCAGACAATGTGACTTCCTGTTTACAAAACAGAAATGGTTTGGACTTGCCTCTGAAATGCCACGCAAGACTTCTGATGCTTTCCAGAGCAGTGTCCGGCTTTGGGATTTGAATGATTCTTTGGGGAGTGTTGTCCTCAGAATAAAAACCATCGCTGAGGCTGTGCATCTGAAACCACCCATCCGTTTCCCGGATTTCAACCTCCATCTTTAAATGCAGAGGCCTCATTTTTAGGGAAATGCTTTGAGACGTGGCTCACATAAAGTGCCTTTCTCCATCATAGCAAGCAAACTGTATTTATCTCTGCTCTTGTGCAAGAGAATCATAAAACCCATGTGGAAGCCAGTGGTGGGAGACGTTGCACTGAGTGACATGGTTTAGAGCAGTCACAGACATGGGTTGATGGTTGGAATAGATGATTTTAGGGTCTTTCCAGCCTTAATGATTCTGTGATACTATGAAACAACCCCTGCAATTCTTTCTATGGCCCATGGTCCACTAGGATCTGACAACACGCATCTCTTCTCTTTTTCTGGATGCTGGCAAGCAGGTTTATTTTTTCCCTTCTCATTTTCTGCAGCGTGAGCTGTCCCCACAGCTCAGCACTCATTCAGATGGGGAGCCAAGAGCAATTGAGGAGCCGTTCTTGTGGTGTTTTGGCACCAAGGAGTGAGTGAGTAAGTGACCGAGTCCTGCCAAGACCAGATGGTCCCTTCGAGTAGAGTTGTGGCCTCTGGTGACAAAGTGCAAGGAGGTTGCCAGCAGAGGGCTGACCCAGCAAAAAGCTGGTTTATTTATACATTTCAGCATGTGCTGAATGTGTGTGCTGAGTGGAAGGAGTGAGGGAGAGCAGTGTGATGAAAAGCACGCTTTGCAAATAAATGGATAGTAGGGTTGCACATTTGAGATCTGTGCACCAATTTCCAGTGAGAAAATGTCCCATGGGAGCTCACAGAAAGAAAGGAACCAGTTCCCAAGAGGTCCCTGCCCCCCACTCAGCAATCAGAGGCTAATGGTACTGGGCACATGTTGTATCTGATTTCCAAAAGATGAGCAGGGCTGTTAGATGGCCTTCCCATCCCTGATGTTGTGACCCTCAAAACTGAGAAGTTGTGCTCACTTGGGACCAGCTACCTCCTTCCCTTACTCACCTCTGTAGTACAATTGGGAGACAGGGAAAAAGTCTTGGTGCCTATGGCACAAAACCTACACAACTTTGAATCCTGCTTTTTACATGCATATAATACTGTTGTCATGAACTATTAGGTCATGGCCTGAACCAGTGATTGAACACCTGGTGAAGGGGAGCAGCCAGCCCTGAGAGCACAGGTGGAAGCAATTCACCTGTGCAACCAGAAGGGTCCACCCCTCCCTAACCTCATTTAAGGGCTGGCAGCTGTAAGAGAAAGATCTCTGCTTGGATATTCCTTCTTTCAGAGTGTTTGGTGAGCCTCAATCCTTGGAAAGGGGTAAGTGATTCTTTCTTTTTTTTATTACTGGAACATGACTGCTGTTTTCTTGGGTTTAAAGCAACTGTATCTGCTGCTGCTTACATACATTAAACAAGAAATGAGTCTCGTTGTGTTTGGCTTCTTTGGGATTTGTGTTAGCATTGCTGATGTACTTGTTGTTATACTGCTAGCTGGTAAGCTGTGTCCAGGAAGCATGCCTGCTTGCCCTCAGCATTCACGAGTCATTGGGTCATTCCTATTGCATGTGCAGTATACATCAAATGCTTCTTAGATACTCAAAAAATACACAGTGTCCGTGTTTACTGAATTGGCTTTTTTTTTTTTCAGTGTTACAAGGCAGGCATGGAGAGGAGACCTTTCTCAGGCTCCATGTTTCTTTCTGCTCCCTAAACAACTCATTAATCACTTGTACAACATAACTGAACTCCAGGCTACTGCCTTCTGCCTTGAAAACAACACTGTCCTTTCTGAAGCATCTGTATCTGGGAAGCATTGTCTTTGTTGTTGTGTTTTTTCTGCAATCTGATGTAGCCCTGAGTGTCTGTCTTGCTGGGAGCAACAAATGGGTCCAAGCTTTGTCTACATCTGTGAAGGTTGTCTGAAATCTTCCTTGTTGATAAGCTGGAGAAAAATGTAGTGCTCAGTCCTTCATGCACCTCACTTGGATGAACTTTGGGTTATGGTGTGGACAAGTTCTATTTGGGTTCAGAGTAGTTGTAGTAGTAGTAGTTTTTGTTGCTGAGGTTGACTTTTGATGTTTCTCACCCTGATCTCATTATGTTTCTGCCCATTAAAAGGCCACCTAATTCTCCTCTGGTCCATGTGGGTCTCTGGAAGTTCATCAGATGTCAGGCTGAGATGAATTGCCAATGGCCCAAGCAGGGTATTAAGCTGTGTATGAAGAAAGCCTCCTTGACCTGATGAATCCCAGAGCCAGTCAGGGAAGGTTATTGACAGAGAAGTCAAAGCAGAGCATGGGGAGTTCTCATCTGTGGGAAAACACCATGGGGCTCAGTGAGAGGAGGAGAGGCATGGCTTTGGGGTGCTAGGAGTGCTTCAGTTGTCGTGGTCTGGCTGCAAACTGAAGGATCTCTAATAGAGGATAAGCAGGGAACCTGTCCTTTTCACCAAGAAATGAAAAGGAGGAAAAGTGAAAATAAACTTTGAAAATGGAAACTAAGTTCAGAAGGAATAAGTTTAGAGGGGGGGAACACCCATCCACCAAAAAGCATTGCTCTGCTGAGGTGAAGGCAGGGAAGTGTCTACATGGGGTTAAGGCACAATATGTGGTGAGAAAGGGAGATGGTGGTGAAAACAGAATGGGAGAAGACAAAGACGCTGCTTCCCCCATTCTCCTCTGTCACAATAAGTCTACTTTGTGACCCCATCACATCTGCCTCAATCTGTCTTCATTTGGCTCTGAACAGCGATAGAGAGCTCAGCAGGTTTTCATTATGGCAATGTGATTAGGGCTCGTGATGACTTGTGGAAAATCCTCCCCTTTATACAAAAATGGCTAGATGGGCCTTGCTGATTTCATGCTGCTGCTGGAAAATGGGCCTGGGAAGGCTGAGCAGAGGTTGGCACAAGGGGGGAGGCTGTATTTTCCTTGCAATTCTTTGCTTTTAGCACTAACAACCTGGTAATGCCTCCCAGCTTGCTGCTTCCTTCAGCCAGCCCTGTGCTTGTGGTTAGTGCTGAAGCTCATTGTGCTGAGCAATTGCACTTTGTTATTTTAAAAATCACAATACAAAAAAAGATATTTCATAGTGGGGAAGAAGCCAGTCTTTGCCACGCCATGCTTGGTGAAAGTGAGATGCTGCTCCACTAAGCATCACAGGGATGGTCAGTGTGAGGCAGGTGACTGTAGAGTCGTGCCAGCTACTTCTGACACTAACAGATTAATAGTCCTTTAAAAAAGAAAACTTGCCTTTATTGTGCAGGCTACAGGAGGCTGCAATGAGCTGATGTAAGCCTGAGGAGCATCCAGGGAGTATTCACACCTCTGCAGCTTTGTGTGTCCACTTCATATCACTGGCTGGCAGCATCTGTTGCTTTATGTTGGTGTCTGCAGGCTGCCTGGTGCAGAATGCTTCTGGGAGCTCAGGAAGGTGTTGAGTTCTTCCCTGCATGGAGTATGATCAGGCTGACACCCTAATATTCCATGTCACCTGGCATCAGAGCAGTGCACTAACAGTGCTGCATTGCTTATGAACTGCATCTCTTGCTCCTTGGTCCGAATTTCAGCAAGGAGAAATACCTCATATAACGTTCATTGTCACTATTACCTGTCTTTCTACAAACACTAGAGAAGCATGCCCCAGCTGGAGTATGAAATGCCCCATCCCTAGAACACCCAAGGTCAGGCTTGATGGGGCTCTGAGCTTCTGATGGAGCTGTGCTCATTGCAGGAGAGATGGGCTAGATGACATTTAAGGGTCCCTCCCAACTCAAATGAATCTATGATTCCATAAGTGCTGCTTTTCATTGGCAAAAATGCAAAAAAAATGGCAGTCCTTTCTTAGACATTCTGCTGTCTTATGAAACAGATATGGCTTGAGTCACATTTACTGGGAGGGAGGAAAATGTTCCCGCAACCTGGCATGTCAATGTCTTCTTGAGCTCTGAATAAGTGTGCTTGGAGCCCTGATAACATGGCACCAATGATATGTTTTGTGTGGTGATGGGTTGGCGGTTGGACCAGATGATCTTCATGGTCTTTTTGCAGCCTCTATCATCCTATGCCACATACTTTCTCCAACCCTGTGGACGCTCTTATACCTTGTATGCCTTCCTAGAGAAATAATTCCTCTTTGGAGGCAGAAGAGATGCATGTGCTGATGACCTTTTGTGTCTTTTTACATGTGCATGGATGCCCTAGATGCTCTTGACTAGGTCAGTGAAAACTGCTGATTCCATCCCTCCCCCCCACCAGCCATGAAGGGGTTTGGGACTTGGTTAGAGGCTCTGACAAACATCTCAGGACTCTGGTGGCAAGACAACGTGAGTTGCTCCCAGGTTGTACCAGGGCTTTGCCAAACCTCCTTGACTTCTTGCAATGAAACTTGTCCGTCTGGGTGCTCAGAGCCAGCCTAGGGCAGATCAAGACATCCCCACTGGCTGGTTTGGCAGTTTCCAGCTCGCTGCTACCCATCACTGCTCTGCACCTTCCTTTCCAGCCACTAAGGTTGCAACAGACTTTTCCTTTCCTTTTATTTCTCTTTTTCTTCTGGTTCAGTGTGGACTACAAATAATGTCTGAAGCTCATCAAGGAAATGACTTCAGGTTTTAAGTTCTTTGCTGGGGTTGCTTTGAATATGTGGGTGCTTTTCTGCTGTTTTTTTTCTTTCCTATGCATCCGATAAACAGCTTCCCCTCTAGAAATGAATACAGGATGATATCACAGCTCAGTGAAATGCACTTGTTGCTTTAGCTCTCCTTGTGTTTTTAAGAGCTCACTCAAATTTCACCAAAGTTGGCTCTATTTCAAAGCCTAAGATGATGGATCATTGGGCCAGATTTCTCCTCTTGCTTTTACTATTCCGGAGCCAGAAAAATTAATAACACTGTGATTTTACTAGGGAATGTTATACATTACCAACCATGAACACTTGAATGTAGGTATTTGCCATGACCGCCTTGCTGGCTCATTTAACCACTTTCCTCTCCTCGAGCTCTGGGTCCTTACAGCAGATTTTTCAGGTGGAGCTGTGTTCACTTCTATTTTGTGAAAGGAAGGAGGGAAACACAACTTGACAGAGGGGTAGGAGCCACCTCACCTACCTACCAACCTATGTTAGCTGGTGCCCATTGCAGTCAATGAGGAGACGCAGGCTCCTCAAGAGTGTAGATGCCCAAAACGCACTGTAGATATCTCAGTCTTTTCACTGAGTACAGATGGAGTTGGGGGCAGTGAGATGAAATCTGCCTGAGCTAAGAGACCACGATTTTTATTTATTTATTTTTTTTACAGTGTAAGAAGGAATTAAATTTTTCTCCCACACTACTAAATTTCAGTTTTCTCTTCAGAGTTACAGCACTTTCCTTTGAACTCGGTGCTACCCAAAACTCACTGAGGACTGGATCTCTGGGACACCTACAGAGAAGCATTTGCAGAACAGGAGTTGAAGTCATGTTCCATGGGTATAAAGATTCTCATGGCTTTGCAGGAGTGGAAAAAAAAAACCCTATCTATGCAGGATAGGGTAACTTTAAGTTAAATATATTTCAGGGATGGCTACTATTAGGATTACTACTGTACAAGGATCTGTCTTCTGTTGCATAAAACAGCATATTATTTAGGTGGTTGTAATATTAATTAGCGATCACCCTCTCAGATGAGTGCATTATGGAGTGATAAGTGGCACTTTGTAAAGACTAGTAATCAAAAGCCAACTGATTTTTTTTTCTGATCCCATACAAAGTTCATCTAGAAAATGGGAGATTGTTAGAAACCTTGTTTGAGAAAGACTGGCACTTTTTTTTTTTTTTTTTTTTTTTTTTTTTTTTTTTTGGTGGGGGGGGAGGTTTATTTTTTTTTCTTAAGGAAATTATGACTCCATCACACAGTTACCAATGCAGAAAGAGGACAATCCATGATTCTTGCCCTTTATCTTAGGGATGTTAATTCGATTTGCATCTTGGGAAATAAACTTCATTTCTGCAAAGTCCCTGAACACCTCACACAGGCAGAAGTCAGGAGAAAAACTGTTGAAGAGTGATCCTTGAGAAGTCTGGATCCACAGGAGTGCTCAGGGGGGTGGAATGTCAGCTCTACATCCAAACCTCAGCCAGTAGAAAAAGGATGACATCTCCATGATTACATTTCTCCAGCTGGTTTCTTAATTCCTTTGCCACATGGATGTGAAGTGCTACTTCCTCCTTTCTCCAGAGAGTTCAGTAATCTTGTTTACGCACCAGCAATCCATAAAAAATGGATTGCTCAGGTTGAAGGCATTTTAAGACCAGCATGCTGGCTAAAGCAGATACAGTTGGTTATGGGAGACTGGTAAAGGCCCACATAGAGTGGCTCATTACCTTGAGACTCTGTGACTAATGTTTTGAGATTTGTTTGTTGGCACTGATATTTTGAATGGCCCTGATGAGTTCTTGTCAATCCCTGATGAGTTCTTGTCAATGGTGCTCTGTCCCACTGGGGCAGCTCCTGGCATTTTTCTTCCCACACATTGCACTCAAGACAGCATTTTGAGACTACTGGGACTGAGAAAATCATTCCTCATCCAGACCATAACTGAAGAAACTTCACGGCCAGATCAATGCAGCTGACTCCATTTGGCAGTTTGGACAAGGATGAATATCAGTCTGGGGTGGTGGGAATCAAGAGTGGTGATACAAGCAGTGTTAAGCTTAAAATGGCATTGTGCTATGCCAAGTTTTGCTGGGTGTAAACATCTGCAAGCAGGAAAAGGGATATCATCATCTTGAAAAATGAAACAATGTGAAGAGGTTTCCAGTTTGGTGCTGAAGGTGTTGGTTGGTTCTGCACCATTTGGATGTGTTGTTGAATACAGGTGATATCATCCATCTGACGGCACTCAGCTGAGAATTTCTTTCAGAACAATTGAAATGAGCTGCTCATACCATCAAGGAAACAGAAAGCAGAGAAGCTAAAAAGCCAAATCTCTTTTCAGGACAAAGCAGCAAAACCATCACTGAAATACAAGCAGTAAACATCAAAGAAAGGCTGATGCGGTTTTTGATATACCTGGATGTCACTCCTCCCCCCTCTATGTTCAACATATTGTGTCAGCTGAAATGCATTGGGCCCCTCCAAAGCAACAGCAAATATCTGGGAACAGATCCAGGTTTCAGGAGAGCCTTTCAATAACTGCAGTGATCATGAGCTCAGGCCCAATGTGATAGAGTATTGGTTTGCTCACTTGGTTTTTTGTTTCTCAGGTAAAAACTTTTTGCCTCTCTGCTGAGAGAACAAGTCATTAGACTTGGTTTTTTTTTTTTTTCTTCTTTTTTTTAGGATCTCAACTTGCTTGTGTGAGATGACAGCCCAAGAGTATTTGCCAAAAGTTGGGACAATGCCAAGTTTTCATTAAACCTCTTGTAAACCCCAAATTGCCGTCCTGCGAGGCTACATCTGGCAAGGAAGCCATCTGTGATTCGTATAGTCTTGCTCCAACAAAACGACAACAGTGTGAAAAACTCTTTTCTCTGGTCGGCAGTGAACTGTAAAAGTAACATTGGTAATAGCTTCTGCAGGCTCAGTAATGACATAATTGACATTGGCTGAAAGCACAAGCCCCAACTGCGGGGTCTTGCCAAGGCTCTGGATTGATTCGTATCATCCTTCAAAAATACAGGTCGTAGTCAATAGCCCTCTTGGATGCTGCTTCTCACACTGGTGTTGAGACTGCTCTCCTCCTGAGCTGTGTCTGCAGTGAAGTCTTGCAGAGTATGAGCCTCCTGACCCCAGCCAAAAAAAGGGGGCTGTTCTGCTTGACTGAAGCCATTTGCTTGATCCATAAACAAGGTCTGAATTTGCAATTGTTTGAAAACCTGCAGTTTCACAGAGAAGTGCACATTGCACCTAGTAATCTCTTATATCTGCAGCAACATGACCCGGTGCATTTTATTTAATGCAGAGCTCTGGTAAGGAGGCTGGGCTGTAAGCCATCTGCACATATGCTTCTTGGATGCCTGATATTTTCATTTTCCTTCAGATGAGCTGCACTGTGAGGGGGCTCCCATTTATAGCATCCGGGAATCTTTCCAGAATAAGTTGTGCTTGCCTTGTCTGCAGACCTCTCCTCCCCCCTCAGTCCCCTTCACCCCCATGACTCAAAAAATACAGACCCCAGCAGATGTCCATAGGAGGGGGGAAAAAAAGTGAGTCAAAAAGCACTGATTTGCTCAAATCTCTTGCTAAGAAAACCATTCCCCAGCTCCCTTTGTGTTTAAAAGCTTGAGGCCCCTGGTTTAGAGAAATCCTAGAAATACAGCTTAAAGATCTCAGTGGGATTGTGCTGTGCTGGGGGGCTGCCTGCTTACTGATGGGGAATGTTTGGAAAAACAGCACCTAACGCCTCCAAGGTTTTCATTTGCACCTCTCCTGTTCTACACGTTTCATGGAGAGCCTGGCCTGAGGAGAGGGAGCCTTTTATGTGTTATTTAGACAAGTAAGTGACAAAAAAAACACTGACTTGTAGCCTGAATGCTTTGCTAAATCTTTAGGTCTTCCTGGTTCAGGCAGAAAGAAAGAAAGGGCTTACACACTGAGGGAACACCAAAGGAAGAGATGAAGTTAAAGTTAGCAGAGGACTATGAGTAACACAGAACTGAGTGCCTGACCATGGGTGAACCCACATTAGTGAAGAGCAGTGGTGGCTCTTTGTGGGCTGGCAGGCTCCAGGACACAGGAGCTGGAGCAGAAGATCTCATCCCCACACTTACAAAGCTCCCTCAGGAGCTTAGAGATCTCTGAGCATTGCTTCCCCTGATGCCAGAGGCAGAGTCCAAACAGACTGACTGCCAGACAGTGGTTCCAAAGCCAGCACTTGAAACCAAGGCCAGGATGCTGTAAACCAGCTCTCAGTATGCCCTTCTATGGCTATAGGGTCTGTTGGATCTTGCCTTTGGCGTGGTTTGAAGCTCCCATGGGCTGTAATCTGTGGTCTCTTTTTTGTTTTACACTGACTTTACAACATGAGCCTTCAGGGGATGTTCATGGCTGACTTACTGGGTGGGAAACAGGGAGTTCATAAGCTTACAAGGGTTTGTCTGCCAGAGCTCCTGACTGTGGCAATGCAACGCTGCTCCACAAAGAGAAGGTCATAGACCCTTTTCAGTGCAACTACTATTGGAAGGTTTTGCAAGCCCATCATGCGGTAGGGATGGATCCACAGCATGGTTTTGTAACACCATTATGCTGAGGCAATAGTACTCTACTGATGCCTTCCAGAAATAAAACCATGTCCTACCAGGCATGGCCTGAGGGATGTGGGACTCAAAAGGCTCCCGTTTGTCCATCGCTGTTAAACACCACATCTCTGCTACCAAGGAAGGACCGATGTCACCAGTAGGGCTAGACCCACTCTATGGCATAGGGAAAGCCCATCTTTTTTTTGCTGTTCCTAGGAGATCCCAGCCAGATTATCCTGGACAGTGGGGACCAGGAGCTGGCCACCCCACTGCCTTCTAGCTCATCAGAAGCCCTTCTCCACTGACACTTTCTGATGAAGGATACTCCGTAAATCATTTCCTGCTGCAAGGGGATTGGAACTGATAATCTTTGAGGTCCCTTCCAACCCAAGCCATTCTGGGGTCCCCCAAGAAGCTCCCATTCCCTCCAAACCACTACTCTCATATTCTGGTGGAGTATTTGTTCCTTAGTCCTGATATACCAAGGTTGGAGAAGATAGCAAAGGGGAAAAATGCATAATGCAAGTAGGGAAGCAGACAAAATGAACAGAAATCTGATCAAGGGTGGTCACTTCCTCCATTTGTATGAGGATTCAGGAAGTCCATTACAAAGCACTTTATCACTGTCACTTAATTCCAACTAGGTTACAAAAGATTAATTAGTTTGGCTCCTCCTATCCCCTACCTGCATGTTGCAGAGGGAGGTGTTAGCAGTGAAGCCCTGCAAAACTCCAGCTGGCACACAAGAAGCTTTCTTTTTCTCTCTAATACCTTAATAATCTGAGCCCAATGATCATGGGAGCCGTTAGCATCCTTCTAGGCATGGAGATGGAAGAAATACACTGGAAACTGCAGACATCCAACATTGTCTCTTTGGGAGGCAGCCTTAGGCTGCCTGAAGCAGGGAGCCTCATTTTATTAGGCTGCTCCTCAAGCTCATGTTACTATCACAGCACTACACAGCCCATTAATAACTCTTGGATACAGCACCAGGGTGATAAGCAAGTTCATTACATGCTGCATTCCAACATTTGGCCCCAAATTCATGGTCCTGAGGAATTCTATCTGATCTCCTTACAATGATTTATGGCCTCCTCTTTTTCTTTTCTACTGATCTTTTCCCTGGTAACCTGAATTTGATGTGAATTAGCTTTGAGTAGGAAAGCCATATCCCATTGCTGAACAAGTTCAAACAGAAGTGGGCACACCTGCCAAAGCTTTCACACTTCTACTGTCTATATTTACATGTTGCACCCAAGCGTCAGACAGCCTGCTGTTATCATCTGGACATCCTGTTATTGTGCAAAGATATCAGTAGTTTCAGAGGTTCCTCCATCTCCTGTAGGACCATGATGCACTTCACCTGGCAGCTCACCAAGTAAAATCATAGAATGATTGCATTGAAAGGGGCCATAAAGATCATCCATTTCCAACTCTACCGATGTGAGCATGGTTGCCAGACACTAAATCAGGCACCAGATCAGGTTGCCCAAGGCCCCCATCTAACCTGGCCTTGAACACCTACATATCTCACATTTAGCAAGAAATACCAGTAGCATCAACAAGGTTTCTAGGCTTTTCTCGTCTGTTTCAGTGCAGATACGATACCTGAGCAGGACACAAACTGATATTCCCTCCCCACTGATCAGTGGACTGCAGGACGTAAAGGAGGAGAAGCATAAGCCAAGAATTAATATTACTAATTTGATAATTACTGACCCTTGAGTGTGCAGGCAGATCTTAGTGCTAATGAGGATGGGTGCGGTGCTCCTTGGTTCAGTATTCAGTGGCATGGACTTACCTCTGTCTATTCCTCCAAGTCTGGTCTGGTTGGGGATGCCAAAATACCCTGCTCAGCTCTTGCACAGGGTGGTGAGTAGACAGATAATAAATAAAACAGATAGCAGGAAGAAAAAGACATTAGACCAAAGATCCTGGACACAAATGTGCAAGTTGTTCTGATCAGCCCCTGTAACTATCAGAAAGATCAATGCAATGGAGTGCTGTTAAATGAGATGTAATGACAAGGAAACCAGTGCAATAGAAAGGTGTTACAAAGGAAAAAAGAAAATACTCACCTGTCTCTGAAGATCTGGGCTTTCAAGGGAAACCACCCATGGGAGGAATATCCAATCAAAGACCCTTTCCCAGGGGCAGTCAGCCCTTAAATTAGGTCTAAGAGAGGTGCAGCCAGGTACCATCTTTTTCCAGTCACATTGCCTTCACCTGTTCTCCCAGGGCTCACCAGGTCCTTTCCCCAGGTGCTCCATCTGTGGTTCAGGCTGTGACTCAACAGTCACAATACAACCCCCTTTGAGAAATTGTCTGCTGAAAGATTTGGGTGCTTCTGTACCTTTTAGTCTGTGCATAGTAGTTTGCATACATTGTCCAGAATTCTTCTTATTGTCATGATCATATAAAGGGTCTTAGTTTGCCACTGAATTGGGATTTTGTGGGCATAGCAAATGCAAAGACTAATCCCACACTGTACCAGAAGAAAAGCATGATCACAGAGCCATTCTCACATGCTTTCTCAGGGCTGGCCCTTAGTTCACCACTGGCCAAAAAAAACCTGCAAAGATTTTTTTTTCTTCTTCTTCCAGAGTTTCTTATTCCACTAAGGACGTATTATTATTTCAAACTTGATGGGAATTTAATCAGAAAGGAGTGATGCAGTGACTAGTCACCAGCTGAGCTCTGCAGAGCCCTATAGATGGGGCCAAGCCCATGTGCAGCCCTCCAGTACTCCCTGACCATGTGAACGCTTGCCCTTAGCCAGGCTTTTGGGTTTGGAAATCATTACCACTGCCTCCCTCAGCAATGGCAGCTGATTACAGTAATAGGGGAATTAAAATCCTTTACCTGCTATGGCTCTTGCTCAGCTCCCCTCCCTGCCAAGTGCTATCTTTGTCTGTAACAGCCTGCAAAAGCCAGTCGTGCCTTAAAACAGCAGCAGATGTTTTGTTTTAATAGGGGAGAAGAGAGGAGAAAAGGGAATCAGTGACAGGCTGTAAAGAATAAAGATGGGAGGGAAAATAGCAAAATGGAATGATCCTGTCTGCTTTTATTCCTCTACTGCCCAGCACAGCAAGTAACTCACTGTTCCTGTGTCACAGGAGGTCTGAGGGTATTTCCAGGTTTATCAGTATTGTTTCTTCTGAAAGTTGCTGAAAGTTGCACTCCTAACCCAGCATTTTTGTGTGCCTTGTTGATAACCAATGTCTAAAATAATAGTGTGACTGTGGGCTTGGCTGGGATCCACCAGCGTATAAGAAGGACATTCCAGAGTTGTTCATTTTTGCCAACTACATTCTCACCAAGGAGGCTTCTGGGTTGTTGAAGACCCCTCATATCCTCAGGCATCTCTTTTTAGCCAAGGACAATCTTCTCTTCTGTCCACCTTTCCCCATAAGCATCTCTGAAGACACCCCCCCGTGTTCTTTAGCTTTGGAGCTCCCAAGCCAACAGCAACACCAAAGCAATTTCTATAGCTTCCCATGTTAGCAGCTATGGAAAGGAAAGGTAGGATGCCAAGGCTGCACTGGTAGGGTAGGAAAGTATGAAGCTTTTAGCAGTACACTTAGAAGACATACACAGCCAGTACGGGCACTAGAGCTACTTCCAGTGTATGTCCAGCTCACAGGACATTTTAGAAGATGTACCAATTATATGACTTCTTTGTTTCTTAAAAAGAAATCAAGGATGTAGCCTTCTTGTTCTTGTGCAGAAGAAGCAACTTGATGTAACGAAAACCCACCTGCTTTCCATTTTTAGGGAATTTTTTCTTTCTTGGGATAGACTGTGGACAATTGTCTCACTGCATAAAAGCTGCTCTATTTCCCCTCAATTATAAAAAAATGATATGCTGGATTTGCAACTGTTCTGAGGACAAGTTGTGTGACAAGAATGAATGACTCCTTTTCATTAGTACGTATGTCTCTTAGCTGAGCCTTTTTAGTGGAAAATAACTGCTCTAAAAGAAGCATAAATGTGACTTGAAGTCTGATGCTCTGCTAACTTGGCAAATGCCAGATGATGAAGTATAGAGAAGAGCTAACCTATAAAGTATCCTATATTTTAACAGCCTGTTTCTCCATTAAGCTTTCTTAGACATCAATAGAACAAAGTGTCCTGTACTGTACGTCAGATGTCTGTGTGCTGTAAAAACATTAAAGCTTTTGTCAGCTCACTACTTTAACCCTTGAAGATGATTGGCGCTCCAGCAAAGTCATCACCTTCTGGATTTTTTTTTTTTTTTTTTTTTTTTTCCAGAAGGCTGCTGTTGGTTTTATGGCTGTGCAGCCACATCATCATTAGTTTTCACCCTCAAGACAATCCAGATGCGGGTGGTGATGTTATTACTGTTGCTGTCATTATTTGCTGGTGAGTTCCTTCATGGATGTTGATATGTTCTTAGATGAAGAAATACCTAAATACAAAGCAAAAGACCCCAAAGGCTGTTTGGGGATAAGTTCAGCCTCAGCAAGGCATATTCTACAGGGCAGGAATGTCTGTACAAAGAAGTTGGCAAAAAAGCATCTGTAAGCCATTACAATTACATGCTCATCTGTAGCAATTGGACAGATCAACACAATGGGAAAGGCATTACAAGAAAGACACAACAGAAGGACGGGCACAACAGAAAGGTGCTAAAATGGATAGGAAAAAGATTGCTCACCTGTATTAGAACATTCTAGTTTTGCAGGCGAAAGCATCAACAAGGAGAAATCTCCAGGAAGTGATCTTACCTCAGTGGCAGTCAGCCCTTAAATGAGGTCTAAGAGAGGTGCAGCCAGGCTCTACCCCTCCCAGTCACACAGCTGAATTGCCTTCACCTGTGCTCCCAGAGCTGACTGGGTCCTTTCCCCAGGTGCTCAATCACTGGTTCAGGCTGTGACTCAGCAGTTGCAATGCACCATCCTTGGGCTCTTTCACCCATAAACAAAGCACTGCAGATGTAATTCTAACCTCTGTAGCTAAAGATATAGGAGAGATATAGGGGGAGATGTGGCTCACCTGTGTGTACTGACAAGAAGAAGCAGTGAGGATTTAAGATTTAAGGGCAAGCTTAGGACAGGCATGACTTAACTAAGGTCTCCCCTTGCTGACAAGGGCTCATGGTGCTGGCCAGACTTTGAACCTTCTCACCAGGATTTTTGGCTTTATCGTCATTTCTTCCTGCTTTGTCCTGGTGCCAGCGACTCTCTGAACGTCCTGCTGACCTGAAGCTCTGATAGCCCCACCAGCAGCTCCCACTCACACAATATTTGTGGCGTCCTTGTGGCTTCCTGAATGCGTGACCTGGAGATAACCACTGCTCACCCTGGCTGTGGGTACGGCATCTCAGGCAGGTTCCCACCAGGCAGTTGCTGTGCTTACTGTTTGTATGGTGGCTGCTCTGCAGTAATTGTCTGTGCGCTCATGCTGACCTGCAAGAAACTCAAGTTGAGTTTTAAGGACCCTGAGGTCCCACCACTGTTATCCCAAGACCAGCACTGAGACAAGGCTGCCACACTGGCAGACTCGCCCCTGTACCATGTTAGCTCTGAAATATCTCTTTTCAAGCCATCGCTAACAATAGGTTCATGATATGATGGGTCTGCTGGCAAATAAAAAAAAACAAAGAGACTTTTTCCTGCTCTTTCTCAGTACCTATGGCTTGCCTGCTCTCCACAGCGACATGTGGACGTGAAGAAGCTATCATCACTGAAAGTAATTTTCTCTCTCTTTCCCTTACAATAGAGTTTATAGTACAGATCATCTCTAAGATCTAGCTTGCAAGAGGTAGCAGCTGTGAGAATAACAAGGAAACAACCAAGTAGCTTTGCCTGACCAGCCTGGGGAAGGTGTCTGTGAGGAGTTCATGACTGAGCACTATGACGTAGATGGTCCCTTCCAGTCCTACGTGCCTGGTGATGGTTGTGGCTCTCTTCTACGTGTCGTTGCCACTAAAGTGTTTGTGTTCCTTGCCACGGTATGTGAAGCAGCTTTACTGGAGCCAACAACTTTTATACCTGGAAGTCACACAAGCAACTCCCACACAGATCTGAAGAACGCACCGATGTGCTGAGAAGGAAACAACAACTGCAAAGTCTGCACAGACTGTCACTGTGGGGTTCAATAGGGAGAAACCCAACTTACGCCTGCCCTACCCCTTTGTGAATATTTTGCTCTTTATCTCAAGGAGCTCTCTCTGCTTGCTGAGGAACATTGAGGATAGAAGTGAATGCGTCCCTCTCTCTCTTTGTGCTCAAACATGGGAGTTCACATCCTCTGCCTCTTCCTTTCGGCTGCTGGCCCCCTCGAAGAGCAGAAGCACACCCCAGGGACAGCACAACAAACAGGGTGAGGGGTGAGAACAAAAAGCCCTGCGGCCCTGTGAAATGTTGGCCTGGAAAAGGGAGTGTGTTCCAAGGCTGTACCGGTAAGGGCATTAAAAAAGCACCAGGAAAGCAGAACAAAAGCAAAGATAACAAGGCTTCAGTGGTCTTCTCGTGCATGTCTTAAACTTCATGCCTGAGTGGGTTCCCATATATATATTTCCAGAAGGGAAATGTGAGCCTTGCTTATAAAAACTATGAGCTTTCTTCAGAGTTTAACCTCTACCCTTTAAGCAGCAGCCTTAGGAATTGCTTCATGCAGGGCGAAGTGTTCCTCTGTGGCCCACGTGGCTTTTGAAGGGAATAAGCAATTAGAGATTTTCTCACCCTTCTCCTGTCTGCTTTTGTCTCTGCTTTTGTGAAAGGTAGGAGCTTTGCAAAAAGCTTTGGGACTTGCAGTTATTGCATCATTCCCATCTTGGCATCCACATACCAGCTCCTCTTCCTGTGCTTTTCACACATAAAGTGCCAAGAGCCCTCTAGCTACCTTCACTACATACCCTTGTAACTAGCTCTAGTAATTTCCCTTGTGACTAGCTGTAGTAGCTATTTCTTGTAACTGCCTCTTGTACATAGCCATAGAACTTCTCCTTGTAGTTACTTCTTGTAACTATAACTCTTACTCTTGTAGACATAACCCTAAGAACAATGTGATAAACATATGTATGTCTACATGCCTGAACTACCTCATGTTTTAGGCATGTAGGCAAACAAACTGATAGGCAGGAGTTCAGCTGAAGAAGAGCTGACTTTGCAATAGCGTTGAATTTCACAGGAAAGGTGTAAGCTGGGAGAAGCAGGGAGCTAACATGCTGCCTATAGGGCACTGCTGTGGTCAGACACAAGTGCTCTGGCCAAAAGAGAAGATGAAGAAGCATAATTAGGTGCCAACTGTTGGCCTGTGATGCCTTTAGCCTCCTTTGCCATCTTGGAAGGAAGCAATCAAGTAGTTCTGCCTGGACCTCGAGCTGAGAAGTGAAAATTTAATTCAGAGTCATTTCTTACAGCTGTTGCAAGATTTTGTATGGACAACAGCCCAAGCAAGGAGGGCTGGAGTTGGCAGTGATACCACTTTAATCCAGCCACTAATCTCACCTTGTGTTCTGCTTTCCCATTTTCCTTTAAGAAAATCTTCCCTCCTGTTTAACTCTCATTTGAGTTATTTGTTAATAGGGGAGATGGTAGGCACTTCAAAGTATGAAGACACAAAATGCTCATTTGCATTTAATCAGCCTTGTTGGATATCACATGGCAATGTAAATTAGTACCCTACTGTGACCAGGGCATGAGTCTTCAGCCCTGAGCCATCGCCACCCATGAGAGCCCACCCTAGACTTAAGAAGGAAAAACACCACTAAAATTCATTAAAACTCTTAACTGAAAGAAATCGGGTGTTGCAATATTGGTCATGGCTTTTCTCTCAGGAAAACTCCAGCTGGGATCACCCAAAGATTTTTGCTCAATCTTGTATTGCGGCATCTGGGTGCCCACTAACAAAAGAATCTAACCAGACTGTTGCATAAATGTGAATTTTCTTGCCCTGAATCCACTGTTTCGCTTCACATGATTCGCTGAACAATTCCATTGGAGCCTGTAAATAACTACCCACCATTATTACCCTAATAATTCTCCCAAGATTAAAAATGTGTTTATTTTGACTCGGAGATTATAAAACCACAGGAATAAAGCAAGTGTAGGCTGCCAGCGCTTTATTTAATTTCTTGTTCTTTTGCTGAAGTTCTGAGAATAACTTCTGTTTCCTGCTGAAGAAGGAAACAGTATTTTCCTTGACTTATGTATATACGACGTTCCTGCTCGTGAATTTTGCCAGTGCTGGAAATAGGCAGGAACCTTCCCAGAGTCTGAAGCCCGTTTATAACATTCTGGCCCACACCAGCACTTTGGGTTGGCTTGGAGGGCTGGGGCTTCCCCCTAGAGGTTAAGCATCTGCTGAGTCCTTATGGGCACGCAGAGCCAGAGCAGACCAAGGGGAGGTGCCACAGGAACCTCCCTCCTGACCAGTGTGCTCTGACTTCATTTAGACCTCATTTGGTTCTTCCACATTCTTTTTTTTTTTTTGTCTTTGCTGTAAGTTATTTGGCCATAACATATAATCAAGACTTCCCTTACCAAGAGGAGCTGCAGCAAGAACAGAGGGAGTAAAATATAGGCTAGCCGTGTAATGGGAGCGTGTGAATGTGGGATGGGAAATGCAAACAGGAGGACGGGAGGGCAGAGCTGCAGTATAAAAGCAGCACTGACATCAGGAGTTATTTCTCTGGCATGTATATAATCATATGGTAATATCCAGTTGGGAGAACGTGGTAGAGTGTTTTAAACAAAGGAGACGGCCGATGCCTGGAGCTCCTCTGCACATTTATTACATCAACATAATGATATAGAATAATAGAAGAGAGGCAGAGGCTGGCGTTGTGAGTGAGCAAGAGTGGCTGCTACCGTATATAGCACCGCTGGGAACATGCCTGGCTGGGGCCTGACGTGGAGGCTGAGCTTTGAGAATGGTGAATTAGTGGGAGTTCGGGAAAACCCTCCTGAAAGCTGATGTTGGAACACTTTGTTGTGGGGTGAGCATCTCAGTAGCTTCATTCATTGAGTGCCCCAAGAATGAGGGAGTGAGGTAGCTTCATCACTAGCAGCTGGGCTCATAGCAGGGAAGGGGTCACTGGTGGCAAATCTCTTTGCCGAGACAGCGGAAGCATTGCTATGGCTGGAAGCTGGGCCCAGATAAGATCAGGCTGAATGGGAGATGGAAACATTAAACCTGGTCTATTTGTGACTCTTAATGGGTGACTGCAGCTCTTGCTGGGGAGGTGAGCGCTTCTTGGGGCCATCAGGTCAGGGCTTTTTCTCAAAGTCATACTCTAATGCAATCAGGGAATTACAGGCTTGATGCAAAGATTATAAAATTTAATTATCTAGCTTCTGTTATGCAAGAGGCCGGGAAAGATAACATTCCTGCCCTGCCTTTAATCAATGATGTTCATGTTTGCAAAGCACTGAGTGGTATGGGGCTCTCTCAGTTCCAGGGTCCTGCTGCCAGAAGGTACTTCTGTACCTATGGGTACCTATAGGGAAATGCAGCATCTGCCATTGTCTTTGCAAAAACCAGGACTGAAACTTGATGTTCATTTCTAAAAATGATGTTCCTTTCAAGTGAACTCCAAATCTAGAAACCTTAAACCCCCTGGCAGCCATCGGCCCCTGCCTTTGCCATAAAGACAGTGGTTTTCCTATAGCTTGACTCTTTCATATGGTGGTTTTCTGCATTGCTGTCTCCATAAATGAATCTTTACACCTGAGGAGAACATCCCTCTGCTTCCCTGCCAGGGCTGTTTTTCCTCTCACTGTACTCCAAGCTGTCTTGTAGTTATTTTTGTATTTTTCAACTTTCTTTTTCCTTTTCTTTATATTACTGCTGAAGTGGTGGCAATTCCCTGTAACAATATAATCTTGTGCAATTTATCATGATAAATCTATTCCACAAGCATAATGGAGTCCCTAATTACTAGGAAAAAAAAAACTTCTATAGGCAAGAAAATTCAGTGCAAGGCATACAGAACTTATGCATCACTGCAGCTGAAGAACTGACAGGGAAAAAGCTCTCCTGCTGCTGATAATCCACTACAATGCATCGCTGCTGTGGTCTACTCATAACCCTTGCAATGAGATTTTAATTCCTGAAGTCTTGAACTAACAACAGAGCTGCAGAGAGGGAGACCCCGATGTGGGGAAGAGGAGCAGTGACCTTTGCAATTGAACTCGCAGGGAAACAATGCACCCTAGCCCAGTCCTGATTTTTTTCTTGAAACAAAGTTGGCCACCAGCTCAGGGAGATGTTGGAGTCACTGTCCCTGCAGGTGCTCCAGAACCATGGGGATGTGGCACTGAGGGACGTGGTCAGTGATCATGGACGTGTGGGTTGGGTTTGGGCTTGGAGATCTCGGAGGTCTTTTCCTACCTTTATGATTCTACGATTCCAGGCATCCCCCACCCCCAAGAAAGTGACAGAAGTGGCTGAGGTGTTGAGCAGGTTATATGGCTGGGGTTGGCATTAATCATGCTATGGGCCGGGTGTTCTGAGGAACTGTGCTGATTTCTATATAGGATCTTCTTTGTACAGCTCAGAACATCCAGAAGGAAAAACAATGAGGAATGTGGCCCATTTGTAGTATACAAGATGTGTAATTTATACAAGATGTGCAGTATAACATATAAGATTTGTATTATGCACTACGCATACAGCATTAAGGTGCCCGCTTTTTATTTTGAAGTTGATCATAGAATCAGAGAAAATCCTGAGTTGGAAGGGACCCATAATGGCTACTGAGTCCAATTCCTGGCTCCACACAGGACCACCCAAAACTGAAATCCTTTGGGCTTTGGCATTGTCTTGAGCTCCGACAGCTTGGGGCCATGCCTACTGCCCTGGGGAGCCGTTCCATGCCCACTGCCCTCTGGTTGCAGAGCCTCTTCCTTGCACACAGCATGACCCTTGGCTTCTCTCCAGGGGAACCGAGCCCTGTTGCCCCATGTGCCCCCTCCACACAAGACCCTTGGCATCTGCAGAAACACCCAACCGCTGCTCCTGGCCCTCATTGCTGGGCTCCTCAGGGTGAGGCTGTGAGTGCTGGGGAAGGACACATGTTTCCCATTACTGTATAGAGCTGTAGTGACAAGAGATCTGACAGAAGAGAGGGGCCGCAGGTGGGGGAAGGCTCTCCTGTTGCAGGGGCCTCATGATTAATAAAATAGTGGAGAAGGTGAGAGCTGCAAATGAACTCAGATTTGCAATGGGTCTCTTTAGCCCGAGCAAGCAAACAAAAAGAATTCATTTTACAAAGCAGACTGGCCAGGTTTGGGGATGTGCTGTCCAAATCCATGCTGTATCACTCGAAACCGCCGCAAGAAAAATACAGTACACCAACCCGCCCTCTGTTTCTATAAATCACTTCATTTCACCAAAGTCACTCCCAGCACTGCTCTCACGAGCTGCTGTCCCACTCCTCACCCCGCTTGGAAGCACTCCCTGGTTTCCAGGATTGTGTTACAATCCCATTTGTTTTTCCCTATAAACCCAGCTCATGACGTGGCTCTTCCCATCCCTGCTGTTACAATGCAGTATGCAATTTTGCGTTTGCTTATGACACACCATGATCCGAGCAGTATAAATATCATGGCCGATCTGGTGTTAATCATCTCGGTCCTGTCGATGGGAGGGCTATTGGAAATGCACGATAGCTCTGCAGGTTATTCATAGCATCAGCTCACTAATTTTTACTGGAATGCATTCACGTCTGAATGACATGTTTATTGGAACTTCTTTTGCAGTCAAAGAGAGTTATTGTGGGCATGGGCTAAATGCATTCAGCCATTATATTCTGCAAGCCACAGCTAAATGCCAGATTAGGGTTGAGCTGGGTTGGAACAGCCCATCTATAAAGTCTCCTTCAAGTGTCACCAAAACAGACTTGCTAAAGAGTCTACAGGCTACTGGCTGTATATTAGCCCCATACATTAGCTCTTAGCCTAATAATAAAATAATAATAATTGTCAGAGCTACAAATGTTGCAGCCAGGCAGGGAGTGCTTGGAAAATGCAGCTCTTGAAGAGAGTAGGTCATCGGCCAAGAGAAATAAATTTCCTTCAGCTCCCAGCACGCCAGCTGTGCCTGAATCAGCTGTGATGCGCGATGTGCGCAGATGGGTTTATCTGCCTGGAAGTGGAAGGAAGGTTTTCTTGAATGCAGCCAGCCAAGTGCCCTCAGCCCCTCTGCTCCCCAAGGAAATCTGTCTCCAATTCCATGTCTTGCCTCCATATCCGATCCTAAAGCCCTGTGGTTGCTTTGCATGACTGTGATAAAATCGTAGACTCATCATAGCATGGTTGGGTTGGAAGGGACCTCAAAGGCCATCCAGTATTGACTCCCTGCCATGGGCTGGTTGTTCCCCACCAGAGCAGGCTGCCCAGGGCCCCATCCAACTTGGTCTTGGGCACCTCCAGGGATGAGGCATCCACTGCTTCTTTGGGCATCCCATTCCCTCCATAGTGAACTGGTATTCTGATGGGTTCCATTAGAAAAAAAAAAAAAAGACTCCTGACAATTTCCCACTGGCATGTTTTTATTGGGAACTTTCTTACCTCTGCACCACAGTTTAATTTCTCTTTCCATCCTTGGGAGTCTTGGGCAGCAAAGAACAGCACATGGTTCTCCTTCCTCTCCTCAGCAACAGAATTGAATGAATAGAGGCCAGCCCAAAAAAATTGTCGAGTGCCCTTATTTGCAAACTACTCACTTTTCAGTCTATGTGTATAGTTAGTGGGTAAGTCAGGACAATAAGAGCAACAAAAGCTTTCATGGAGTTGATTCAGAAAGTATTAAATTAAAATGCAGACTTGAAAAATTACAAGAAATAACTTCATTCCAGCTTTGAGATCTCAACTCCTTTCTGACACCAAATAGTGAATCAAAAAACTGGAATAACTCTTGCTGGGTTATTTTTGCAGAAACTCTGCACAACTACAGGCAGGAGCCCAGAGCATTGCAAAATGCAAAGCACAAAGGACTTTATGCATTGTAAACCACTCCAGATTAAGTATTAGTAGAACTAATTTTTCTTATTGTTGTTTTTTGTATTCAAGAAGACAATATTTCTTAATTAAAAAAAAAAAAAAACATGCTATTTTTTCCCACAGCTAAATTTTGGAATGAAACTGGAGTCTGATTAGAAGTGATGTGAAAAGAAAATTGGGTAATGCAGCATTAATGCCTTTCTTCAGAGGACACAGTGGAGGATGGTTTTGCAAGCTCGCCTGTTTTGTGTTCCCTCTCTTTCCTTTGCAGCCCTCGTGTTAGAGGGAACAACAGAAAGGGGCCACTCAAGGCTTAAATATAGGCAGATGGAAATTTCCCATGTGAGGACAGGCAGAAAAATTTGCTGAGACATCAAAATGTAGCCCTGCTTGCCTGGAAGTGGATGTGAGCAACAGCACCTTCCAAAGCTAGTAGATAGGAAGAGGGCTCGTTTCTTGCCCCACAACTGTTCACAGTCCAGATGAGAGGGGTTATGAGCAATTGAAATACTCTTTGGAGAAATGGTTAAAGCAGGAGTATGATGGTGAGGGAGGTGGCAACTGCTCTGTGTTCTGTTTGGATGAACAGAACGCAGCCTTTCAGAGTCTATGGGGGGAGGCTATAAGAAAGAAGAGGACAGACTCTTTAAGAAGATTTGTTGTGAGAGGATGAAGGGAAGTGGTTTCAAACTGGAAGAGGGGAGATTCAGATTGGATATAAAGAAGTTTTTTAAGAAGGGGAGTGAGGCACTGGCACAGGATGGCCATAGAGGTGGTGGTGCCCCGTCCCTGCAGACACCGACCATCAGGCTGAATGGGGCTCTGAACACTGAGGGTGTCCCTGTTCATTGCAGGGAGTGGGACCAGATGGCCTTTAAGGGTCCCTTCCAACTCTAACAATTTTATGACTCCATACAAAAACAAAGATCAAAGCAAAAGTTTGCAACCAAAACTTCCCAACCATCTCCTCGCCATCAGGTTTTGGCCAATCACCCATGGTCCCTAACTATAGTCCTTCCAATAGGGACCACAGGGTTTCTGGTTCCCACCATCCCCTCCCCTGATGCCAACTCTGTGACAAGCAAGGTGTTTACCTCCCCTTCACCTCATTTTCTCTGCTGGTAATGATGGGCAGTCATGATTGCAGCCTGCTTTGATGAAGCATCCTGTGATCTGCAAACGAAAAACGCGGGGTAAATGCAAGAAGCGTAATTATTATTATCACTAAAGAAGCTTCCTGGTGACCTCGCCACTGGGGTATAGATTCATGATTGGTTAAGATCGAAAGGGCGATGAGTCAATGTGTTTAAACATGCCGTCACATTCTCTATACACCCAACTGGGCCTTGGTGTCTTGGTGAACTGTAAATATTGCAAGCTTGGTTAACCTGTGTTTTGGAACACTGCAATTACCTTTGCCTTTGATAATCTTCTGAGCCCTACCAGTCAGTGCTGGGGTTTGGAAATTCGCAGTCGATACTCTGCCATACAAGCCAGGTTAGTTTTCAGCCCATGTTTTGCTACAACAAATTATGTGCAGACCTCAGGAATGAGAACTCAATACTGCTTGACATTTACAGTGAGTATTTAATTTCAGAAAGAGCCTTTGTGTAGAGCAGAGTAACACAGCAATGAAAAGCCCCTTCCAGCCTGAAAAGCAGCTGCTATTTAGTGTATTATAATCATTTTATGCTGCCCCCTAAAACAGAGGGTGAGGATTTGAGTGCTGCATCCTGTTAAAATTACAGAATTCTCGATAGGCTGAAAGCTGTTTTCCAAACGGGAGTTTAGCTGTAATTATGGGTCAGACAACTTCTCTTAAGCAAAAAGCCCCCTGATTTAACAACGTGACACAACATCACTGCAGGGCCTTTGTTTTTCAGCCTCTTTTTCTACCTCTCATTTATTAAATTAATCTGGGCAGAAGGAGGAAACAACACAACCATGGGAAGGCTGTAAATCTGCCTGCTTTTGAGCATAACTCCAGCCCTGCATAGAGAGAGGTTGGGAAGCCACTTCCTCCATCGACAGGTTATTCCATAATTATCCTCCACCTTCCCCTGAAGCCTGGGGCAGGGATGCTCAGCATGGGGGACACAGCACCCAGCCCTTGTGCAACACAGCTCTGCTATCAGTGTCCTTGGCGTCTTCCCACAGCCGAGACAAGAGCTCCGTGGTTATTTGGAGCTGTCTGTAATTTGTGGGGTCCTCCCATCATTTTATTTGCTCTTAAATATAGGACTGGGAACTCCTGTGTGGAGTCGTCCTCGTAGTTCTTGGTGTTTCCTGTGTACTGAGCGTGCTGTGTGCTGGCAAAATACCCTTGTTTACTGCTCTCAAAGGCTTTGGCATGTCATACATTAGGCCTGGCTTCCTCCCCAGCCCCTTGTAATCATGATTACCTGAATAGGCAGTATGAAAGGCTTTCAGCAGTCCTCCCAAGAAAATCTCTAGGATGTCCCATTCAGCGTCTTTTGTAGAAACGATGGTCAGTAAACCTCTTGGGAATATCGGGATCATCTGTCATTAGCTTCCAGCTCATCCCCCTGTAGCCAAACTGGCTCCTGGCTGGTTTCCTCCTTGGATATTTAAAGACTGTTGCAGTATTTATCTCTTTCCTTCGCTATTTGTGTGCTAGATCCTCAGGCTCACAGTTCATCGCTATTTCCATCACTTTTCCCCTGTTTCAGGAAGAGGCAGTGCTTTCTCTGGAGGTTATGGGTGGAGGGGGAGAGCCATGGACAGACTGAGAGCAGGGCTGGGATGGTTGCAGCCTGTGAGCTGTTCCCATGGGCTTTATGTAGAGTCATATAATCACAGAATCATTGAGTCATAGAATGGCTTGGGTTGGAAGGGGCCTCAAATCCCATCCAATTCAGACCCCTGCCATGGGCTGGTTGCCTGCCACCAGATCAGACTGCCCAGGGCCCCATCCAACCTGGTTTTGAACACCTTCAGGGAAGGGGCACTCATGTCTTCTACGGGCAGTATGTTCCAGTGCAACCCATGCAGCAGCCATTTCACATCACAGACTCTGGGATGGGAACCCTTGGGAGAGCTGAGCTTGGGCTGCTTTCACCTCTTAAGGCCACAGGCAGTTCTGGACCTGTGAGCTGCAAGGAGACAAACCCGATGATTTCTGCACTAAGCCACATAGTCTCCTCAAACAGCTCCTTAATGTGAACCATGTGGCTGTTGAGCCCCAGCCGTCGGTTCTTACTTCAGCTTAGCCCGTGTTTGTTCTAATGTTGAGCACTGTCAGGCGACAGAAGTTTTGGGCTAAGGAAAGCAGTATTCCTGGAAATCCTGCTGCCATAAGAATGTCTCCAGGACACTCACCTAAAGGGTTTTTAGACCCCTCCTGTTAAAACCTGCACCTCCCTGTGTTGCTCTAGGGAAAGAAAATGGCTCATTACAGAACGTATCCCTTTCCCTACAGGGTTAGGCACAGGGATGGCCGCATCATTTCTAGCATCTGCTGAGAACTGGGGAGAAATTCGCCCAGGGGAAGGAGAGAGGCATGCTCTGCTGCTGAGCCCGACAGTTGCCAGGAGCACTTCATTCTCCTGAGCTCCAGGCAGCAGCTCCTAGGTTAAGGAGTACACATGCTTTGCATGGCCATCCCTTCATCAACAAAATGGAGCTCATCCTGCTGCTCCCTCTACCCAAGAGCAAGCCTTGCTGCTTTGTTCAGATAAAAATAATGAATCCTTTTTTTTTTTTGCTGTTTGTCTTAGGTACTAAAGAAAACACAAAAACACTCCTTAAACATGTAGAGATTATTAGCCAGTGTATGGACATGATCCACCCAAAGGGTCTCTCCTTGCCCATTCTGCAAGCCTTGCAGAACTGTGTGCAGGGACAAGCAGATCCAAGTCCATGACGTTTTTCCCCCTTCTTTAGTACTTCTGCTAAAATAGCTGCTCATAAAGATAACAAAGCTGGGAGAAAACATCTTGAGGCAAACTGGAAGCTCATTACAGGCCCTGTGCTGGAAATGGTTGTCTCACATTTCCAATAAAGCACAACAGGTATTTGGGCAGGTTGGCTCCAAGCAGCCCATCCCCACCAAACCCTCTGGCTGATTGCAGAGGTGTCAGCCCATCGATGGCTGCACCGCTACGTGCTAATATCTTCTCCTGGACAGCCCTGTTTCAGTAGCTTAAGCACTAATCTACATTGTTTGTATTTGTATGGAGACCTGCTCTGCAAGAAAGCTGCTTTCCATGCTCTTTCCTGAACAGTTAATCCACCTGCTAGTTCCTTGCCTGGCCCACTTCTGCGGGGAGCTGCTCTCTTTGCAGGATAAGACATGCATGGCTTAATGCTCCCAGTGAGAGTGCCTGCCTTATTCAAATCTTAGACATACAATTGCCTTCCTGTTGTCAGTGCCAGCTCAGACAAGGAGGAGGCACACAGTCATTTGAATGTTTTGTCCTTCTTAAACAAGGCTGAAAGTGTAACCCTCCACCCAGCATCCCTCGCCTTGCCCCCGCTGGCCTGTTTAGCACACAGTGGGTGGAAAGAGTTATGCAGCCCTTTGTTCAGCTCACGTTCGTTGGTGTCTGTGCAGATACCCGTTATCAGCCTCGTGTGCTGCTCTTTGCTTTCAGCAAGGTCACATCTGCATAAGTCAGCTGCATTGAGAGAACGTGGCGTAGAGGTGACTTCTGCTTCCTGTGTGGCTCCTTTGGATTTGGATTTCCTTTGGAAATGATTATCGGTGTTTCTGCCATGTGAGTTTTAAGGTGCATGTTGGCCCATGACAAAACCATCTTTCCAAGACACACTAACAAAACAGTTTCGCGTCGCATTGAGGAACCATCTCCAAACCTCTGCAAGTCTTTCACCACACGTATCTTAGCTCATGGTGGCACAGTTCACACACCGAACAGCATCACATCTGGCTTATGCTGAATATAAAGTGAGTAAGAAGTGACTTAGTGACTCCATGCTTAAAAGTGCCATCAACTCACCTACATTGCTTAAAGAAATGCATCTTATACATTGTCATGGAAGTCATGGAAACTCAGAATCATTAAGGTTGGAGCAGCCCTCTCAGATTCCCAAATACAAACCCAACCCACCCCACCATGTCCACTGACCATGTTCACAAGTGCCACATCCCCATGGTTCTGGGACACCTCCAGGGATGGTGACTCCACCACCTCTCTGGGCAGCTGTGCTAATGCATTACCACTCGTTTGGAGAAGAAATTTTTCTTAATATCCAACCTGAACCTCCCCTAGGGCAATATAACCTTACATCTAATCTTATATACTCATACTTGAGTATATAATATTCATCTTGAAAAGAGACCTCTTCTGCAGCTATGCTCAACCCCATGTTAGATGGCTACCCTTCCTTCAGAGGGCAAGCAGATCAGCCCTCTGACAGAAGAAGGCATGAGCAGGGTGAATACTATCAAGATGTGATTCTCCCAGGGCCTCCAAGGGGTCAGGACCTGATAAGGGATCTCTCCTCTTTGAGAGCATCAGATTAAATCTGACCTACAGGCAGAAGGTGCTCCTATCTAATTGCTTCTTAAAAAAACAAGAATTGGTCCTCAGCTATTCATTTCCCCACCAATTTTGTGTTAATTTGCAGCCTTTCTGACATTTTTTGAAAAGCCTGAGCAAAAACTGAACAAGCTTTGGACTTAGAAAGCATTATTTATGAGCAAATCCCATGAAAAGCAAACTGGGGGAAAAGCTGTGATTTAGCGAGAATAAGCTTTTTTGATAAAGAAAAACAATAAGAGACAAGAGAATACTGTCAGTTAATAATGAAAAATAAGGGAACTAACAACACATTTGTAACAGTGAGGCCAAGGAGCCAGTGAGACAACTGGGCAAGGGATGTAGTAAATCCTACACAATTTGACACCTTTGCATCAAGTCTGAATGTCTTCCTAAAGGCCGTACAGTACCTTAGCCAAGGGTTGTAAGGCCAAGCACCACAGATGTGGGATAGAGCATCGATGTCCCACTGGCCTGAGCATTGATTGTGTGGTGTACCTTTGATGCTGACAATCTCAGGAGCCAGTGAGCTGGATGTGCCATGGAAGTGCCATGCCCAATTAGCCCAGGCTTGACTCTGCATCCATTCAAAGGACCCCTGGCTGGCTCTGCTGAAAGGATCTGCCTCTCTTCAATTAAGCAGTGTTTTTCCAGCTGCTATTGTCTCATCTTTTACGAGGAAAACTTTCATAGACTTTTTCTAGCTCATATGATTTTCCCATGGCAAGAACTACTTTGAAAAGAAAAAATATCAAAGCAATGCCCATTTTTTTTGTTTTAAGGAAAAGCTTCAATAGGTTCTTTTCCCCCTAAGCTTTGGTAGCCATTCTTGCTTTAATTTGAGCAGGGCTTATAGCAGTCAAAGTTATACTTGTGTTTACTTGACTTGAGGTAGACAGGACTAATCCTGCTTAAAACTGAACTAAGAATATCTACACAGTTTAATGAAATGGATTAAAGTTTACCTCATATTAAACATTAATAATCTGTCCTGTTCAGACAAGCCCTGGGAGGCTGGAGCAACATAATTCATTTGCCTTCATTGAAATTTCCTTGAAAAGAAGCAAATTAGGCACTTGTGTAGCGGGCAGGGCCCTTTGATATAATGGTGTGCTCACAAGAGATCTGGCTCCCTTCCTCTGTCGGATGAAAAGAGTTTCTTTTCTTAGATTTTATTTTATTTCTGAGTGCCTTATTAAAACAGCACAGCTCTTCCTGTTCCATTTGTGAGGTTTCTTTAGGGAACAGCTCAGCCTAGCACGAATTAAATGCTCCTTCAATTAATTTATATCTCTGAATGGCCTCAGCTGGCACGCGCTCATGCCACACACCTGGAGATGGAGATGTCAGAGTTTGGGTGGAAAGCCAAGATGGTCACACTGGTTCCTGCACAAAGCAATGGCTTTGTAAGGGAAGTCACATTGTTTCAAGGTATACTGTGGCTTTAATTGCTTTAAAGAGCAGGCTGAATTCCTACCGGTTCCTATTTGTTCCATCCATCTGTGTGTGTGTATGTGCATTTAGAGGCATGGTTAGTGGGCATGGTGGTGATGGGTTGATGTTCAGACTGAGTGTTGTTAGAGGTCTTTTCCAACCTTAATGATTTCTTTATATGTTGGCGTTTTCGTGCTTCTCCTCAAATTTCTGCTGACACTTGGGAACACCAAAAGGTGTTTTTCTTCCACAACCACCCATTGTTCTGCTAGTTATGAACCCTCAGCATACAACAAGATCAAACCCTGCAGAATTCATGCCTTTGCTACCGCCTGGCAGCCTCCCACTTCACGTGCACCAAAACAGCGCCGAGAGTCACTTGGTGAGCGATGGAAAAAAAAACCAAAACATCAACGCGAGATTGTTCTATTCTGGGGAAAGCACAAAAATGAAAGGTTCAGTACGTCCCCACCACTATATATTAAAAGCAGTGCTGCCTTTGAGCTACTGCTGCGGTTGCAGGGTTGCAGTCGGCGGCTCTTGAGCAGGGCAGGAACCGGCAGAACGGGACTTTCGAAGGAACCCAAAGGACTCCGGGAGATTTTCCTCCTGACTTCGCTCCCTTCTAGCTACAGATAGGACTGGGCAGGTCTCTGTCACAACCAGTCTGATCAGTGCTACCCAAACACAGCATAGGTGTAGTCTGTGCCCCGAGGAAATCAGAACTTCAGACAAGCTCATGCAGGCACTCCCACGCCAGCTGGTGCCAGTGGGGGTGGCGTGAAGATGATAGTTGAAAGTCATTGGGTTTTGTGGTTGGTTTGTGTGTGTGTGTGTGTGTTTTCTTTTCCCTTGCTGAATCAACAGGGAGTTGTTTTCGACCTTCTGTTTCCTTCAGTGAAGGTGGAAGCTTGTCTTCAGGCTTGGTGAGAAGAAAGGTTGGGCACAGGGCTGTGCCAGGAGCATCACCTGGCAGCCTGGGAATGAGCACATGGAGGCTTGGAGGAGCCAAGCAGCAGCTTGGGTCCATGAGAAGGTGCCCAGATCCATGAGGAGGTGATCAGATCCATGTGGAGGTGTCCAGGTCCATGAGAAGGTGCCCAGCTCCTGTTTACAGGAGTGGTTCACTTCATGCATGAAACTTGATCTAGGCTCTAGAGGTGAGTCTGAACCCCAGTGAGGCTGCAGGACCTCAGTCCTGCTTGTCTTCCAGCTGCAAACAGCTGGATGAAGCCTTCAGACACCCGGACCAAGGCAGGCTTGGAGCAGAGGCTGCAGGTCTCTGCTTGCAGCATGGATCTAGTCCCTCCCCCTCCTTATTGAAAAGCCTCCTAACCGAAAATCATGGAGCAGAAGTTCAACAGCTTCAACAGCTGCAGGCTGCCAAACATTCTTGCTGAGTGAGGCTGTTTGGGCACACCGAAAGATGGCTGAACCTGGGGCTTGCGTAAACCTTTCTTACCTGGAACAAAAGATCTGCTTCCATGGCAGTCAGGTGTACGCATGAATAGGGTGAAAACACGCTCAACCGGTCCCTGTGCAAAAAAAGACAGGTTTGACTGGAAGGGCTGCTTGTGCAGAAAGGGCCTGCCAGCATCAAAGGCAGATGTGCTGGGTGCTGCACAGCACGATTTGTATCTGCCGGAGCAGAGCCCAGTTTTACAGCACTGAAGGCCACAACTGGCAGCCAGCCTCAGGCTCCAGCAACGCACCTGGTTTGCATAAACGCGTCTGAGTCCATCCATCCATCCAACTCCCCAGGAGAGCTGCAGCACCAAAACCCCAGTTTTGGTGCTGCACCAAAACCCCAGCAGCCCTGTGGCTGCTCACTGCCCGTGTTAAGGATCTAACCCTGCAAGGTGCATGCACGGATGCTCAGGGCTCGCCTGAAGAAGTGGTTGCTTTCAGATCCTAGTGCTGATATGATTTGGTTTTGTTTTCCATTTCACCCATTTCTCTTTCACTTCCTTCCTGCCCTGCAGGAAGCGATGGCAATAAATATGTCCCATCACCTGCTCCTCCTGATCAGAGGTGGCAGCTCCTGGAGCCACAGGACAAACCCTGAACAGTCCATGGAGAGGAAAGAGCTGAGGTGGATGGGACGTGGGGGAAACAACGGGTAAACCCCCAGCATCTGATCACCTCCCACGCTACTCTGTGCCCTCCTGTCCCCCATCCACCTATACACGCATTTTCATGCACCCATCACCACCGAAGCTCCTATTTTACATGTAGGACAGGTGGAGATTTACTGACTTTTTCCACATGCAATAAAATAGTACTACTAATTACGATAATAACAGCAAGTGCTAGCTGCGCTCTGCCTGCTTAATTTCCACCTGCTGTTTATTTTCAGTTTGATGTGGTATTTGCTTCCTGTCATGCATTCTTGCAAATCATTTCAGTGCCGCCTTATCTTGCCTATGTGGTTCACCCAAGGAGTGGCCGAAACGTGGCTCTGACCAAGGGTGACACCAAGAAGGAGTTCCTGTTCTTCTATCTCCTGTAGGAGGGGAAAAAATTGAAATTTCTCTTTTCCCCTTCCGCCTACATCTTTGCAACCCATCAAGCTGCAAGGATTTTTGTCCAGCTGCAAAACATCTGTTCTTCATGGAGAGGTGTTGGCACAGCTGTAAGCCCTACAAGGATCAGGTTAAGGGGCTTTGGGCTTTTTGTTCTTAGATAGTATTTCTTTAAAGCTTGGAACATTGGTAAAGAGTAAGAAATGCAATCAATAAAAAGAGATGCGCTCAAAGCCTCAGCATCACCACAAGCAGCTCAGTGCAAACCAAGGACTGCATCCATCACATCCTTCCCAATCAGGAGCTGGTGGGTCCTTCTCACATCCATCTACAGTGGCATTGGGTCCCTTGCATCTAACTGCCCCCGTGTACAAAGTCCCAAAGGGTGACCCCCATTTCCCCAGCAGATCCCCGAGGGGCTCAAACCCAAAAGCAGGAAGCAAGGCACACTGAGCTATTTTAGTTGTGTTATGAGCTTTTATTTAAAAAGCACATTTATACAGCAATAATTTCGCAGATACAAACTTTCATTTTGTATTCTACAAAAGTCTTTGAATATTCTTCTCTTTACAAAATGGAACATTACAAAAATACAGACAATTTAATATGATTTTTTTTTTTTATACAAATGTCTCTAATTGTAGTTATTTTCATTAAAATATTACTACCACAGAACTACAATATTTTAGTCGACTATAAAAAAAATTAATTCAATGCTTCTTTAAGCAGCAAAATGTAAATAACACAGGTCAGGACACAGTTTATAGTCATAGTGGATATATCTAAAATTGTTTCAGAAATAATATTTTACATAGTTAATTTTTAAGGTTTTATACATTATTTATATAATATTTATATATAAAAAAAATCATAGCTTGCTGTAGTTGAAATGATAGGACGGATTCTGTAAGAAGGATGTGCAAATGGCCATTCTGCATGCTTTGTGTGATCCCTTTGCAAATGCGCTCTGTGAAAGATCTGCAAGCCAAAAACTTGTGGTTTCTGGGCAAAAAAAAAAACAATAATCCTACAAATCACACTGGGTAGAGGCACAGCTGGCTTCCCACTGGTGTCATCAAGCAGAGCACTAGGATGCCAATGGGAGAAATGGGGGAGGGGGGGATGTACAAACGGACTGGACACCCAGGCTGGGACGTGCCGCCCAGCAGCCCGTCCCAAAAGGGCAGAATTCAAGGTTCCCCAGGACTCAGCCCTGAGGTCGAAGTGCGAACAGGTCTCCAGCCAAGCCGCCGCTACCCAAACTGTGAGCGTGCAGAACGCCTGCTGCCATTCAGAGGGGGGAGGACCGGGAAGCAGAGGATGCTCTTTTCCATTTTAGGGCCATTTGCAGCTGCTGCGCGTGCACGGTCGGCTCAGGATGAAGCCTCGCCAGGAAGCGAGCGGGAAGGAAGAAATGTGGGTTTGTGATCCGAGGGTACATTTGTTCAGCCTCGCCGTTCATCTCAGGACTGCTTGTGAAAGGTGTGTGGTTTGAACAGAGACCCTCCGGAGATCCTCAGCTGGGCAAGCTCCTTCTATACTAAGTCACAGTATGGAAAAGTGGAGGCAGAAACAAACTAAGAAAAAAAAAAATAGCAACTCTTACAAACCAATCCCAGATCTTGACTCAGTGCTGTTGCTCGTCTGTAGTGCTATATAATTTGTGAGTTGTTTTTTTTTTTTTCCTTGCCTGCATTAGAAATCTTCATCGTCAAAAATAATAATTAAAAAAAAACAAAAAAAAACAACAACCGAGATGGCCAGCTTTCCAAAATCCCTTAGTGTTCTTTACGCTATGAACAATTTGGCGTTCACTACAACATGAACACTCAAACCAATTGCACATCCAGAACTCCAGCACCTCTTTGCTTGCTCGGCTTTTTGCTGGGTGTTTGTTTCTCACTGTTGCTTTTAGTTGATCACCACCACTCCTTTCCTCCAAATGTCGCGAGTTGAAAAAGACCACAGAGTAAGACTTTACCGGTCGGGCAAGAAAGTCTCTCCCTACATTCTACTGTCTGATGAGATTTGAGAGCAGCAGGTAGTTGCTGTCAGCAGTCATTTTTGCAAAAAAATAAAAAATAAAATACAACACCAATCCGATTGCTCAAAGGCCTACACCATGTTGTGATGGTTATTGCGTTCGATGATGTCCACAGGTGAGAGGATCTCCTTCCGGATGGGGGGTGGAGGCAGGCAGGTCTTGGGCTTGGGCTTGAAGAGGTCAGAGACATAAAACACCTGTGGGAACAAGAGGGAGAGTAAGCTTAACCCCACTGGGTGATGCTTCATTCAACAGAACACACAGTTGTTTAGGTTCAAACACCTGCTGTGCAATTGAATTCCTACAGAGAGCCCCCGATCTCAAGTGCCTGCTACCACCTTTCCTTACAAGATGGAAAAAGGTTCAGACGGCAGAAAACAGCATAAAAATATGATGAAGCATAGAATGGCTTGGGTTGGAAGGGAGCCCAATGATCATCAAGGTCCAACCCCCCCTGCCACAGACGGGGCCACCGACCTCCAGAAATGGATGGTTCAAAGTGGATGACGGATCCATTTCGTTTATCGCATCGGCGAGAGCGATACCCTAACCTCTGTGAATGGGGTGAAAAGCCAGGAAACAGATACACAGCTCACACTCACAAAAAAACAAAGGTCTCCAGCCAGCCTGACTCATGCTGCTGTTTTAGTGTTGGGATCAGTGTGAAACAACACATTCAGGCAGACATCAGGTAGGCCTGAAAAGACTTCAAATCCAAGCCACACTAAAAGCTACATGCAACAAACCCATGGTGAGCAACGCTCTCCTCTTGTCCCTTTCCCCACCCCACAGGGAAGAGAGGAGGAGCCGTTCCCAACAACTATTTCCTAAATATCCCGTGATGTCAACCTTCTCCCGGATGTGAAAAAGCCAGCACTTGGCAATTTTGGGAGGCAGCAACACAATAAGGAACAAAGTGCTGGGAGGAAACTTCCACATCCTCCTTTGGCAGCCGCTGCACAAAGCTTATCAGCACCGGCGCACCAGGGCACTTTCTCCCGTGCCAAACCCCAGCCCTACACCAGGAGGAAAAGGAGTCAGACAATGCAGATGCTCCAGAGGTGATGAAAGGCAATGAGGGCTTTTCTTTCTGTTAGCTGGTACCAAATCTCCAATCTTAGGTCATGCTTCTGCCAAATTTGCTGGCTTCATCCCTCGGGCGTTGTCAAACACTGATAATTCAGGGCAAGGTGTGAGCAAGCAAAGTTGGGAAGAGCAACACATAGTGCTGGGAAGTCATAGGAATTAAAAGCATATTTGACTTTTCTCCCACAGGTCTCACATGCAATTTCTAAACAACAAGCCAAATTAGGGGAAAAAAAACATGTTGCTCAAATGGATGATATCAGATTGATGCCTCTGAGTTGGTAATATGGGGAAGAAACTAAGATGTTCCTCTGCCTCTCTGTGTTTTCTAGCTACCCACAATTCCAGTTGTCCTTGGAAACAACTTCTGCAAGTCTGTATCAGCACAGGCAGATAAGAAACTGAGCTGAATAGACACCGACTCTGCTATAAATGGCAATTCACTCCTACAGTCGTAACCGCGGGGTCAGGAAGCTCAACTGTTGTTGTTCAGCTTTTATTGCTTCATGGAAACACACGGAAGGAGCTGACAGGCAAAACAGCTCTTTTCTCAGGGACTTGTTGGTATCTGGCCATATAACAGAGCTGACAAAGTCACTTAGGGGGCATCCAAGTCGCAGTGTCTGCACCTCCAGCTCCATTGCAGAATTCAGCAGGACCTACAGCAGATCACAAGCCTGGATCTGGCCTCTTGCTGCAGCATCTCAGTGTAAAGGCATCTTGAATTTCTCTGGCAATGGTTATCTGCTCAGCTTTAATAAGCGTAAAACCCCTGCTAGGCCGGCTCGGCGTGTTTTTGGTGCCAGTTTGTTTGTGTGCCCACCTCAGAGAGCTGGATTCAATCAAAACGATGTCCAATTTCTGCACTGACATGGCCATGACAAATTGATTTACAGGAAGAGATGGCTCTGTGCAAGAAGCATATGGGGATAGCTGAGTCTGGTCCTTGTTTTGGACAGGAATGAGGTACGGGAGAGTGTCATCCTGCATATTTCAGCTTTTGCTGTGCTGCTCGCTGCTTTTCAGAGTGTAGTTCAGAGACTGGGTAAGAGTTTTCACTTCTTCTCAAACTGCATTTCACTTCAACGTGGCTGGAGGTTATACAAATACTTATAGGAATTATGAAACGTGATCTTTTGGGGTTGAAGCAGTGTTAAATCCTCCTGATGTTTGAAATGTTTTACACAAAAAAGGACTAATAAACGTGCAAGATTTTTCACTTGGATTAGTTCCATTTCCTGTAGAAGGTGCTCTCCACCCATAAAGAAAACTTGACAGCAGAAGACCAAGCGTCTGTTACACCGAGCAATTCGAGATGTTGTATTACCACTTAACATTTCATATTCCTTCTCAGTATACTGAAGAAGTTGTTAATCACAGACAGAGCGGTTAAAACAACCATCCAATCAAATCAGAGCAGTATCAGGAGCACGTCCTTCCAACGCCTGCCCTTTTCTCCCTCCAGCAGAAGAGACAAACTACGCGGCACATAGCAGGCTGCCTACAATGCAAGCGTAAGAACTATTTCCATTTAAGCAGTCCTCATCATATTTCACCCTGGAACTGAGTCCGAATGTTTCATCAGCTGGAAGTGCTTGACACTAATGTCTTCTGCTTGTTATTTCAGGCACTGGAGGACCAACGCGTCTGCAGCAGCACAACCTGGATTTAAGTTCTGGCAGTCCTCAGAGATGAAACCCACAATTGGCTTCTAGCAGAAATTATAGCCTGATAACTGTGGTGTTTTAACAGCCATCATCAGACGTGCTCCTGAAGGTTTTGCTGTGGGAATGGAAAGAGCAGCAGGTCCCTGCCTCCACTTCAGAGCATCCTCTGCACAATCACACAAACCCAGAGCTGGGGCCAAGCACCCCCAGGACATTGCTGTGATCTCCATCCACCCAGGGAGCCTGCAGTGAGGATTTCCCAAATGCTGCCTCCAAAAAGCATGGAAACAAGCTGGGAAGGGCAGTGCCAGCAGATCCACGTCCATCCATGAAGCTCCCAGCAGCTGCTTCCGATGCCTCGGCACAGGAAAGCCACCCCAGCCTGCTGTTGCCTCCCCTTCCCAGCACAGCCTCCATCTGTTGGGGGAAAAGGCCAGATCTGCTGCTTGTCCCAGCCAGGAAGCACAAGGATGTCTGCACTTAGCATCCGGAGAACTGCTGCCTTCCTGACACCATGATCTGGCCAGCCATAGCCCTATGCCTTAAACACCACTGTTATCCCACTTCCCAACAGAGACACACAGAGAGGTGACCACCCCCTGCTAACAAGACCCAGTGATGTGCACTTGATGTGTGCACCTACTGAGTGTCCTGGAGAGGAAAAGATTCCCAGGATGTGTACAAAAACCCTGGTGATATTTCTGTGAAAGATAAAGGAACTGTAATAGTGCTTCTAGCAGGCAGTAAGCAGCAGCACATCTCTCTGCTGGCTTTCTGAATGGGACACTGGCACTAGGCAATGGTCAAACCCAACAACTGCTGCTCAGCAGGTTAATAACGCTTCAAAAAAACTTCCCAGCAATACCATTTCTTGACTTGGCTTTGGATTGTCACCAATGAGTGGAAAGGACATGAATAACCTTGTTTTTCTCCTTGCAAAATAAAACTTTAACAAAACTTGCCCCCAGGTATGCTTTACTTTTACATCAGTTCAAATAACGATAAAAAACAGAAAGCAGTGGGCTGTTAAAACTTTGGTTTGGGGAGTTGGTACAGAGATGCGAATAACCCCAGCCCCTTTGTTTCTGTACAAGGCAGCAGCCCTGAAAGCAGTTGCCCCCCAGCCCCCAAGCATTCCCATCTGTCAACTCCAGTTATGGGGCTTGCAATCAGGGCACTCCTCTGAAAGTGAATTGCATGAGAACAGCCCAGGCTGCCGCAGACAAGCGGGAACAGCTTTTGTTAACAGTCTTCAACAACATCAAACACCCCAACACAAGAGGAGGGAGTTACTGGGGGAGGGGGTAGGTGCAGCAGTGCTGGTGTCCCCTAGCAGCGCGTCCCCCTCCCGTACAATTGCCCCTGTTGGAGCAGGACTTACCACGCAGTAAGCCACCAGGGCTCCCTGTGCAAAGCCTGCCAGCACGTCGGTGGGGTGATGCTTGTGGTCTGACACACGGGACAGGCCAGTGTAAAATGCCATCATGATCAGTGTGAATTGCAGCAGGGGACGGAGCAGGCGGGCGCCCTTCCACGTGAACCTGGCCTGCAGATAGAACTGTGGGGAAGAGAGGAGAAACAAAAAAGGTTGTGTTAATTTGAGGCTTCTTCTGCAGCAGGGAGGAGGTAGGGCAGCTTGCACTGCTTTAATACAAAAGGGAGCGATGCTTTTGCTGGGTTCCCTGAAACCACAAATAACTTAACACCGCCATTTACCTACTGAAGCAGAATTAACAGAAAGATGATACAGGGGAAGCACTGCATTAGTGGATTTAGCTTGTTTGGCTGTTGCATAAACATTATATTTACCCCTTGTTTGGAAAGAATATGCACCAGGCTCTTCAGGGGAAATGAAACATCATGTCCTTGGAACAGAGCAGATGCTCCAAATTACCCAAACTGTTGTTAGCCAATTAGCATGGAAGAGAGCAGTACCAAAACAGCTTGGTGCTGGCTAACAGGCATTATAATTCTGGGGAGTATTTCTGCAAACCACTCAGAGCCTGGGAACAGGGCCACATCCCCATTGCACACTCCCTACACCATGCAAACTGCTCCATGCAATGCAGTGGGATGAGCTGCAGCACTTGGGCCTCCACAGCACCCTACATATCTGCAGCCTCCTGGGCTGAATATCCCTGCATTAGGCCACTTCTCTGCTTTTTGAAAGTGATTCCTGTGCCTGGGACTAAGATGACTCTCCAAACTCTTTAAAAGTCTCCATAAAAAAACAAAAACAGCATTTGTTGAGTATCATTTCTAATGATATACAATATTCTACTATTGCCATGGTTTAGGCTCAGGAATACTTCCAGATCCAAGGTACAGTGCAAAACTCAGTTTCCAATTTGTTGTTGTAGAGCAAAAATAGCTCTGAGTATTTTATCATTTCAACTGTTACTATTAGTTCTACCAGGGAAGTTTGAAACCTAATAGCTTCTAATACCATTGTACGATTCTATGGTCTTACTTCAGGCTTTGTCCCATCAAATCCTTTAAGAAAGGGATTTGCTGTTGGATCATCTGACGTTTGTCCTTTATGCACAGCTCTCAAACTAAACCCCCAAGCTTGGACTAAGCAGGTAAGTTATGGTTGAAAAAGCAAAGTATCAATTAAAAATTAGCAATGAAAAGCACTGAATTTGAACACACAAAGTAGGCATTATTTGGAGGGCAAATAGTTCTATAAAACAAGGGAAAACACCAAACCTGAGTGAGATCTGTGCTTTGGTCAAAATGGCATCAACTAGATCATACTTGGATTTTACATTTTCTTTAGAAACAATCACAGAACTGCCCAGCCTCTGCCTGAGTCCCCTGGCTCCGTTACCTCCTGCTCCAGGCACTGGCCAAAGAGGTCAGAAACCATCAGAGCAAAACACGTTTCTACTGCAATGTCCATTCCCCCACTTGCATGCCACTTGCACACCATCCTCACTGAACCTCATTGAAACCAGCCCAGGAATTCAAAACTTATCAGGATCTGCAGGCTGCCAGGCAGACAGACAGATGCAGATGGTGGGGTCTCCCCAGTCCTGTTTGCATAGGAAATGGCACTGAAATGGTGCAAGGGTTTGTTTGTGTACTGATTCACTCCTTCCACAACACGACCCTGGGTTGTGCATTTTGTGCATATGCTTTAAGCGTTTATGAAGGTAGAGAAGCACTGCACTGTATATGCTGGGAGGCACCAAAGCACCCAGTGCTAATTGATACATTTCTCTGAAAATCTGCTTTTTTTTGACCACCTGGAAGCTAAAGTCTGCTAGGTTTGGATGGGAACAAGGGGCTGAATGGAACCCTTCCTTGGAGGGGTGGAGAGCAAGAACACAGCCTGGCTCATCTCCTCCACAGCTCATTACAAGGCAGCAGGAGGCAGGAGCAGCAGCAGCCACAGGAGCAGCCTGGAGAAGGGGTGGATGAAGTGAAGCGAGGTCATGTAGAACCTGAGTTTGTTTGGAGCTCCCATCTACTGCCTGGCTTCTGGCAGGGGCTGAGTTACCACAGAGCAGATGGCTTAAAGGACATCATTTTGCTTTTCTCCTGCCAGGGGACTTCCAAGTCTTGGTGGGGACAACCCACAGTCACACACAGCCCATTGGGGAGGAGTTGGTATGGGATGTAGGCTGAGAACATCACCTCCAGTCTTCTGGGGCTTTCTGCCACCCAAACATCCCATCCTGTTCACACTCTCCCCACCACAAGTCTGAATTCCATCAACCACATCCCTTAGTCACTCTAAGGCTTCCTTCTGGGAAGCGGCCAGGCTTGTTCCTGACCTGCAGTTACCTCCTTCTCCAGCCCCATCTGTACCCAGAGCAATATGGGGCAAAAGCCCTTGAATCTAAACTCAGCCCTGTGTAACACCCAGCCTCATCTGGGCAAAGCCAGCAGGAAGAACTGCAGAATCCAGCTTTTAGCACCAGGTGCAAGGACAGGAGGGCCAAGACCTCCCAGCACCAAATGGAAGAGCTGGTTGCCTCTCCCACCCCGTTGAGAATCGCCATCAGTCCAGCAATGCAAGTCACACCTCAGCCCTGGCCTCTGACAGAAATCCACTTTATTCCCTCACTTAAGTTATGGCTAAGCTTGAGTCCAAGTCTACAACCATCTTCACACGTTCACATCATCACTCAGCAGCACAAGGGCACTGGGGCTTTCTCTGTCCCTCAGCAAAGCCATGGTTGTCCAGACAAAAATCAGCAACACCTGTAATTTTCTTTATAAACCAATAGACCACAGCGAAATCCACTTTGACCCGAAGGCTTCAGCCTCCCCCACTGACACTCAATAAATACATAAGCTACTCTCATTTTCTCCAGAATCAGTCAATAAAGAGGGATATAATTTAATTTTTGTTCACTCTCCAAGTGGCTGGCTGTGATTTCAGGAAAGTTCTTGCTGTAAAACAATTCAGCATTATGATCTCAGGTGTTGGACAGGCATGTAAAGCCCCAGTAGTCCCCCAAACACAGATACACAAACCCAAGGTATGGGTCAGGTCTGGAGCTGTGCATGTAGTGAGCTATTACAGATCTCCTTCCTCAGCCTATTATAAATGTGAATTACGGACTCACTCAGCCAAGAAGCAACAAAGCAAGGAAAATTAAGACAAAGAGGATTACCCAAGCATAATTTCCCCTTCTAAGTTTCTATACAAAGGACTGATGTTAATTTGGGACTCTTGGTGACAAGAAGGCTGCAAGAAACAGCCCTGAATTCTCATTGTTTATAACCAACTCTCAGAAGCTTTGGCTATGCAACAAGTGCCTTTCCATGGGATTTCTCCCCAAAAATTCTTCCAGAAGTTGGTGGACTCATATTTCCCTATTGGGATCCCATGACCAAACCAAATGCGTAAGCTGGCCACAGGGCTTGATGCTAAAATAGGGCGCTTGCCACTGTGCCAAGAAATGGGAACGCCGTGGTCACCCACTGCCCTGCTGCTCCTGCCCAGCCATGAGCATCCTTTGCAGACCTAACACATGCCAGCAATGGTGGACTCTGCATTTTTCCCCACATTTCTGGGGTTATTTCTCCCCACAACGGCATTTCCTAGCATTCTTGAGGTCTCCAGTTAGATCCTACTTGTAAGCATCCAATATGCTATCCACCATAAACCTGTTTTGGAGCAGGGGATTATGCATACCCACGCATCATTGATGAGCATATATATATATATATATATATATATATATACACACACATATATATACATACACATACACACACACACACACACACACACACTCAGCACACCTCCAATGAAAATATCTTTCTGCTCATGTATGGACACTGCATTTTGAACACAGCTTGATTTCAAGCGTGGAGTGATGCAATACCTTTTAATGAACCAACTAAAGTTTTCCAAACCCACAAAGTCTGTTAGGTGGGATGAAGGACTTAAAAACACCATCAGGCAGAACGAGCTGCAAAAGCAATGCCAGGAAGTGACTTATCCTTGAAAAAATGAAGTATTGTTTAATACAGAACTTGGATGTTGCACTTAGGACACAGCTGAACCTCTGCAGCACGCACTCAGCCCTGCAAATGCCTTCTAAGCACCTTTGCCACCACCAATGCCACAGTTTGCAAAGCTTCCAGCCAGTTCCCATAGCACCATCACCAACCTGCCGCTACACCAAAGCTCTGCCATCTGTAACCTCTAAAAATTCACTCAGTTGGGCAAGACAGCAAGGTTTAGTTTGCACTAAAAACAAAAAAAAAAAAAACCCAAAAACCAAAAAAACACAACCCTTTTTCTAGTGGTGGTCAAAGAGCCAGAGTGACAGCACAACTGCTGGTGCTAACAGGCAAGCCATTTCCTCACCCTGATGCGTACTGCATAATGCTGTCTGCGTCCCAAGTTGCCCTTTTCTCCCTTAAATTTGTGTCCAAATGTTGGGTGTAATTTTTCCCCTGAGTTTTTAAGGCACAGCACAACTGAACAGCTGGTCAGATGGAGCCTGCTACCAACCCCAAACCAGTAAAATATAAAAGAAAATCAGTCTTAGGGGGAAAAAAAAAATCCCTCCACAGAAATGGGTAATTGGAGCAGATGAGAAAAGAGCAGAAGCTGCTGGTTGCCGACAGTTCCAGTGCTCCCATGTGGGGACAAGCAAAGGAGATCAGAGACAGCTTTTTGCTCCAAGGCACAGCCCCCAGAGTCACACAGGGGCACTTTCTAAGCCTGTTGCAAAGTTGAAAGAAAATCAGGCAGCAAAGCTGCATTAGAAAATGAACCATGGATTTTTCCACGTGTTGAAGGCATGCTGCGGTTATGGGGTCTCCAGCCCAATGTCACCAGTGCCCTACTCCTGCATTCCCATTTTGCATCTTGCTTGTTCCAAATCTTAGAATATGCCAAGTTGGAAGGGAACCCATAAGAATCATCAAGTCCAATTGATGGCTCCACACAGAGCCACCCCAAAATCAAGCCCTATGTCTGAATGCGTCATCCAGACGCTTCTTGAACTCTGGCAAGCTAAGTGCCATGACCACTTCCCCAGGGAGACCAAAACTCAACACAGTATACTCCAGGTGAGGCCACACCAATGCAGTATAGAGCAGGACAATCACTTCCCTCATCAGCTGATACAGTTGGCCTTCCTTGCTCCAGGACACACTATTGACTCATGTTCAACTTGCTGTCAACCAGGACCCCCAAACCTCTTTCAGTAGGGCTGCTCCCCAGCATCTCATTTCCCAGTCTGTACGTATAACCAAGGTTGCCTCTTCCCAGGTGCAGAATCTGGCACTTGCTTTTCAATTTCATGAGGTTGGTGATTACCCAGCTCTCTAATTTGTCTAGATTCCTGTGCAAAGCCTCACTACACTTGACAGAGTAAACAAAAACCCTTTCAATTTAGGATCACCAGCAAACTTGCTCAAAACACCTTCTAGTCCTAACATCCAAGGCATTTATGAAAACATTAAAGAGAACAGACCCTAAAACTGAGCCCTGCAGAACACATTGGGAACTGGCCATCACCCTGATGTAACTCTATTTACTAAAACCAAATGCTGGCTCTTCAGAAAGAAAAAAAAAAGCACCAAAAAAACCAAACTGGTGAAGCAGAGCAGTCTGTAGAGTCTGTAAGGAGTTCAAGTCAGTCAGTAAACAGGTCAAGTTCCAGCAGCTTTAGCCAAAGCAAACAGGCAGGATCATGGGATGGG
Source organism: Lagopus leucura (assembly GCF_019238085.1). Lineage (NCBI taxonomy): Eukaryota > Metazoa > Chordata > Aves > Galliformes > Phasianidae > Lagopus > Lagopus leucura. The sequence goes on from NW_024962266.1 coordinate 24,992,982, forward strand.
GCTGAGCATTTGCTGATGAAGCCCATGTTTGTCCCCTACTCTGAAAGATCATAGAATCACAAGGTTGGAAAGGACCTACAAGATCATCTAGTCCAACCATCCTCCCATTACCATTGCTACCACAAGCTAATAAACCATATCTGGTTTCAGATGCTGCATGGCATGATGCTGGGCAACAGGTGAGGAATCAGGCTCGGCTTCCAAGAAGGCCTCAATCTTAAAAAATACGTAATATTTGCTATGTATTTGGGGAAATAAACGCCACCATAAACATGGACTGGCAATACTTGCTGTTTTCATATGTTAGGCTTCAAAGCCAACTTATCTGCCTGCCTGTAGAACAACTGTAAATAAATACTGCCCCTCCTGAAGCAGAGCAAGTGATGATTTCCAAACTCAGCTCGGAAAATTTTGCAAAGGCAGGACAGGAGGGCTGAGCCTTCTGCAAAGCATCACCACGTCAGCTCCAGCACTGGGGGATGCTCACCCACATCGCCATCCACTGCCCTTCAGGGTGTGCAAGCGGGGCTGAGCCTTTGCAGGGGTGCTCAGTGCTGAAGGGAGGGCTATTTTTGTGCAAGCAGTGATTTTTTGTCAGTGGGGAGGGGAAAAAAAATAAAGAAGCTGTGGCAGGGAGCTGGTTTCTGTTTTATTTTCTGCCTCATCCTCCCCATGCTGGCTTCTAGTAAGGGGAATGCAGTGGGAGCAGCCAGCTTCTCCCACAGCCCATCACCTGGCTGTGCTTCAACCTCATTATTGTAAGTCGGCTGGGAGGAGGAAAGGGACGAAATGTTTCCCAAAAAATCCAAAGTGTTTCAAGAGTGGGGGAAAAAACGTAGGGGGAACAAAGGAAGAATTTAAACCCTCCCCCCACCCCTTACACTGCCTGAAAAGCTTAGTAATTAAATTAAAGAAACAGCTGCCAGCCCAGGGAGGGCAAATCCAAGGATTAAAAGCCAAGAGGGAGCAATGGTAATTTATCTTTTCAGAAGGGAAAGTAAAGAGATGGGGGGGAAGCAGTGCTCAGAGATAAATAAAAGTTCATGTTTAATGTTTTTACAAGCACAGCGCTGTTTCTTTGCTTGCCAATCTGAGCTTATGGGAGATGGAGGGTACAGACCTTGAATGGAATCTGAAGACTTTCTACTTACTATTATTTTTAAGCACAAATCACTACCCAAATCATTCCCCCTCCTAGCCCCAAAACTTTCATGCAGGGTCTTTAGTGGGGACTGGGGAGTGGTACAGGGAGCAGCCCTGCCAGGAAGCACCTTGGCACGCCGCAGCAGCCCCAGCCCCACACAGGAAGGACAGAAGTCATTTGTCACCAACAAGGGGAAACAGGGCTCAGCCCTCTGTTCTGGATCCGGCCAGGCAGGCTGCTTCACCTGCTCTGCCTCCCCTTCATGCCTAACACAGTTGCAACAGTGCATCCACCTCCACAACCAGTGCAATATTTCAGTACCCTCCAAACGGTCCCCAATGGAAATCACAGTTAGGGGTGAGCAAAATAGCTCAAGTCATCCACAGGGTTAACAGGACTCAGATTTAATTGCAGATTCGGCTGCATTCAAAAGCTGCACAGCTCAACCATAACTGGGAGTCTCCGTCCCAAATAACACCATGGGGTCCAAGAGTGGGATTTTTTTCCACCACTGGCACATTTAGACTCTTAGAATCTTTAGATTCCCCAATCCTCATCATGTCACTACTGCCACTGAATGTGGACAAACACCTTGAATGGAGAACCGGGGTTGAATCAACTGAGGTCACTTACCACCAAATACAGCATGGTGTAGAGGGAGAAGGATGCATGCCCAGAGAAAAAGGATTTCCTGCAAAACAAAGCAGGTGCTAAGAACCAATCACCATAGCATTCCTATATGACACTGTAACATTATGTGAGATGTGGTAACTTGCCCACTGCAACCACCAGGGTGCCAAAACAGAGGGAATCACAACCCCCATTTTCTGAGTTATTAAAACCCTGTTATCCACCCCGCTCGTCCCTCAGGCTGAAAATGAATGGACGGACAGGATGCATGCATTGTTTGTCCCTTCCTGGTCTATTCGTGGGACAGCACAGTTATTTCCAGGACAGCACGATAACTCATCGTCTCGCCTCAAATAGCCAGGAAACTGTAAATAAATGAAAAGCAAGCACTTCCCCAGTTGCTTAATTACAGCACTCTCCTAAAAACGTCAAAATTGGGCGTGTGATGGGTTTGATGAAGAGTGTGAAAGGGAGGTGCTGGTAGCCTCTCCTGCTGGGAAGAAAAGCTGTCCCTGCTGCACCACGGGCTGGACTGCTTACATCCAGTCAGCTCTGATGGTGAATTCCCACATTGAGTAACCTCTCATGAAACAATGGTGTAGGAGTAAAGAAAAAGGAAAAGGAATATTATTCAGCTGAACCCTGTGACTCCCAAGGGAAACTGCCCGTTGCTGGCAGATGGAATTACAGCCTTCCCAGAGTCAGCAGCAGCAAAACCACCTATTGCTGGCAGAAAAACCCTGCCAGAAGAATACTTAGCATGAGGCATAATATTGGCATCGGCAACAAGACAAGTGCTCTCACCTGGCTTCCTGGACCTTGCTGTCACTTCCCCTGCAGGTGTAGTTCTGGATGTAAACCCCCTTTGAGCAGTTGATGGTGGAGAAATCCAGGTCGCAAACCTCAAGGAAATGTGGCCGCAAGCGCCCAACGGACACTTTGGCAATGTCTGTGAAGGACTGGCTGATGGCACAGCCAAAAACAAAGCAGCCCACTTGCTTGTAGAGAGCTGCCACATAAGGGTTCTGGATAAAGGAGTGTGACTTCTCCTTTAGGTAGTGGATGCGGTAGAGCTCTCCTGTGATGATCTGTAGGGGACAAGGAACAGAGAGAGGCTGTGGTTAGAGAGCAGGAAAGATGCTTTCCAAAACTGGCTGAGACAGCAAGATGAAGATGTGCCAGATTGCAAACCAAACCAGGAGAGACAAATTAATTCTTACAACAGGCTGGTGAACGATTTGTCAGCTTAAAGCCAGAGCTGCGTCTCACAAAGGCGGCAAATCTGAACAGTGCATATTTATCTGTAAATCCCTTCTTGACAGCCAGTGATGGTCTCAGCTGGTGGGACTGCACTGTCCATGCACACCCTGTTTGCATCCTTGCTTCTTACACCAGATAAAGTGTAACTCAGGCAACCTAGAGAAAGCTTTCGCTATGCAATGCTCTGAGATAGATCAGTGCCTCCTCTTCCTTAAGCTCACACCTCACCCAGCCCACTACAGACACCTCCAAGCATCTCCAACCAGCTCCTGGTGCTCTTCATCTTCCCCTTTTTACTGTCTCCCAGGAAAAGACTGTAAATTGCACTCCACAAAGTCTTGTTTATGGAGAAACTCCAAGGAAAAAAATAGACAGATCTAGGCTTAGTGCATTGGTGTATCTTTACATAAGTGAAATTGTGCCCCAGATCTATACATTTTTATTTCCACGACTGTTAACATAACACAGATACATAATTAGTGACTGTGTGTGAAGGAGAAGCCACATTCACTGCTCCTTTATATAAGTGATGGTGGGGTGGGGAATGACTTCCAAACCTGTCTTTCTGAAATCTGTGAATGTAACAGGGTAAGACTCAGAAAACACTGCGCTTTCTAGAATCTGGGCCCAGATTTGCTGCCAGCAGACTCCATTTCAACCATACAAAGCCTTCATAAACACCAGGTATCACTGGGGATCTCAAGAGGTTCTGCAGTTGCACAGCAGCAATTGATGCACTTGTGGTGCCACCAAAGGCTTTGACAGTACGGCCATAAATCACTGTCATAGAGCAGAGCGTCAGCTTCTCACAATCCCAAACACTTAAAGACAGCTTAATGAAAACCAGGTGGTGAAACCAAGCCAAAACTTCTTACCTCTCCCAAAGAGGCTTAAATTGTTCTCCGCCACGTTACACATCTAGCTTTTGAGCTCCAGATTTACAGTTTTAGGATTTCATTCATTACTTTGAATGTTTTTATACCTGACTGATAAAGCAAGGCAGGCTTTGGGGATGTTGGGCTTTTTTTTTTTGGTGTGTGTTTTTATTTTTTTGGCTGCCCCCTCATCTCTGCCCCTCTCTGCTCTAGTCACAAGGACTGCGATACGCAGATCCAACCATCAGGAAAAATGCCTTCATGTTAATCCCTTTCTGGAGCAGGCAGCAATATTCCTGCTGGTGTGGCAGCCTGCCAGCAGTGTGCAGGAGACAAGGCTCTCCTGCTTACCTTTTAAAAAGCTTGGCACAATGTTTGGAAACTAATAAACTGGAAAAGTATGGCAATTAGACTGAGAGGAGATGAAGCTGTATCATTGTTTAAACTCACCCAAACCGTGGCTTGAAAAAAAAAAAACAAAGGTTGACCTAAGACATCTGAAATCACAGCTAAGCAGGCTTTATCAAGAAGAGATACAAGGATAATAATAAAAAATAAAGACCAAGCCAGAGCTTTCAGCAGCCAGGTGCAGAAATATATCAGGCAGCTGCACCATCATCCTGGGCTTACACGTAAAAGCCAACATGTACTCTCGGAAGCCTGGTCATGACCAAGTATTGCCTGGAGAACTGGAGCTAACCAGCTCCAGTGTCATTTTAATACTCAAGGACCCCAAACCATCATTTTCACAGCCTTCAAGTCCAAGCTGGGAGCCAGGAAATCTCCTTGCATGAGAACCACAGAAACATGCTAGCACGTCTAATTCTCTTCTACAGGAGGCAACATTGGGGCATCCTGGATGGATGAACGTCATTGACACTGTTGGGCCCAAGGCCATTTGGAGACTATTGCTCTCGCCTGGTGCATCTCCCTGGGCTCACTCCCATGCTTGTGCCAAAACCTCATGGGCACATGGTCTCTGCCTCTACTGCACCGCAGCTGCTGTCCACAGCCTCCCAAAAGCCTAATTATGAAAAGAAAATTGTGACAAGGCTTAAAACTCCCAGATCGTGCAGAGGGGAGACGAGCTGACTGAGGGGTGACATCTGATCCTGGCAGATGTGTCATTGCTCCCAGCTCACAAAACAGATCCCAGTAAAAGCCCATAAAGCCCAGGCTCCTGGCCTCAGAAGGGCATGTGACCATTTTGAGCAGGGACCAACAAAAGTCTGGGGATTAATACTTTTCTCTCACCTTTGGTGGTCTTGGTACTAGTATGCAATACTCGTAGCAGATTGTAAACTGTGTGGCCTTTTCCCCGTTTTCAGTTTTTCTGTCCATTTTGCCATTATCATAATTTACCAGCAGCAGCCCAATTAGCCTGTAATTACTTACAGAGCCTTTCTAATCCCTTAGATCTTTGCAGTATCGTTCTCCGTGTCTTAATGGCATCGAAGCCTTCAAGTATGAAACAATCAGCTGATCCAGCTGAATTTCCTGGGAGATCTGAGTTACACATTTTCTTTGGTATTTTCCCATAGGTACTCACAACCTGTCAGGTGAGGGGCTGGGGCTGCACAGCAGTAACAAGGAGGAACGGTGTTTCCCATCCCAATGATGGTCAACCCATTTTTTTTTTCCCCACCTAAGATGATCAAATTAACAATTCTCCAGCAGGAAGAGTAGGAGATGGGAGCACACAGTCTGCACCTTCAGGTCATCCAGAGAACTATTAAATCAGTAAGCATACAGGTACTAAAACTAGATCCATATCCTCTCATGCCCTGATGGCAGCAAAGGTCTTCACCTCTGCATTTACTTCGTAAGTTGCCCAAGTGTCCTCAAGACATTTAGAACATGACCTGGACCTTATTCAGGGCTAGGCTGCCCACCACACCACATAAAAGAAAAGATGTGAAATTCTGGCATTGCCACCCAAAATGCCATCCTCCCAGCCACTGTCCTCACTTTAAAGCAAAAAGGTTTGAGGAAAAAGAAAAAAGAAAAGCAGCAGAGTCAGTGCTTTGTGGATTTGGAAGGAATTCCTATTATGCTACAATAATTCTGGTATCTGGGTTACATCTGAAAAAGAGGTCAGACTGACTCGAATTTTCCATGCGTGCTGCCACAGCACTGAAGTCTGTTTCTTCGATTCCTCGTTAGGCTTTTGTTTCACTCACCAGCAAATTACGGAGCTTTTAAATTTACCTTATTAAGTTACATTTGTTGTGGGCACAGTGAAACCAGTGCAGAAACGTCTAATTCTTTGGGGATTTTCTTTTTCTTTTAATTGACCTGCTATTTCGTGGCAGAAAGCTGATGGATCACATAGGCAGCTGATTATGTTTCCAGTTTCTGTTCCAACTCCTGTATTTGCCACTGCCTCATTACTGATCTGAAGCACACTCTGCATGCAGCCAGCATGACGATAGCTTGGGCAATAATGCGAAAATGAAAGGCTTTCTCATTTCATTTTTATGGCTTTTCCACACTTGGGGGTAATTCACCTGCAGGGTAAAACTCTGCTGTATTTATGGAATCGGGGAGTTGTCACCTTTTAGGGGTTGTTTTGAGGAGGATGGGGATGAGGAGGAGGCAGTTCTGGGGACCTGCGTTGCTAAGTAAATCTATTTGGTCAGGAAATGATGGAGATGTGGGCACAAAGTGGCAGATGTGCAGCACATCCCTCCACTGCCTGCAAGCAAGCCTACAGCCCACTGATATCAAAACAAGAGGAATGGGATGGCTGGCACTTCTGCTGGCCATCACAGATGGGAACATCAGTGCTCCATGAGAAACCAAGGTCAACACAGCCAGGCTATTCTGGGAAACATTAATGGGACTTGATTATTTTGGATGGTCCCTTCTAACTGAACTATTCTATTCTATCCTATCCTATTCACCACTCAGAGCAGTGAGGCTGAGATGGGTTATTACCAAAGCTTGTACCACAGCATGCTAAAACATCTTTCAGCAATGACATTGCTCCTGCAAGAAAGGATGAAAGTCAGGGGGGTGAGGGGAGAACAAGTGCATCTGACTTCTCCCTCTCCAGCACTCCCAGATGAAGGAGTAAGGAGGCAGCAGCATCTCTGGGAAAGCACCTGAGCTGTGCTGGCAAGCCAAGAAAACATAGGTACTTTTCATGAAGTAACACTGGGGAATTTCATCTGCAGATGGAAGTGTTTGACTGCAAGCCAGGAGACAGGTCCTGCCTGAGCACGAGACATGTGGTGGTGGAAGGAGGCTCAGCTCCATAGGCTGAATTCAGTTTTTTGGCTGAAATAATAAAGCTCTCACTGGGCAATCATCTCCTAGCACAGCTCTAGGAAAGCTGGCAACAGAAAAAGAAAGGAGGAGATGTTGGAAAGGTGGCATATTCAGTACTTTTTACAGCGAGGGTTCTGGGAATGTGCTGCCTGCACTAGGTTTTAATTGTCTTTTTAATATGCCAGTATTATACAATCTCTTTAAGTCTAATACCTGTGAAACTTTTCCAGGTACTGGTTAGCTGAAAAGACACATCTTTCTATTATTATTTTTTATCCTCATAAAATAGGCAAATATCAAGAGTTATTTGAATAGGAACGAACCATGCCAAGTCCTCACCGATTCTTCTTGCATCTACTCTGAACTCCTACCGCAGGGTGAAAAAGCTCTTGCAGAGCTCCCAGACTTGCCCAAACAGCTTTGAGCCTGTTTACCAGTTTCAAGAGTAATCTCATTCCTCTCATTACAAGCTTTCATTTGCAAATGTTTACTGCTTACCTGGAAGTCAGATAATCACCAAGGAGATTCACACTACAATGCATAGCATGGACATATCTGCAGAACCATGTTAAACCCCAAATGTGCTGGTGGGGAACAGGCTGCAACGTTTTGCTCTGCTTTCCATGAAATTCAGAAGCTTTGACTTTCAAGAAGATGTCCACAACATACAGGCTTTTTAGCATCTTTCCTTTGACAAGCTCACAGCTCTACTGAGTTTCTGAGCTTGGAAAGCTCTCATAACCACCCCAACTTGACAGTGTGCCTCTGATTCAGCATTCCAGGCAAACCCGCATTGGTGCCATCAGCTAAGGTGTAACAAAAAGGTGTTGGAGATGCCCAAGGGGCAGAAGGACAGATTTCAGAGATGGTACTTACGGCAAGGATGGCAATGAGGATGCCTGCAGCACACAGCACCGCGTCGTTGATTGTCTCCATTGACTTCAGTGGGTACCTGATGCTGTCATCGTCGCAGTAGAAGCCCCGCTGATAGGGCTGGATTGTGCTTGTTTCGATGATGAGGAAGGGCAGCCCAGCTAGAAAGACAAGGAGACAAAAACCAAAACCATCAGTGATATAAGGCAAATAGGAACAACCTTCTGGTAAGGCAAAATAAAATAAAATGAAACCAAAAGTAGAAGAACGCTTGCGAATGACCAGGTACTGTTCCTGATGCTTTTCTTTTTGTATTGCTATCTTTCTGAAGAGAATTTGGGTTTTTTTTTTTCGAGTCTTGTGTAGGGAAAAAGCATCTCCCCTGTTATGGTTATCAGATGTCTGCAGTGCCTGGTTTCAGTTAAACCTCATGCATTGCAAATATTAACTTACAGGAATGGACCCCAACAGCAATCCCTCTGCATAAAGCCATGAAAACAAATCTGGCACTTTTCTCTGTGGAGGGCTGATGCCTGCTGCCCCCAGGCAGGACGAGCTGTGCAAACAAACACTGAGAGATCGGGTAGCAGCCCAGTGCTTCCTACCTGACCAGCCCCACTAAACTCAATCCATACTACTTCTAGGACTCTGAAGCCCCCCTCTGCTCCTTCCTCTCTATTTACAAGGTAGATGTATATTTGTACCTGCAACCGGTCAGCTCAGCTGGAGCTCTGCAGAAGGCACAAAGCAGATGGGCTCAAAAACCTGCAGCCAATGATTAAGACACGCGAAGGAAGACCTCAAGACTGCTGTGTGAGTGAAACTCCATATTCTTATTATTTTGGAGAAGCACAGCGTTACCTCAAGCCTCAAAAGACAGCACTGAGGTATTTCCCAGTTGCCTTGTGCAGGGCACACACATTCATTCCTCATGCCTCAGCTTTCCCATCTTTGCTGTTAAGCCCATCGCCAAGAGAAGAGATACATCCCCATCCAAACAAGCCCCAAATTCCCAAATCTCATTCAGAATAGATCACAAAACACAATCCTCCTCCCACTCACAGACCGAAACCCGGGCCAAGCACCTAACACGTCACAGCACAAGCATGTCAAGGATTGGGCCAAGGCAAAGCAGAAAAACAATGAGGCACAGCTGAAGGAAAGCAGTGGATGTCATTTAGGTGACGATGCACAGTGGTTCAAACTTTTAGCCAAAACAGCGGAACTCGTGCCCACATCCTGCTAAAAGCACACAGGTGTATTTATTGACCATCAACTTGCTTAAGCTCCCCTTTCTTTGTTCACATAGTCATAAGTCTGAGAGGTCAGACAGGCTTTCCTTATTAAAAAAAGGAAAATGAAGCACTATTTGGTTCTGATCAATATTTGTCTCCAATACATTTGCAGTGATCTTGTCTGCTCAATGTGATTTGCAAAGGCACTGTATGAGGAGTTAGCATGTCATCAAAATAATGTTCTCCATCTCAAGATAAGCAAATTTTCTTTCATCGGGCTCCTGTTGCTCTACATTAAAAGATTTACGAGAATTACTAGGGGCTTTTGTCAGCCTTTAAAAATGAAGGACAGCCCCAATCACCAATTTTCCCAGTCTGAGTGAAAGGGGACCAACGCACACTGACCTGAAGCCCTTTTGGAGCAGCCAGAGCCATGGCTCAGGACTCCCTTCTGACCATCTCCAAAACTTCTGGGAATGGGTTAATCGTAAGCAGGGCAGCACAGTTTCCAACAGATGTGAAACGGCAAACAAAGGTGTCAGACCTGCCTGCCCAGCTCAGATTTGGTAAATAAAATCGGACACCTCACGTGAATCCAGTTGATCTTCATTCCGCTATTTAACTGTTCTGAGGCACAGCCAGCTTGGCCCTGAAAAGCACCTCTGATGCCAGCAATACGATATTAATAGGCCACTTAAAGAATCCTTATTTTCCCAGTGAAAAATTGCAGCAGAAGAACTAACGGCACTCGGTGAGATCCAATTTCACGTGCACTTGAAGCAGCAGCCTAACGGTTGAACTCGAGGAGTAGACGTGCCACGGTTACGTGGCTTATTGTTATTTCTCCAGTTCCTCTTGTTAATAGCTTTCACATGACAGGTCTGTAAAACACATGTTCCCACAGACAATAAAATACATCTGAAAGCTAAAACTGGCTTAAAATAAAATAAAAAAATTAAAAAAAAAATAAGACAATAGTGTTCCTATACACGATGTGAACCCAGGAATAATAAAGATTTGTTTTCCCTTCATTCATTGAACAGCATGGGGTAGTATTTCCGCATTTCAATTATATGTAGGTTTGCCACAGCTATAATAAGAGTATAACTGACCTACATGGTATACATTTTCTTTAAGTGCACATAGGCATAGTTTAGAAAATCCAACGGTTTTGTTTTCTCTCCTACAAACTTGTGGTTTAGTGGGATATTGCCAATCGACTCTTGACATTTTTCCAGCAAAACGGTAACCTCAGATTCCCCCTTTTTTTTCCCTTTTCCCCTCCCCTTTTTCAACATGAGAAACATAAACACACACCAGAACTGAACGGATATTACTTAGAAGGCACAACGTGCCTTTGATTTTGAGGGCGGGGTGAGAGGCTGTTCTTGCAGCAGTAATTACCCAAACAACAGAAGACCCCAGCCCATGCTGGACAGCAAATTACACTCAAGATGGTTCTCCTTCCAAGAGATTATTGTTGGAGCATGGCTTGCCTACTGGACTAGGTCACCATCCACGTTGTTTCTTTTTTTTCTGGCAAGGGGCTTTCAGTACAGAGAAGACTGAAGGAGTGCCAAAAGGCAAGTAGAGAATGGGTTTTGCAGAAAACATGAAGGGAGCGAAGTCTGGAAGAACACAAAATTAACTGTGGAGCAAGATATCTGAAAGATCCCTCAGCAAAACACCACAGAGATGTTATTCACACCAGGAGACAAAGGTAGCTAGAAGTGGGGTATGGCCCCACACACCCTTAGAAAAGTAAGAAGTGACATAGGGCTATACCACAGAGATTAGGTTTGTCCTCGTGACTTTTGATGCCCCACTATAACCCAGTTTGATATTTTAATAGAAAAATAAAGGTTATGCAGCCCTGGCTGTTGTGACCTGCATCTACCGTTCAGCATCTGCACTCCCCGTAACGGTGCTGGTTTTCCAACCTCTACCATTTTCCACTCCCAGTCACGGAACAGAACTCCTGAGAATAAACAAGGTATGTCTCACAAGGTGGCAATGAACAGTGATATGCACTGAACAGATTAACAGTCCTACAAGGCAGGAGAAGGTGCTACGCTCATTTTTGGATGGTCCACTTTCTCCAAAAAATGGTCCTTATTTGGCCACTCTGTGGCTACAAGGCAACAGCGTTCTCAGATCTGCTGCAAGATCTTTTTAATAAAACTGCAGAAGGGCCTCAAGTCCTCCTTAGTACTGGTATCACCATGCTGAGAAATTACACAGCAGCCATTGGACCATCCCCTAATTCGTTCAGGCCACTGGCATATTCATACAGAACTGGGTAACCAGAGGTGCACTATTATTCCCCTTTTAAACACAAAGAAAACCAAAGCATAGAATAACAAAGGGATTTGCTTATTTCAATGCAGAAAAGGTAAATGGAGCTGAGATCACCTTTCTGAGTAGTAACAGCCCTCAACAAAGCAAAGGAAGGTTTTTTCCTCCTTCATTTAAAGGGGAATTTCTACTTTAATAACAGAACCAGGAAACCCCAGCTACATGCTTTTATCTAACTACACTGCAGGAGATCAAACGAGACTCCAAACCATGAGCATAACAGAAATCTCTCAGGGGCTGCTCCTGCCCCATCCAAACCCACAGGAGTTTTGCCATGGGTCTGCATGGAGGGCAGCCCAGTGCAGGTGTGGACACTAACGAATTGTACAAGGCACCACAGGACACCGTGAGGCTGGACATTGAAAAATGATGTTGCTTTTGTTGGGAGGAAGTCCAAATGACTTTGTGACCTCAAACCGCTGGTGTCCTACGCTAATATTGGAGGGTTTAAATTTATTTATCTTCCCATTTAATAAAGGCAATTGAGTTTGGAAAACCTAGCACCAAGGGGAAAATATTCCTTTCCTTGATCAGCACCTTTATCAACAGGCAGTTAATAGGCAATAATCCTGTGAAGGCTGGCAGAAAGCTAAAATCCCACCCCCAAGCCCAAAGAAAATGCCTTGCAAAACCCCAAAGTACTCTGACCAGCTTGAGAAGTGCAGAAAAATCAAAGGCAGAAGAAAGGGCTCAGTGTTGGGTACAGCACTTTAAATCTTGAAGCCTTTGGAAAGTTAACATTAGTGCAGATTTAACAGGGAAAAATAAAAATAGAGGAATAAGCTTTCCTTGGCCACACATTTGAAAAAAATCATGGAGGGAACAGGAGGGGAAGTGCTGTTTCTGTAGTGACCCACCCATGCAGCTCTCATCTTCCCAGCCCAAGCTTTACCTCTGCACTAAATTAAACACCCTCTCAGTACATTCTGATGGAAACTTTTTTTTTTTCCCCTGCCCCTTAATATCTCAGAAAATAAAAATCTTCATTCTTTAAACACGGCAGGTCAGCAGAATGTTGCTGGCCAGCTCAACAAAGCAACGTAATTTCTAGCAAGCATTCTGTGATGGGTTTGGCTGCCAATGTCCAGGCTCAGGGCATGTTTTTAAGGTTTTGGCAGATTAAAGGTCTAGCTTAATGAGTAAAAAAGGTCATTAAAGAATTTGGCAGGGCTGAGTGGGGCATCTAAGTCCTCATTCAAGATGTACCCTATAAATATTTGCATTCCAGCAAGCAACGGGCTATCCTTTTGAAGCAGTGGTTGATCTTGGGTACATATAAACCTTATTTGGTTGACTGTATCTGTACAAGTGTCACAGTGCATAAAAATTGGATTAGGTGTTTTAAAGTTGGCTTCCTCAGCTGTTAGAGGAGAATTGCATCACTGCAGATCAGGAAAAAAAAAAAAAAAAGAAAATGCACCTCAGCTTTGGTAGCTGCTGCAAGAGTAAACCACTCTTGAAGCCAGTTGACATGTACACATTGATAACATTTGATAACACAAAGAATAGAAATATTTCCACATTTCTATCATTTGAGGAACATCCTGACAATCACTATATGGCCTGAGTGTACCAGCACCATCAGAAAGAGGGGGGAAGGAAGGGTAGGAGTTTGGTCAACAAAAACAGAATCTCAAGGGGTCTGATGCATGGTCCAACAACAGCTAGAAGAATCCTGATGCATTACACTGGTATTTCCTAAAGTCTTGAACAGCATCACTGAAGTGCCTCCTTCACAATGTTTTTTGACTAAACCTGGATACTTGATGCTCATATATCCACTGGAAGCCAGTACATAGAGTACCTCCTGCTTCATGTTTCATTACCTTCTCAGTCCTCATGGTTTATCACGCCTTGGTTCCAGCTGTCCAGAAGACTGCTCTGGGCATCTGCCTCTATTTTGGAAACATATCTAATGTCTTTGTTTTCAAAATAGATTCCCATTCAACTCTATTACAGTTCCACTACTCTCAGCTACATAGAAACACATGAGGATTGAAGATTCTCTAAACATACAAACAAACCCTAGACTTTACCATAGAGCAAGTACCTGCTTAAAAAACATCTATAAACAAGGATCAGCATATATAGCATTTCACTGATTTGACCTGTTTGGAGAGATCCCAGGACACAAGGGGTTGATTTCTGCCAGAATCAGGATTCTAGTTTTCTCTACTTGCTGTAGGTTCTCCCAAGCAACTCATATTAACTTCTGAATGTTGCCTGTATCAACCTGCCTGGTGCCCTTCCTCAAAAGGGTAACGTTCCCATTCACTTCTTTATTGTTATTATATTTCAGCCAATTCATTGGACTCTAAGGGAAACCATTTTTAGGTTTACTAGCTGCTACTTGGGTTTACCATCCATTTTAACCTAGATGATGATATCTTCTATAATTTTTGTTGACCTCCCCCCAACAGCTCTTTAGTAAGAACTGGTTCTTCGGGAATGTTGGGGCAATGCCTTCTTACACCTACAAGAACAGCAGCAAATGAAGAAAGCAGAGAACATTCACCTTCCATACGGATAACTGTAATATTTAGGACCCCGGCAGTGGCATGGAATATTTGAAAAATGCCTCTAAAAGGCAGCATCAGTGATGGAAGGATTGTGACTAGATGTCTTACAGGTATCTCTATCTTGAGACCAAAGAAGCCATCATTCAGCAACATAATCCGTCCCATCTTTCACAGTAAGTACAACCCAGAGCGCGCTCATTGACCCAACCATTCTGGAGAGCATTAAGAGGAAAGTTCTCTTGGTCACAGAAACTTCAAACCAAATGTCAAATTATTCTCACGCACCACAAATTCCTCTGGATTCTAAACCTCTGCAGGAAATGCTTTCTTGCACAGCCGAAGCTCACTATGCCAGACCTGCATACTCACTCTCCAAAGGCTCCAGATGACTGGGAGAACTGCCACTGCTTTTGCTGGGAGAAATATTGCTCTTTTAGATAGTACCTGCTGTCATTTCCAGAAGTAAACAAAACGTACAAAGAAAACAGCAGAGAAGGGAATTCTAAGTAGTATGTTAAATTGTTCCTTCTGGCAGTCTGGCATGAGCTGATGTATTAAAAGAGCTTTAATATAAAGTGTGCGTATATTTTTAATACCTAAAAAATGTGCTAATAAGAACAAAGGGTTTATCCAAGCCACAATATCTAGATACATATAAAATTCTGCATTTGTGGGGTAGAACACACCGAAGTCAAACTGGCCGACCAGCAGAAGTTGGAGAGGTGAATATAAAAGACATTACAAGTGGGAACCCAGACCCAGTGCCAATCAAACGCAATGAAAACAAAGCAACCATCACGTAGAATAGAACAAGGAATAAAATGCCACAAAAACCCCAAAGCATCAGGATCTTTTGAGGCACCTCAGTCCACCCAAGTGCTGTGGAAGGTCTGGCAGATATAAGCCTGACCTAGGATGACCCAGCTTGAATAGAGAGGGGAAAAAACTAAAAACACGTCTATGGACTCTGCAACACCCAGGGCAAATGGACCACGTGAAAAACACACTGTGGTGACTATTATGTTTTCAATTACAAATGAAGCAAGCCTTGCTTCCTCTGCTGGTCAGTGGGGTTTGGAAGGAGCTCTGTCTCAGCATGGCTTCCCTGGATCTCCCTTTGAGGAAGGGCTCACACTGGCCCAGTTCATGTGCTCTACCCACAGGAGCCCCTCAGTTTTTCCTTTATAACAAGCCCAGTCAACTCCAGCAGCCTCTACTCTTCAGGAAAATTTTGTGGGCTGTGCATCTTGCATTAATATATGAAATACTCAGCACAGACTCCTTACCTCAGCTTAGTGCTACCAGACACTACCAGGTATAAGGCACTCTTCCTTGACAACCCAGAGGGTGGAAATATAAAAAAAGCAGCCCAAGCAATGCTGAATCCTATTATTTTTTAAGACAACAACAAAAGGAGAAAATGCAGAAATTAAACCAGCCCACCTGATCAATGTAAAGGCCTCTTAAAGGAAAAACAGATCTCTCCTGCTGAACTTCCTGAGCTTCCTCCTTGCTTGCCTGGAGCATCCTGGCCAAGCACTGCACCCGTAATTGAGCACGTTTTCGGGAGCAACTTCTCCTTTGCCCGAGGAGGCCTCAAGTAGCTTTGTGACCCCATTCTGTCAATGTACCTATTGTAAATGCAAAATCCTGCTTTGGATTTGCAGCAGCAGCCACCTGCACAAATAACGCAGGGTTATAACTCTGTAACCAAAGACAAGCACTGAAAGCTTAAGAAGTTTGTAGTCCGAAACACACTTCTGACCTCTTCCTTAAAAGTTCACTAATCACTTTTAATTCAAAATTTATTTCCTCTTAATATACTTGCTTTATATAATGCTCCCTCCTCTTTCTTTTTCCTCCTCCTTCCTCCTTTTTTCTTCAAGTTACCCAGGAGAAAATGGTATTACACAACTCCCTTGATTAACTGGAAATGAAACTTTTCCCCCTCGGTAGTCATGATCCTGTTGGTAGTTTCCAGAATATAACATACAGTTTACAGTGACGAAAGAAAGTAAAGGGAAAAAAAAAAAGCACGAGTGCAGCTGGAAATGGTTCAAGGGTCCTTCAAGCAACAGGAGTTTGACATTGGTGGTCCCTATAACAGATCCCCATAAGGCTGTTCTTGTGCATCAATGAGTTAAAGAGGTGCAGGGTTCTCTTTTTTTCCTCTCTGTCTCCTGTACTTCCACATTATAGGGAAGAAAGACCTTGTAGGCTGCAGAAGTTGCATGGGTTGAATAATTTCAATGAAAACCAGCTGGGAATGGGTTACCTTCATGGCAGCAGTCACCTGCAGCAGAGATGCCCACACCATGCTGCTAGCAAGGGTGGGAATCAATTACCTCCCTATGACAGCTGCTTTGTGTCCAAGTGACACCAACAGACCTGTTCCCTTACGGCACAAATCAGGCTGGATCCGAATGGTGCAGGCTACAACCAAGCTGCTATTGACATGGATCCTGAGGACACAATGCAAACAGTGTTCTTTAAAACCCAAAAATGGGTAACTCCCCATTTCCCTTTCCAAACCCCCCCCCCCCGCCCCCCCAATAAACAACACCCTGCCCCACTGTCAATGAACGCGTGAATAAATTGGGGAAAAAAGGTTGAAGGAGCCCAAGGGAACAGCAGTCCCTTTTTCTTTATTGCAATTAATTTTGACAAAGACTCCACTGTTTCCCCTATCTTATTTATTTATTTTTCCCTCCTTGAAGAGCTTTGTGCCAAGCTGCATTATTCCTCTTCACCATGGTACTGCCATGAAACCCGCCTGGTATGTTTCAAAATCACAGGTTTTCATGGAAATTGCTTCTTCCTTCAGCAACAACTCCCTTTGTCACATCAGGCACGATGAAAAGAGGAGCAGGAGGGCACAGGTCTGACCACAAAACACTACAGAAATGCACCCACAGCCACCCAAACCATGCACCAACTGCCCAGCATCACAAAAACCCCACAGGCACCCTCCAAAAATCATTTTCCCACCTCCACCACAACCTCAAGATCCACGCAAAATACCACAATCCCCTTTGCACAGCTTCTTTTCTAAGCACTTTGATGCTTGGGAAAAAGCCTATTTCTCCCCATACCACTGGCGGGCTTGTTTTGAAGGAGGTTTTTAAATGGAAATAGTTTCTTTTCTTGCAGCCCATCATGGCAACCAGAGCCTGCTGGCTCCTTCCACTGAGGCTGGAGCTCAGCAACTTGTAGGGGGTGTCCTCAATCTCCAGCCTATTTACTGCTCTGGTGAGAACGGCGCCTATAGATGCTCCAGTTCTCAGATCAGCATTTGGAGGGACTCACTTATTCAACAAACCAGCCTTTTCTAAATGCTGTCAAAGGAGTGATTTGATGCCTTTCAGTGCTTGCTATACAAAACGCTGAAAGACCACAGAACTTCAAAAGCCGCAGAAGCGGAGCAGGAGTTTGGCAGGAGTTCATTAGCTGCCTGTGTCCTTCTGTGTGTGGCTTGTAATTACATGCAGACCTGATGCCAAATCCTAATCTACTGAGGGGTACCCATTAACGTGCTGCTGGATGATTCACAGGTAGCTGATGTTGAGATTTATACAACTGGCATGTCAGATAATGCATGCATTTCTTTAGTTTTTCTTTAAGCTGCTCTTCCCCCCCCTCCACTCCCCCTCTTTTTGGGTCAGGGTACAAATGAGGTTCTGGCAGCAAAGCTGGGATAGTCCAGATCAGTCAGAGGCCACACAGCAGTAGACCTGACCCTGCTGTCATTGCAGGGATGTCACATCCTCTTGGTGCATGGGCTACACAGAAATCACTGGGGTTTTGCTCCCACACTGCGAGCCATCAAAACTCACTGCAAGTTCACCAGGCTCATCTTTCTTAAAAATAGGATAGTAGTAAATTGCTTACTATGGCCTGTCTGCTTCTGCTGATACCCCCAAGGGTTTGCAAGCCCAACCACCTATCATAGTTCGCCTTTGTAGAAGACAATTTTTTTTCCCCTTTTGCTTTAGGGTAAAAAACACTACATTTAAGGTGCAGGTTGCTCTCTATACTCGCCTTCACTCTCTTACTGTAGGTAGCGGATTAGTGACAGCAGGGACCTCAACAGCTACCAGAGAAGCTGAGCAATCAGCAACCTGAAGATGATCACTCACTTTCAGGAAAAATATATGCAACACACATTCCTCCTATAGAGGAAAATAAAGCAGTTAGTGGATTGTGGGACCAAAAAAGCCCTTCTCTTACTTGAGATCTGTATCACTTCGCAGCCAGCTGGCTCCCAGAGCAGCTCTTGGCAATTAAAACCTTGGGAAGTCAAACACAACAGCACGGAAGCTAACCTTTTATTTTCCTGTTTTTTAATTCTTGTCCTGTATTTGATCTCCAAGCACCAACTGTGGGCACCAAATTCTCAATCAAAGGGGTAACCAGTAGAGCATCTCAGCACTAAGTTGGAGCAGATCCCTGCCAGCAGAGCCTTTCACTTCAGAGAGTGTATCCCCATGCACGCCAATTTGCCACCACCACAGGTTTTCTGATTGAGAGCAAAAAATCTAGCCCTCATTTCCTTCTCCTATTTGATGTTCCACTTTCCAAAAGCTAAGGCAAGTCCACTGAATCTCCCCTGTACCTGGTATACAGCATCTCAGTGGTTCTTACCCCCAGAAGCACCATGAAATGAGCAATCCTGATGGGCAGCAAAGCTCCTACAGCAAGAAGGCATGTCAGCAGATTTATCTGTCACTTACTGCCCATGAAGCACTCAGAGACTTGAAAATCCACCTCCCATCCAGACTCAGACTTGTCCTTTGCCCCTTGGATGCCTGTCATGGAGAACCACATGCCTCCTCTGGACTCCCACTCAGTAAGAAATTGTTACTGGTTTCAGTGGGTGCTGCACTCAATCCACAGACTGTGAAACAACAACTGGGGACCACTATGACATTTCCTAAGCAAGCAAGATAGTCAAGCACAGGACTTCTTCAACATGTATCTGAAGTTGTGTTTTACAATTTGCTTCCAAAGGAAGGGATGAAAGGAAAGACAATGAGGATACTGGCTTGTTCCTGAGCTGCCTCACTGCCCAGGAGCCCTGTGGATCTTTACTTCACATTACTGGAGGTTTGATGCTGCTGACCAAAAATGAAGCAGGACATGTTGAGAGAATTTGCAGAACTGGTCAGCCCTGATACCTCTGGGAGCAATGCTAACCAGCCAGAGGACAACTATGCATTCAGAAATACTGGTTTGATGCATTATGGATATACATACAATATCCAGAGGCCCTCACTGGGAGCGATTCAATACATTTGGCTTTTCAACATTTACATAACAGCCAGCTTCTATATTAATTTTTCCTCACAGTTTTCAAATATACATACGCTCATGTCTGCCACCACCCCTCCAGAGACCCCTATTGCCACACTCCCCTTACATTTTCCTTCTTTTCATTGGATAAGCCATTTCCCCATCACACTTATTCCTCCATATCATTGCAAAGTGCCTCCACTCCAGTCCTGCAGGACAACTCAGGGCAGGATGAGCTGCCAGCACTTTTAACCCAGTGCTTGCACTGCTTTATCCTCCTAATAAAGCTCTCACTGCCTTTGACATGATACAGCTCTCATTCAGCCATGAAAGCTTCCTTGCTTATCAGTAAGATTTTTAATCAACTAGAAGGGAAAACGTGGCCTGGCATTTTATTGCTTCCTTACACTCTGCTTTTAGATGCTTTGGTTTTCTCCAGTTTGCATTCTTGCTAATTTCTTTAAGCAGGGAACTGGTGGAAAGCCCCAAGCCTTTCATGGCCATCAGCTTCCCCTGAATAATTTGAAGGCAGGGGAGCAATGGACAACAAGGAGCATGCATGACAGGGTGGGAGAAGAAGGCACCAAGCTCTCACCCTCACTGCAGGGTCTGGGACATGGTTTTCTCCTGGCCACAGTTCCAAAACAACAAACAGCGTCTGTGGGGAAGGGTCACAAGAAGTTCAGCTCTCCTCTATTGAAACCATCTGGTTCCTATAAAAAAAAACCCAACTGGTTGGTTGAGATGGTTGGTAGCACCTCCTCCTTGTTTTTCCTCCCATTTCTCGAGAGCATGGTGGCACTCAGAAATGCCATCATGTGGGACAGGGCTTCCACAGGCCATGGTCTACCCTGCTCTCAGCACAGTGTCAGCAGACAGCCCAGTGAATGCAAACCCTACTTGGTTATGAACAAGCTACCTTGGCATCCATCTCACTTCTTTTCTCCTTATCTCAGCCAGATGGTTCCTTATGAAAAGCCTGGCCCCCCAAATGGTTTCTCCAGGTCAGGAAAACCAATAGGTCAAATAGGTCCCTCTCCAGCAAGAGGCGTCACCAAACCTGCAGGGGAGGTAGAGCAAGGGCAATGAACCTTTACTATTTTTAATAAAAGGAAAGTATTCAAAAGCCTAAATCTCCCTTTTGTTTCCAACAGAAATAAAAGGGGAAAAAGAAAAAAAAAAATAAAGAAAAAAAGAGAGAGGAGCACTTACAGGCAGCTCCCCAGCCTGTAACACAAAACCGTGCTGTGCTGGGAAACCTTACACCATGCTGCATCCAGCTCATGCACTCCCGCACTGCTCACTGCCTCCCGGATGCTTCCCCAAGCCCAAACTGCCCTTGAGAGAAGCCAAGCCTCAGCCTCTGCTGAAAAGCCTCTTTGTTTGGATTCCCTTTCCAAATCAGCATATCCTGAGATTGAACTCCCTCCCACCCCTCTGCAGGGCTTTTTAATGTTCAGATGCCTTGGCAGCGGCCAGATTTGCCAGCAGGTTTGTGGCCCTGTAATAGCATTTAAATCCTCGGTGTTGGGGCACGTATAGCAGTAGAAACTTCCTTCACGTTACTGGAGAGAGGAGGGGAGGAAAAAAATAAAAATATATTTCAGAATTACTTCAAAAGGTCCTTTAATCGTGAATTGTGACCAGAGGAGCTAACTTCTCCTTAATTAAACAACAGCTTTAATCTGCCTTCATTAGGCTACAGTAAGGCACAGCAGTGAGCTGCAGCAGATTCTCAATGGGAAGTTAGTAGCATTTTCCTTCATTAGCCCACTTTGTCTGCAAGCTTCAGGGGAGAATTGTGTTGAACTCATACAGGCTCAGTGTGCATCTCAGCCCCATCTCCCTTGAGGTTTGCAAGCGCCTGAAAAATCCTGCTATGCCCCAAGGATGAGGAGACACAGTGCACCCACAGGAGCCCTGCAGCATGTTATAAGGCAGTAATTCCAGTTACTTGGAGCCAAGCATACCAGGCCTTGCAGCAAGAGGCCATAACTCGCCCAAGAGCTCTCCCAGTGTGCCAGCACCGTGTTATGGTGACTGTGCCAGCACTCAGCCAAAAAGCAAGGCACGGTGCAGCAGAATTCCCCTCCATACAAGAACCTCCACCAACACCAAAAGGAAAACAAGCCTCTCTCTCTGAAACCTCGCATGCAGAATACCTGAAGAATATTGCTAGCAAAAAGTTGTTTCTCACTTACAGCAAGCTTTAAAAAAAAAAAAAAAAAAATACACCCATCTCAGCATTACATCTTTCCCCATGAAAGCAAAATGCTGAGCATTCAAGCAGGTGGATTTTCAGACTGCAGACCCATTCCTACATTCATAAAGCCAGTCCAGTTCTGCAGATGACTTCAGTGAGAGCAAAAGCAAAGTCTCTTATGCTATATCCACAGTCCAGATGCATCCCATGGTCAAATTCTATCCCACTCATCCAACCACTTGAAAAAATGCGGCACCCTGCAGGAGTTTTAGGCACTGGAAAACTTTTTTGTACCCACGCATGTAGTGATTTATCAAAACAGGCACTAAAATGCTATTTCCATGGTTTGGCGTTTCACAAAGATTCACGCCAGCTCGGTAAGAAAAACAAATGCCACAAAACTTCTCCTTTAAGGAAAAAAAAACCCAACAAAATACAACAAGCCTCCCAGACCAGTGCTTTAGAAATGCTTCCACATGCTAATCAGCCTCCTATTCAGCTCCAGACTGAATAGGACTCCAACAATGACAAAGAAATACGCTGAACCTATTCCACATTTCATCCCCTTCACTCAAAATGTTGCTGTTACCTTGGTTTTCTGCTGCTTTGTGGGAACTGCAGCGGAATGACTGCTGCATGCTAAAGCTGCAGGGAGGGCCAAGAAACAGGGAGTGCAAGGCAGAAAAAAAGCCATTCTGGATTATGAGGGGGGGGGGGGGGGGGGGGGGGGAAAGGATTATTTTAAGGGGTTGTCACCGATGCTGCAAGCTTTCCTAGGGAAAAAGAAAAAAGCCAGGCCTAACATAGAATGCTTTGGTTTCAGGAGGGGCTGCAGCCCTCCCTTTCTGCAGCAGGGGGGAAGCATGCAACCGGGCCACCCAACTATGCTCCCACAGGAAAGGAGGTAGAAGTTTTGGGGATGGGTTCACACACCTGTAAATTAGGCCAGGGTTTGGTCCAGCCTCGGGGCTCACAGCCCTCCTTTCTCCCCAGCAGTGCATCACTTAGGGTCAAAGCCTCAGTGCATAGACCCTGAAGCTGAAATTACCAGGAAATGCCTGAAGTCATTGAGATGCATGCTGGTAGCTCAGCAAACCTTATGGGCGGCTGGGGGTGCCTTCACTCTGGCTCTCTCCCATTCTTCCATGCATCAGGAAGCACAGATCTCCCTGGCCAAGACAGCAGGCTCCCACCTCTGTACAGGATGACTCCTTTGGGCCTTTGAAGCCCTGGGGAGAAACTCAGGAAAGGAAAGGAGCAGAAAGCTCTGCTAAAACCCAGGGTCATCCGATCAGTGATCAAAGAGCCACTTGAGGAACCTGATAGCAGCATATTGATTCACAGCTATCGACTTCAGAGATGCACTGCCTACCAGCAGCTTGCCAGCATCCAAAATAGCCCAGAAGCACCACTCAGAAAATAAACCCACCTGGTGTTCACTAAACAGACCTGCAAACCAGAGTTTTGAGAGAGATTTTTGGCTAACCCTTTGGAAATGATCACTTGAAAGAGCAGCGGGCTCAACAAAAAGCCTCGGAAACCCTTAAGAATCCCCCGTGCCAAAATGCTTGGGGTGCAGGATTGGTTGCCACGGCCACTGCAGTGGGAAAGCAGAGCAGGGCTGGGCCCACAGAGCAGAGCATCAAACCAGCCCAAGAACAGAGGTGGTAAATAACTGTCAGGAAGATAGGAAGCTCAGACCCCATTTGTCACCACCAGCTTTCAAATTCAGTGGTTCATTTTGAGGCATGCAAAGATGTCTCAGCTTTGAATAAGCACGCGCTGAATTAATGGCAGTGGAATTAATGCCTGCTTGCGGCGCCTGCCTCCAACACATGCACCATCATATGAAGGCAATGCTGTGAAAGCTTTCAAAAATGACTGTCGTTCTGACTAATTTACAGTAAAACCAGTTGAAAGCTAATTACAGGGAGTGCAGCTTGTTGCTTCCTCTGCACGGCAGCCAGCTACAACCCTGTCACTGTGGGGAGAAGCAAGCCCTCAGAGGGATCATCATTTGTGTCAAGAGGGACATCTGCCCAAAACCACAAACCAGGGACTTTCACTTTTTCTGTTTAACCTCGTGGAAGGAAGCATCGTGCTGTGTTCAGCTCCTCCAGCCAGCAAAGCTGAAAACAGTCTCTAGAAGAGCAGCCTGTCCCCAAACAGTCCCAAAGGATACCTCCATGCCACAGCTACCTGCAGCATTCGGGGCAAGGGTAGAGTTTGCTCAGCTTTACTTGAGCAGTCTTATTTCAACCTCTTGGGCACTACAAGCTAAACCTACCTGTGTGTGTTAGCAGAAAGACTGGATGCATCTCCCAAGCTTCTCTATGATGCAGTCAGTGCAGCTTTCAGGACTTTTTTGGGCAAGGGATAAAAAACGATGGGAAGGTACTACAGGATTAAGTATACTCTCCATTGATGTAGTATCATCAACACTGTCAGACCAGCTGCAGCTTCCTTTGGGCTCTGGCTGGCAGCCCAGCCCAGAAGCTCCTGACAGAGGACACCATATGCTCTGACAAGTCAACCTCAAACATAGGCATAAGCTATAGGCAGTACTGGTACAAGAACACATGGCATAAAAAGTATGGACATTTTCAGAACATCACAAGCCTTGGAATTAAGTTACTCGATGCAGAGAGTCAGTTTTCAACCTTCTGTCTTGTAAACATTCAACACATGTGAAAAACAAGCCCACTTACGTGACCAACTAGAAAGTACAGAGTTAAAAGGTATTTCTGGGGGGGTTGAAACTAGATGATCATTATGGCCCTTTCCAACCCTGGCAATTCTATCATTATATGATTTTGACAATTAGAGAGCCACCAGACCTACCTAATTTTCAAACTTTTTCATGCATCGCCTTGGCAGCAAACTTATGCTTAAGACAGGTTCTCCAGTGGTTTGTGTCATCAAGTGCTATGAAGACACTTCAAATTCCTCCTTTTTGGCAGCATTCTTTCTACTCAGGTCTAACTTGAGAATCAGCTCTTGCTGGTCATGACACCACAGCTGCAGCTAAAGCATTGCACGCAGCTGAAAAGCAAGAAGGGATTCGTTAGCACAACCTTCCCTCAGCTGCTCCAATAAGCCCTGCCTACAGTCACCAGAGCTTTTCACCTGCTAAAATCGTGGTGATGGCACTTCTGCAAGGCAAGTATCATAAGAGAGCAAAACCGAGGGCTCTGTTGGTTCTGCTGTATGAGGGATCCCACAGTTCTGCCATCCAAAAAATATAATACTGGATTCAGAAAACCGACTTCAGACATCACTATTACAGCATAAACACTGGATTATTTTATTTACTGCTTTCTTGAGGCATTATTTGCTCAAGTCACACTCACTTTTTTGAGAAGCGTAACATGAGCTATTGAAAAACCAATGCCACTGCAGCAGTCAGGGCCCTAAGACAGGACAAAATAAAAGAAGAAATTCAAACTAAACAAACAGCGCTGATCCTCAAAGTCTAGCTAGCATCCAGAGGGAAAGCACACAGGGAGGGGTTGCCATGAACCCCCTCCCCCCCACCCCAAGGGTGCATGGGGCTGGGGAAGCTGCAGCTTTCAGTGATGGCTGTGTTGAGGCTGGGTGGGAGGACTCGGAGGCTGCTGCCTCTCCCTACGCTGCCTGCAACAGGCATGGCCTTGTTCATGGTAGAGGCAGACCGGGTGACCACAACGGTCCCTCCTGGATTACCATGGATGAAGCAGGAGCATTGTATGAATGAAATGGAGAGGACGGAGTCTGCTCCTCCACAGCAAGCTACAGCAGGGCTAAGCTTCTCCCCCCATCCCCCCTGCCTTTTAACTCATTTCAGACAGAGGCAGAGGCATGCAAACAGCTTCCCCATCTCAGATGCGCACGCTGAAGAGGAGCCCTGGTTTGCAAGGCAGTGCCCATGCAGCACAGGTTCCCCAGCTGTGGTATGCAAACCATCTCTGGGCCGCACATGGAGGCGCACACAACTGGAGGATGCACCATCAACCTGTATCCAGACAAACAAAGTCAGACCAGAACAGCCTCAGAAAGGCATGCATATTAAATGCAGATTTAAAGGGTGTAAAAATAATCTGTTTGATCTAGGAGTGATGTTTATATTATTTTCTGTGCTCACTACAAACAGATATGATTACAAGTGTCATCTGCTGTAATTGTCATCCCATCTCCTCCTGTCTCAGCAGCAAGTACACAAGATCCAAAGCACTCCTGGCCATGAAGCAGTTGCACATAGTTCTGCTTTCCTGGAGACACATCTTCAGCCTGGCCAAATTCCACCAACTCAGAAAAGTAAGCAGATTCATACCCCCGAGGACTCAGTCTGCCATAGGTATAGACTTCCTTGTTCTGCAATTAACACCTCAGCTATAATTGTCACTAATAACCTCCTCTTGATAGCTGTGCTTTTTTTTCCCCCCCCCTCCAGCTTTTATAAAGCCTACACAACATGTTTTTGGGGACGTTTAAAAACATTTTTCTCATCTTTCCTTCCAGCCATCATTGGCTTTTAGTTTGGTTTCTCAAGAAAGGGGCAAAAACTGATGATGGCTATCATGCTTCCATTTTGATAGCTGGTTGAATAAGATCTTTTCATACACTCAGCATCTCAACCATGGCACGGTGGGATGCCACCACACAACCCCTCACCAAGATGCCACCTCTGCAAGGCTTCCTTTGCCAGAGCAAGGCTTCCAAGGCTGCTGCCAACCCTGCTGCTTCACAGGGAGCACACTGCCACAGAGAGATCCTAGCAGGATTAACATCAGTGATATGTAAACATGAACAACCAAACCTGATCTAAGGATGCTCCAAGCACACTGACGGCTCTCCACCCACACAGCTCCTTGCGTGCGGTGTGTGGGGCCAGTCCTCCCCAGCCCATGGAAGGCAACACCGAGGCGTTGGGACTGCCTGGCTGGTTTAGTGCTCTCATAGCTTTGTGTCCTCGGATGAAAAATAAGAAACTGTTGATTCAGCAGTTTCTCCAAGGCACGTCTGGAGAGATGTTACCTACACATCAGTGAGCCCTGCACGGCGGGGCAGTCATAAAAACAAAACAACAACAACAACAACAAAAAAAAAAAAACACAAAACAACCCAAACAAAGGAAAGTTGCTTAGCTCATCAAATTCAGCTTTACAGCACCCAAAGAACTCTAACCTCATTCCTCATCTTTAATTCCTCCCACTCCTTACAATTAAATGACAAAGCCAGGCCTGTTTGCACTGATTTTTGTGATGGCATAGCAGGGGCTCAGGTGGAGCTCCAAATCTTTTTATTTGCTCCTGCAAGCCGGACAACACAATTTTCTACACAGGAGGGGAGAGTTAAGAGTAGCCTAAACTGTTATCCCAAATTACAAGATTATATCCCCGCTTACATAAACATTTCAAGGTCCTGCTAGCGTAAATATTTACACGCAAAGTTCATTGTAGCATCAAGCTCACTACAGAAGAGATGCCAAATGAGTGTGAAAGCTGAAGAGATACCGAGGGTGTAAGAGGCCCATCAATATGCTGCTTCTAAACCTCCTGAAGGCAGCAGAACTTTTGTTATGCAGAGTAACTGGGATTGGCAACAAAGAGAAAACTATTTAAGACAGAAAATGAGACCCACAGCAAGTTACCTGCAGTTTACATCTCAGCAGCCTTAAAGACATGCATATGACCTGATTTCCACAGGAGAGGGGCAAGCCAGATGAAATCCCACTATTTTATTGCACGGGCAGGACGTTTTGGGAGTTGTCATACCTGTGCAAGCTGCAAAAACACGAGCTACTGGAGACCCCAGCGTGCCCTATGGCCTTGCTGACACAGCCCTCCCCTCTGCTGGCATGAAACCCTTCTCCTGCAGGCCACCAGCAGTGCACAGGTGGCTGCTCACTGTTGGCCTCATGTGAAAACAGCAGGTCCAAGAAGGAGAGCACATTTAACCCCAGATGCTACTTCCGTGGGAACAGCCTCCAAACATCCCACACCTAAAGGGTCAGGGGAGGAGGATATCCTTACCTGGCCCTTGTCCTGTGCAGAAAGAGGATGGCTGGTTGAGCTCTCCATGCAGAGAATGGCCAACTGAATGTGGGGTCCCCCATCACACCTCTTGCTTCTGCTGCTCCCCAGACCTCCCCCGTTGCTCCTCAACTCCTCTGGCTTACAGAGGGCTGGTTCAGCCCCATTTTCAGATGCACTGAAGTGAACAGCGAGCCATGAACAGGACAAGATGACTCTACTGCACAACCAGGCCCTACTGCAGCCCTAACAATCTCAGGAAGCATCCTCTAATTCTCTAAACAGAGCCCTCCCAAGAGGAGGAAGCAGATGGAGAAAGTTATTTTCCCTCCCTGCGCATTCAGTCCTTTTATGCCTTTTTTGCCCAGGTGAACTCTGACACAAATTTTCGGGGAGGTTCACCGGATCTGTGATGAAATCTCTGGTTCATGGCACAAGGAAGCAGAGATTTGCCAATATGGATGCTTGGCACATTTGCATGCCAAGTGCACTCGTTAAGAGTGGGGCATTTGGAAACACTTAACTCTCTGCCAGCCCAACCCGAGCTGGAAATGCAGAGGAAATGTGGGGTCTCCATCAGCAGATCTTCAGCCAACCCAATCCACGGTCAGCTACCAAAGCAACAAGCTCCTGCCCATGGCTCCCTAGCTACTCCAGTGATCCCCAAGCAGCAAAGATACAGATCTTCCCCTCATGAATTTGCTATCAAGATAACCACTGTACTTAATGAGCAGAGACAAAGTGGATCTTTCTAACACTCTCACCAAATTACAGCTGAAGGAAGCTCCTGATAGCACTGCTTTACTTATTCTGACTTTCTTAGATGTTTATGATGATTGTCTCCTGGGTAATTTGTTTAAATTTGTATGTAAACAAAGAAGAGTTTGTATGCATCTGCTGCCTCACAAAAAGCATGTGTCATTTCTCAAAGGCATTTCTGCCATAGCTCATTCTTTCCATTTTTCCCTACAGAATACTCATCTGGGGGGCAGAATTACAGCGGAATAACTACAGCAGAAGCCAAAGTGGAGTCATAGCCCTCTGCAAATCAAATGACTGGTTTTAATATTTCCTAAAGCAGCCCTCGAGTGAGAAAAGCCTTCTGTTTCCCCTGTTACTCTGAAAGTCTTTGGGCAACCACTCAAGAGTTGTAATTGAACTGCACAGGAGGCCACTGGCCATGCGTACATGCACCAGCAGAAGATCTCTGCCAAGTACATCCACCTCTTTAAGGTCATTTCACCCAATTCTTCTCCTCATCATCTCACCTAGAACTCTATTGCTTTACTGAAGATGTAAATACCCACCAGCAAGTATCCATCCACCTTTCTCTTACACGCTTCAGCTGGAGCATTTGTTTTTCCTCCCTCACCTCCAAAGTGTTTTCTTTGTGACAAGCTCAGGAAGGAAGAAAAATGGGAACCAAGCACTTGGAAAACTGCAAACTCTTCATTTTCCTGAGAAAAATGCAGAGCAAAGAGCAAGCCAAGCCCACTGCAAGCAGGGCAGCTGGACGTCACAGCAACCCAAGCAAAGATACCCATCAACAGGTCTGCTGCTGGGTATATTTGAACAGCCCATCCTCAAACACAGCCCATGGGCTCTCCATCACACAACCACCACCCTTATCACAGCCCACCAGGGCTCCTCACCTGTGTGTCATTAGCCAGATTTGAACTCTTGGCTTCAGCTGTTGAATTCCTGCTCTTACTTTCAAATGTTCCTCACCCCAAAACACAACCCTTGTGTTTACTCTCTCATTTCCACCTGCAGTAACGTGAAACAAAGCAACAATCACAGCTTTTGCTGTATCACATTACTCCCTAACAATACCTTCCAGTAATGCTTGATAAGTTCTGTTTACCAGAACTATCTCAAGTAGAATAACACATGGCAATTACTTTTTTCATTTCAGACTCTTAGTCTGGAGAAGGAAAAGGAAAAAAAAAAAAAAACACAACACAAAAAAACCTTTACCCATTTAAATAGCATTTGTGTGTGCCAGGAATGCCTAAAGTCAAGAAAACTTGGGTAAACAAAAGTTTTAAAGTTCTGACTCCTAGCAGTTGTTTTACTAGGAATGCAACCTTCCGTTTCAATAAGTGATGTAAGTCAAGCTTGCTGTGCTTCTCCTTACAGTAGCTTCACGTGTATATCATAGAATGGCCTGGGTTGAAAAGGACCACAATGATCACCTCATTTCAACCTCCCCCCCCCCCCCGTTTTATGCAGAGTTGCCAATCACCAGACAAGGCTGCCCAGAGCCACATCCAGCCTGACCTTGGATGCCTCCAGGCATGGGGCATCCACAACCTCCTTGGGCAACCTGTTCCAGTGCCTCACCACCCTCTGGGTGAAGAACTTCCTCCTAGAAATATGTAGGCTATCAAATATTTTCAATTTTTTTTTTTCTTCCAGATAGACAATAATGAAGCTTTCTGTGCTGGCCTCTATCCTTGTGGGAATATGAAGAGAAAACCATGCGTCTCTTCTTCATATATTAGTGCCTCGTAATACACACCAGATGATCAATAAACTACATAAAGATTAAATCAGACTGACAGTCCTTAAAAAACGGCCTCTAAGCAGAAACAATTGTTTTAAAGACTGTGGCGTCTGGAGCATTAAACTCACGTGCTGCCATGCTATTAATCTCTTTGTTGGAAGCCGGTTGATTTCCCCTGCCTGCATCTGTCAATTAAACATTCAGCATTGCAGCCAGCGTCCAACGGTGGATGTTTTGGCGTGCAAAACACCTCTTGGAGACGGCCTGCTGGCAGTTCCCGTGCACGCCGTTCCACTTCCAAAAGCCAAGGGGGCTGGCAAGCGAAACTCCACCGTTGTGATCAGGGGATGCCCGCGAGCGCTTCAAAGCAAAGCCTTTAAACCGACACCGCGCGAGGAAAGCCGGACCCGCTGCTACAGCACGGAGACGGAGCTGAGAGGGGAAAAGTTCCCGTTTCCCCAACGCGGAGCGCAGCGCACTGCCTCCACCTGGAGCTGCAGCGCTGAGCCGCGGGCCGGGGGCCGCTCCCGGGGCGCCCCGAGCCCGTATGGCTGTGCCTCCCACCCCCCCACAAAGCCGTCCTTTACTTTGCACGAGAGGAGAACAGCGGCGGGGAGGGGGGAAGAGATAAGTAACTAAAAGTAACGAAGAGAACGATACAAAGAGAAACAGAAAGAAAAAAAAAAAAAAAAAAAAAAAAAAAAGAAAGAAAGAAAGAGGTGAAAAAAGTAGCGTTGTGCCGTGGGTTCTTTGCGTTAAGCAGTGAGGCGGGGGGGCTGCTCCCAGCGGGGAAGGTCCTCGGATCCGCTCCGCGCCCCTTTTGTTCGCTGAGCGGAGCGGTCCGGCTCTCCCCAGCGGGACCCGAAGCGAGAAACCCGGGGAGAGGAAAGGAAAGAAGGGAGAAGGGGCACGGAGCAGCTCCGCGGCAGCTCACCCATGACGAGGCAGAGGAAGTCGAGGCAGATGAGCAGGACTTTCTTGCTGCTGCCCTTGGCCGGGTTGTTGTTCAGCGCCGGGCTGCCCCCATTCTTGCTCTCCGGCGCGATCGCCTTGTCGTACTTGTAGCTCTGCATTATCGGGGGCGAACGCCCGAGCCGTGCCGTGCTGTGCCGGGCCGCGCCGAGCCGAGCCCGCACGCGGTGAGCCGGGGAGGTGCTGCCCGCTCTCCCGGCCTCTCCGCTGGGGCACGGGAGGAGAAACGCGGGCGGGGTCTTCCCAACACCGACACCGCGGGAGGGAAGAAAAAAAAAAAAAAAAAAAAATTTTTAAAAAAAAAAAAAAATTAAAAAAAAAAAACCAAAATGATTAAAAAAACACAAAAAAAAAAAAAAAAAACCAACAAAAAAAAAAAACAACCAAAACCAAACCAACAACAGCAAATAAAAAAGAAAACAACAACCAGGAGCGGGGAGGGGAAGGGGGAGATTTTGCGGGTGTCCCAAGGCGGTGGAAAAAGTCCTGGAGGAAAAGTCGAGGGGAGGGATAAAAAATAGAGAGGAGCGCGGATGGGTTACGCGGAGGTAGAAGGTGCGGAGCGCTGCGCGCTGCCGGGGGCAGGTGAGCTCCGCGCTGCGCTGCGCTGCGTTGGGGGCTCCCGCCGCGCCCGCCCCGGCCGCTCTGGGAACCACTGGCTTTGGTGCTGCACTTTTATTTCGCGAAGTCCTTTCCACCCCTTAGCAAAAAAAAAAAAAAAAAAAAAAGGAAAAAAAAGGGGAAAAAAAAAACAAAAAACCCAACCCAACAAAACCCAGTCACTTCGCCTCGGATGGGATATCCAAGTAAGCACGGCCCCTTTCCTGCTTCCCTACATCTGACATTTTACATAGATAATTAAGTCCACATTTTTTTCCTGAGGGAAGTTTTTAAAAAAATAAAAGAAGGAGAGAGAGAGAGTCGGGAGCTAAAAGTTTTTCGCGGAGCCGAAGGAAGGAGGGAGCCTCTAGCGTCTGTGGAGCGGAAAAGCGCAATAGGAGGGAGAGGGGGAAGGAAAAACAACCAGCTCTGCAAGGGAGGACTCAAAAGGTGATTATGGCACAAAGTGGTGGCAAATAACTTTTTTTTTCCTTCTTTTTCTTGCTTTCCCCCTGTCCTTCAGCTCTGCTCCGTGTGCTGAGATCCTTTTGCAGGGGATGAAGCACCAGGGACCCCAATGCCCATCACAAGGCCTGTTGGGGCTGAAGGATCATGGAATCATTAAGGTTGGAAAAAGGTTGCTAAAGACTAATCCAACCATCACTGGATTGTTTGGTGAAGGCTGAGTACCACCACTGAGTTATAGCAGCCTCGTCCCCCTGCAGCAGCAGCACTACCTTTGTGAAACAAGGGTAATGAGAATGCTAGAAGCAAGGTGAGGGATGATACCTTGGCTAATTGCCCCTTTAGTCTAATTAGAAATTGCCAAAGATGCTAATAATGTGTTTTCCATGAACCTCAGCTGGAGGTGGGTTGGCCGTTTTGCCAGCTCCAAGCAGGGATGCAGAGACAGTTGGTAAAGCCTGTGGGTACCCAAGGTTCAGGTCAGCATCTGACCTCTTCTCCTTTTGCCACATAGTTCCCCTTTGCATGCTGGGGAACCTGAGGAGCTGCAAGCTGAACCTTGCTGAGGGCAGGTTTTCCAGGAATCTGTTTAGACACATTCCCGGGCACATTTGGGCCAACATGGGAGGAAGAAAGCAAAGAGGCTGTTTTAATATTTTACTTGTATATGTGCGGTGTAAAATAGAAAGGGCAAAGCAGACCTTGGGTTTTTGTCCAATTCTTTCATCACGGTGCCATCAGGTGCCATCTCCCACATTGCTCTCGAGAAGGCAGCTCTCTCTTTCGTGCCACCTCACAGTAAAACCATCAGTTTTGTACCCCAAATCATTCCCTGTGGCAATGATCACCAAAATGTAGCCCTGGCCAAGGGCATGTCTCAAGGTCTCTCTCTCCTTCTCATTCCTGCAGCAGAAACATGGGTGCCAAATTTAGGCTCTCCAGCTGCCTGGAGCGAATGGAAAGAATCCTCACGTGGGAATTATGCCCTGCTCAGGGTTGGCCCCAATGCCCAGCCCTGCTCCCCTCCCCATGGTCAGCACCAACCTGCCCCAAGGAGCTCAGAGCTCCCAGCACTGGCTGCAGCCACCCCAGATCTGCTGATGGAAAACGATCCCTATTGAAATCCCTTGGGTTAAACTCAATTTTAAAGTGAAGAGGAATAATAATAATAATAATGTTATTATTATTATTATAAAGACCTGTCATTGTAACAGTAAATGAAAAAAAAAAAAGGAGCCTTTATTATACTTGAAGGGAAAGTGGGAGTTACTGAAATTAAAGTTTTATATTTGCATTTACAAGGCTCCTTAGGCTACTAATGTTTGCATTTTCATAACAAAAAGATTGTGCTGTTAATTGATGCAAGCAATGGTGCACAAATAAGTCCCAATCTTGGATGATTTCTTAAGGGAACAGCCACTACAATTCCCCATTGTCAAGCGTGAACTGAGCAAGTCATCTGTGCCAAAAAGCAGCTTCTGTGCCTGGGTCAATAAAATGCAAGAGATTCATTGGTAATACTTAATTGTTTATTCATAAATGCAATTATTGAATACACCACGCACCAGCCTCCCTTTTAGGGCTCAGCTTTTCCTCTCAATCTTATTCTGCATTCTCACTATGGACCGTTTCTTTTTTTTTTCCTTCTACAGATCAACCAAAGCCATTGCATTTCTGTTATCAGTGCATTTTGCCCCACGTTACTGGAGATCTCCCAAGATCTTCACCATCTTCCAATCTGAGCTGGACCAAACTGCCAGGGAATGAGGAATGCAGCACTGGGACAATCTATCAGAAGATAAAGCGTCTGCAGTAAAACTTGTTCTTGCCCACATTTGTGCCTCTATTGCAATGTTTCACAACCCAACAATATTAGAACAGAAATTGTGTTTTATTCAGCCAGTCAGGACATTTTAAGAGAATAAGCTCCGCTAAGACCAGTCTTGTAGTACAAAGTAGAGCAGGAATGGGATGCTTGTATCCCTCGTATCTCAGGACATGACTTCAGCCACCCCATGGAAATCTGCTCATTGCGTGGCAATAATTTAGAAGTGAGAGCAGCTCTTCCTCATAATCACTTGTCATGATTCAGGTCAAAAGGTCACGCTTCTGAAAGAAAAAAAAAAAATAAAAATGAAGAAGTCAAAAAGTTCCTGGTTTTATTTTTTTCTTCTGTAGAATGTGTCGGAGGGATGTGCCAGCAGGACCTGGTTTGGGAACAGAAACTCCAGTGACAGCTGGTGCTCTCAGCTGGTGCCTGGGGTATTTTGGGGGCTGTGCTGGCAGATCTGGGGAATTCCTCTCATCTTGCCCCAGGTGCAATGGGCAAAGTGAAGTTGCAGAGTGGCTGGATGTTTGGCACCTGGATGGTTGCATGTTTACTGCTGCCTCCTCACATCTACAGAGGGGTTTTATATAGGAAACTCCTTTGCTTTTCCATCAAGGGGACAATGTGACAGCAGGGAAGGACCAGGTGCTGCCTATATTTCAGAGTCATTCATATCTATGTCTATGGGAGACCTAAAATAAGAAAACAAACTATGCTGTTTGCTGACATATCCATCCGTTACTGAGATTGTTCCCTACCAAATGGGGAAATCAGAGCAAAGTTGCGTGCTGCCCATCAGGTGGCCAGAGCTGGAGTCACAAGGCTGAAATACCAGCACTCTTCTGGGAAGCCCAGAGCTGAACCAATGCTACCCTGCCCAGGGGTATTTTTAGCACCATCAGCTGCTGCTCTCCTGCAGAACATCAGCAAAGCGGTTGAGCAGCACGGAGGGATGTGGGGCATTGCCAGCCCTGGCCTTTGTGGGTTTTAGGGTTTCCTTGCACCCACTGGTGCCTCATCATCCAACCTGCACAATGGTGGCTGCCCTGGTAGGAAATGTTTGCCAAGGTTGGGCTTGGGTCTGTCCCTGCAGTAAGGGAGCTAGCTAGATAGAAGAGGGATCCATAAGGAGCCTAATTCTGCATGGGCAGCGTCTGGTGGGCATTCTTGGTGGGCATAGTGGGGATGGCTCTTGCTGGTCTTGGTGGTCTTTTCCAACCTTAACGATTCTACGATACTGTAAGCCTAAGCCTCATAAGTACCCAGTTAATTTCTTCTAAAAAATTAGCTGATAAATGTCACCTTAATGTAGGATTTTCTGCCATTCGGGAAATTGGGCATGCAGATTTGTGCAGGCCAGGAGGGTCAGCCCTCAAAAACGTGTCCTGCTGACCCACAGGGTAGATCAGCGGTCAGGGAACTGTTCCTGGCATCCCAATCACCAGCATCAGATGCATTTGATTTGCCAACCAACCTAAAGTCCAGCCTGTGTTGCAACCAGCTCTTGTCCTGCAGCCAAGTTTCACAATCTTGGTGTTTCTCCTTAATTTAATTGGGTTCCCATCATCTTGATGTGCTGTGATTACAGGATTCCAGCGCTGTTCAAAGAAATAAATACAAAAGACACGGTTAGAAGGAAAAAAAAAAAAAAAAAAAGCCTCAAAAACTCATTCAAAAATGCACAAAGTGGAGGAAAGGACGCCGGGTTTTTTCACTCGAAGGTGTGGCAAAGACCACAGGAACCCGATTTGGGATGCGGAGCCCCTGGACCAGCATCTCTCTGAGGCTGCGGGTTTCTCGTCCTCAAAAAGGAGACGAACAGCACCATCTGCTGCCCTCCGACGGCATCTGCCCTATAGACATCAGCACAGCCATCCCATAGCACCCATAGCCGTGTTCAGGGATCAACCCGAGCCATCCTGCGCGGCGAAATTAAAGCAGCGCTTAATTACGGAATACACGCGTTAATTACGACGAGAGCTCAGTCCTGAATAATACTCACTCCCCCTCAGCTGGTGGCATGTAAAGGGAGTTCAGTGTAACAGCATTTTCACATATTTCCCTCCGTTCCTTTCATGTGTTTATTAGCAGAGCCTTAAAGAGCTGCCTGTATAATTCACCTTTATGTGCAATTCCTATCCAGGAAGGCATTTTCACAGTCAGCAACAGCTAATGAAAGGGGTGGCACATCACTGTGCAGCTCCAGCCCCTCTAAAACCCAGCTCTGTGCTCCACGCTGGCCACCTCCCAGCAGTTTGTTTGAAAGTCAAGAATGTGCCATGTTTTACTGACGCTTCGGGGTCAGGATCTCAATGAAAGCCCCGTTATAAGCAGCAGCCTCAGAGGAGAGGTCTCCAGTCCAGACTGCAGCCCTGAACTGTTTACCAGTTACCTGGCAGTAGTTAACACGTTGGGAATGTCTCCACTGGATGTTGCCCAGGTGTTTGTTGCAGGATGCAAATGTGTTCGTGGTTTATGATGTAAACAGGTAGATCTACATTTTTTTTCTGCCTGGTTTGATTTCTGGTCACAAACCTTCTAAATAACCCGCTTGAAAGTGCTCAGCATCCATCTGAAAGGAGAAGAAAAAAAAAAGGCATGTATTTTTTTCCATGTCTAGACCAAACCAATTTTTGGTCCCCACGATAGCTTTCAGCAGAAGGTGTTGAAGCATAGAATCATAGAATGGGTTGGGTTGAAATGAGCCCCAAATTTTGTCAAGTTCCAACCCTCCTTCAGGGCCATCAACCTCCAGGTTGGTCCCAGACCAGGTTGCTGAGGTTGCCATCCAACCTGGCCTTCAACACCTCCAGGGATGGAGCATCCACATCCTCTCTGAGCAGCCTGAACTGTTGAGCTCCTGTCCACCCGAAGCAGAACACATGCACAGAGCAGTGCTGGGGTTCATCAGTTCCTACAGCAGTCCTATGTTGTAGGGCTGTGTATCGTGAGGATGGAGACATGTTGGGCAGAGCTTCCACTGCAGTCCCTCTCTCCACTGCCCCACGAGTTGCGAAGGCCAGGCCAGATATTTGGATACAATGCACAAATCCCTGGGCTTATCTGCTTGCCAGTCTCTATCACGATAATTCATTCAATAATTGTTCATTGTTAGGTAGCCCCCTCCCTCTGGGCTGCAAGCCTCGTGCCGAGCCTTGGATGGGCACAGTGCACACAAAGCCAGCAACCTTCAAAGCCTGCTCTTTGCTCCCATTTATCTTATCTAACACTCCACTGAAGTATGGATTTACATAATACATACCTAATATATTAATGTTCCTATTCATCAATAGGATCTCAGTCCTGTTTTCTTTGAAAGCCTCGCCAGTAATGACCAAACTCCTTACAATAGAAGATTGTTTTATACCTCTGAAAAGGATTTTCTCCCCTATTTGTTTTCTGCATACTTTCACTGGGGTTGTTTGATACTACGATAAGAGCTCGGCCCAAAAACTGGGAGTGGTGGCATCCACACTTTGGGTTTGCATCACATTACAAAATGACAGCACTCACATTACTCCTTCAAGGTGAACCACTTGGTCCACTCTCTCTGTCGACAACATCTTCCCAAATTATCCTGCAGTATAGCCTCCAAGCTGCCAATGGTCAACTTCCATTTTTCACACATTTCCATGAACGTGGTTAAATGCCCTTTTTACAATCCTTCCCTCTCGCTTCACTTTTCTGTGTAACTTTAACTTTACTTTGGACACTGGATTTCAAAAGGCTGAATCACAGAATTGTAGAACCATTCAGGTTGGAAAAGGCCTCTGAGATCCCCAAGCCCAACCCACACCCCAAGCCCACTGACTATGTCCCTCAGTGCCACATCCCCACAGTTCTTGGACACCTCCAGGAATGGTGAGTCCACCACCTCCCTGGGCAGCCTGGTAAGAGGAAATGCATACAAAGAGGAAACAGCACTGGAAGAAGTTATGTTCAAGGTATGGTATGGACCTTAATGCAGCCCAAATGACTGTACAAAGGCATGCAGGCTGCCTGCACACCACATCATCAAACCACTAAAGGATGCTGCTCTGTTTTCTCTGTAAAGCCATGCAGATTCACTGCAATATATATCTACTCTATCTTTTGCTCTTTTTTTTTTTTTTTTTTTTTTTTTTTTTGGAAGAGCTAAGGAAATATTTGCTTTTATATGGATGTTCGGGTGTAAGTCTTCTAGCCAAAGGCACACAAAGAAAAATGAGGAGTAAATTACCCATTTTATTTTAAATAGTGATAATGATCGCATGTTGGAACAAACTGTTGGGTTAGTGGTTGATCTTTCTGCTTTCATATCATGCCTGAATGCCTTTCTGAAAGATAGCTAAACACAAAGTATTGGGCTCAGTACAGAAGGGGATGAAGTTAGGTGGATGAGCTATCCAGAGACCCAGACTATGGCATTAATGGTCTCTTCTGATCTCCGAAATCTGCAAATTTACTCTGAACCAGAGATTATGAAACAGCAAAGAATAAATCCCTTTAAAATTGCTAGTAAATGTCAGGAAATACACTTTAAACACACAAAGACGCAGAGTCGCTGACGGTCGTTGCACAACAGATCACAGATAGCTTGTGTGCTCTGTCACAGGCCACTTTATCTCCCTTATCCAGCCCTGCCAACTCCAAACAGTAAATGTCAAAACCCTTCTCTTTCAAAACCCTGGGATTGTTTCGAAATACTGAGATCCAGCAGTGAAAGAAGCTGATCCCCTCAGCTCCTGATAGAGGACCTTGGAAAGAAGGCATGATCTCTTCTTCCCCCTTCTTGATCCATATCTGGTCATGTTTCCAACACTCAGACAGCTATCGTATGGCTATCCCAAATTGGCTTTCATGTCTCATATGAAGGAAACAGAAAAGAGTGCCGATGAGCACCGGAGTTAAACTCACATGAAAAATAATTCCATAAAAGGGGAATCCTGCAGCTTAAAATAGCCTGGCACTGGGCTGTAACAAGAGACTTTTTGCTGATGCCAGCCAGGGAGCACGATTCTACGATACTGTAAGTCTAAGCCTCGTAAATACCCAGTTAATTTCTTTAAAAAAACACAACACGACTGCCCACCCTCACCAAATCTCAGCTGGAAAAAGCAGAGCCACCTCCACCGTGACTGATTGGACAAAGAAAGCAATAAACAGCACCGTGCTTCAGAAGCTTCATGGTCTTTAGAAATTAAAGCTGGCTGGAGCTCTGGCAGCCAAAAGACTATTATTACTGTGCCTTCTTGTGTAGATATGATCTAAAGAAAAACACACATCTAGGTCTAACAATAATAAATAGTAAAGCTATTCATACAGCCCACTGCTTACACGATGGCAATTTTGCCATAATTGTAGGTAAAAGGAACAGGCACACAAACAGGAGTCTGTAGTAACTCAGCATTACCTGGTGCTTGGGAGCAGCTATTTCTTCTAGGTACATACCTTTGAGGAAGAAAACTATTTCAAACTCTGAAGGAACATCAGCAAAGCTCCCCCGCATCCTCAGAGCTGTATTCACACCAGAAAAATAAATAAAAGCAGGAGTTAATTCCCTCACAAGGGGTTGTTTTCCAGCAGCATTTCCAGTCACCTGCAGCCATCCCCAGCCTGCACACCTCAGGGGACACCAAGGGGTGGCAGATGAAAAGACAGCAATGCAAGCAGCATGTGGTGTTCAAGCAGCTTAGAGGCTGGCAGCATTCAGTGGAAAAACAGGCTGCAAGTAAATTCAACCACTGGGGCATCCTCATACCTTGACTTGGGCACAGTGCCTTCACTCTCCATTTCCTTGCCATCATTCCCTATCCCGTGGCCCGCTGCTCAGCTCAGAGGAAAAACCCCTGTGAGATGGCAGAGTGGAAATCATGGGATCATTTAGGTTGGAAAAGACCTTCGAGGTCATCAAGTCCAGCCATCAGTTTGACTTATCCTTGTCCCATCACTAAATAGAATCACAGAATCATTCAGGTTGTAGAAATACTTTCTTCATGTATTATGAGAGGTGGTAGATTAGAGACAAAGCAAGCACAGATGAGCCTGGTACTTGAGAAGCAGAAAAATGACTTGCAACCAGAAGACAAGGAATGAAGAAAGAAAGAAAAAGAAAGGAATTTAGTATGTATTGCAATGTCTTTCTTTTTTTTTCACTAGAAGCAAGTTCTACTTGTTCCTGCTATTTTTATAGTTTTCTAGTTACATGCCCTCACACAAATGAACCTGGCCATGACTTCCTGCACAATCTCCATAGGACGAGCATTCCATCAGTGAGCACAGCATGTGCCAGCCCAAAATGCCCTTCCACCACACAACCTCAATCCTCAAATGCATCACAAGACTTTCTGAGGTTGGACACCTCCCTGTTCCTCCTCCTCACCCCATCCCAGAGCCAAGGACACACATCTCACATCACACCCCTGCTGACCAAGAGCTCAGGTTTGCCTCGCCAGGTCCAGGTCTCAACTCTATCCTACAGTGTAGACATACCCTTAGGGCATGTCTGCTCACCAGGCTCAGGCAGGGTGCAAGTCAGGTCTAGTTTGGTAGCTGCAGAACAGCATTACGGCACGGAGCAATCTGAATTTGCCTGGGCACTGTGCCACATTAACTTTTTCACAGAAAAGACAAACCAGGCTAAATTTTGCTCTCCTTCCTACCCATTCAAATTTAATTTACTTTAATGGGGAAAGAGATGATCTTAGCAGGCCAGGCTCATCCCTGCTGTGTATTTAAGCCTCGCTGGATGGTGCTGCCTGTGAAATAACTGCAATGACCCCAAACTGGGGTTGGAGAGGAGGCTGGAGGGCAAACCAAGCCATAATGATGCAGGGCAGGAAGCTGCACATTCTCCCCATGGAGGAGGAAGGTTTGTGTTGGGCTCCCTGAGCAATGCCAAGCTTGAAGCTTCAATAGGTATCTCATTTACACTCTGCTTGGTTTCTTACATACTGTAAGTAGTCCCATTTACACCCTTGCCTCCCCTGCTTCAACACCACTGTTCTGCAGGAGAGAAAAGAGATACAAGGAGCCCAAAATGTGTGTCTGGATATAACGTGGGGAGAAAACATAGCTTCTGCACAGCTGGAGATGATGGCAGATATTGCCCAGTGTCATCCAACACACAAGCAACTAGGCATCCTCCACCTGGGACAAGTAACAGAGTTTAACATAAGATGAACCTATACAAAAAGGTACTACGATTTTATGTTGGTTTTGACCTGTCATAGTAAAGCTTGGCTCAAATCGATGAGGTGTTGTTTTAGGATAAAGTGAAATCTCAAAAACAGGAAGGAGCATCGCAGCTCACAGTCCTTTTGTTTCCTTCTGAGACACTTTGCTGCCACTGCTACACAGCAGCTTAATGGGCTGCCCCTTCCCAGAGCCACATTCCTGCTTTCCCTCCCGGTCCTGCATGCACGACCCTGCCCGGGGTGCCACGGTTTTTAGAAGTGCTCAGGTCATGGGTTTTGTCAGAGCGAGCTGGATTCATCTGTAATGCATGACAGCTCATGAATCACTGGGAGACAGGAGCAGAGCAGCTTCCCTTGGATTTGAAATGAGCTCAGTCTTTTTTCTCATAGACCTACTCCATCATTCTCCATTTACAAAAAAAAAAAAAAAAAAAAGAAAAGAAAAAGACACGCTCTTCATTCTCTCATGTCAGCCAGCAAGCAGAAGCACTACAGAAAACGGGTTCCCTTTCTCTATTAAAAACTGTATGTACATTGTTGTGCACGGTACCATTTGATTTATGTGTTGCTGATAAAACACAGGCTCTGGTGTAACAAATCAATACAACAGTCCTGTTCAAAGCCCTCCCCCTGAGCAAAGAGTTTCTTGATGTTAAATATTTCCTTATCTAATCTTCCATGCTTCAACATTCCTTCATTTAGAAACGTTGATAACTGAAAATGCAGAAGGGGACAATCACAAGGAGAGATTAAAGAATATTAGCAAAATATTTGAAGTAATAGTAGCATTACATGTCAGAAAACAATGTTGGTGCCCTTATTAACCAACTGCTGTGCATAGTGCTGAGGGATCCCAAGCCATGGCTCAAAATCCCACTGTTTGGTGCCAGGCAAAGACAAGTGCTGTTTTAAAAAGTGTGCACATTCCATACAGGATAGAAAAGGCAACCTGTCAGAGGTTTGCAGCTCCGATTTCTTTGTGAAAGATCCTTAAGTTTTCCTTAGTCCTTATCTCAAACTATTGACTCAAAATTTGGAGTTCTCAACTCCAAAAGTTGGTAAAACACTGCATGAATGAAGACTGCAGGAGTTCCACTCTTTCAGCTACTCTGCACTTCGTGGAGAGAGACGTAGATCAGATGATACATCAGTTAGAAATAACTGGGAAGTATGAAGGAATCCTAAGTATAAAGTTTGCAGATTTTTAATCCTGCAATGTCTTCCAATCACGTGTAAGATATGAGTCTCACTTTGGCCATTGAAAATGGTCTTTGCAGTGCGTTCTGTTTTGGTAGGGTTTTGTTTTGGAAAGCTGATCTAACAGATAGTGCTCTGTTAAAGGCATCACAGCTGGAGTAGAATGGGATTTGAGGGGCTTGACTGAAGATGTACTTTACATGGAGATTGAAGAGCATCCTTCATCATGACCCTATTTAACATGCTGGCTACTACTGACCAAAGAGAGAAATCCAAAGCCTACATGAATACCATAGCTATTCCATGAGACAAGAAAAATACATATGCAATTCAGTATAAAAATCTGGCCATCCCTAGTCATGCTGCACAGCTAAACATGATACGGATCTATTTTTCATTTCTTCCCCTTAGGCACATTACAGCAAACCAGCTCATTTAAACCACCTGAGGGGAATCATTTTTACAATAGCTACAAGATGCCTTAAATTGCTAAAGTAGCCATTAGACAATGACATCCTGATCCTATCTTAGCTCAGGTCAACTTAGAAAGGAGGAAAAGCAGCATCCATCACATACAGGGAGAATACAATTGAAATGAATACTGCTTCTTAATTAATTCAGAAATCATTGTAGACATATAGTGAAATATCCAGCAAAAACATCCTAGCTCAGCAATGGAACTGTCTGCTTCTCATGCCTTTAAACACAAGAACAAGGGAAAGCTTGACAGCCCAACTGCCTATAAGCATTCCTGAAGAATAAAGGCTGATAAAATATATGGTCAAATAAAGGATAAGAGAGCATGAACTGGAGGACAGAGAACTGCAATGCACCACTGAGAAACTCCATAAAGAAAGCTCCTTAGCATTAGGATGCATGAATTCTACTGAAATAATCCCTCTGCCTTCACCGGCCCTAGCAAATCTTAGGCCTAAAGCAGGATTTGAGACATGCAGGATAAAGGAAAGGTATAGTAAAAGAGGTGAAAAAGATCAGAAACTGCATTTTTTCCTCTATAACCTCTTATATTTTCTAGCTGCACCTCATCAGAGTACATGCTCATACATGGCACAACCTTCAGGAGGTGTGTTTGTAGGTTGTCCTACATGACATGCTGTCAATCATCGTACAAATCATTGCTCTCCATTTCTCTCATGCTTGTATTTCAAACCAGACTTTCTCAGCAAAAGCTGCTGTTCAATCTCAAAAAAGGTTAAGTGGTTTTCCAGCTGATCCTTGGCCACAGTTTCTATCTA
This sequence comes from Lagopus leucura, assembly GCF_019238085.1. Classification (NCBI taxonomy): domain Eukaryota; kingdom Metazoa; phylum Chordata; class Aves; order Galliformes; family Phasianidae; genus Lagopus; species Lagopus leucura. The sequence goes on from NW_024962266.1 coordinate 25,036,645, forward strand.
CTCAGCTCAAAATAAGGGCCAAATCCTAGCTTGGCTCCGAGCCGGCTGTTTCAATATTACTCGATAAGTTCCCTTTGTCTGGAAAAACCTTCAGATTTATCTTCCACATTTCCCCCATTCTGAGATAACAGCCAAATAGAAGTGCCTTCACTGAACATGTGCAGCTCAGATGGTCTCACAGTGTAGTGGGGCTCCGTTTCCACAAGACCCAAATTCAGCTGCTGTTTCCCCCTTCTCAGACACCCCTTCGCAGTCCAGCTATGACCATCAGAGATATATAAGACCCCATTTTGTTGCTGGTGCAGCTTTGCCAGCTCAGTCGCTGGGTCGCAGTGATACATGATTGTGTAATTGGGAAAATCATGAGATTCCACCTCCATCTGCTTATCCCAGATCTTTCCTCTTGACCTAGCAAACTCAGCCAAGATATTTTGATTTCTACTCAAATTGCTTGAGAAAAACTAATGTTATCATGTTGGAACAGGTCTTCAAAGATTTCTGGAAGGATGCAAGTATGGCCACGGCCAGCCAGCCCCAAGGCTCACATTTGAGAGGGTACACTCAGACTGGAAGTGCTTCCCAACAAAGCACAGGGGGGCTGATCCTCAGAAATGATAAAAACAGATTAGGAGTTCTAATCTCTAGGCACCAGAGGGAAAAACTGATGGGGAGGCCAGCTGTGAAAGTGATGTTCGTTAGACAATGTGCTAGAATGGGACAAAAATGCTACTGTAGGGAGAATCAAAGAATCATTAAGGCTAGAAAGCCAACTAAGATCATCCAGTCTAACTGTCCATCAAACCATGTCACTCAATGTAACATCACAGTTTTCTTGAAAACCTCCAGGGATGGTGACTCCATCACTTCCTGTATCATGTGAGCTGGTCAGAAAATATTTTCAGGATCATTATAATATCCCGTTTCTCAAACTGATCCAGACATACTTGATACAGCATACACTGAAGTTCATGGAAAAAAAGAACGTACTGCTTTCAGTATATATTGCAACAAGCTGGAAAACTACATTAATTCACAAACTTGAAATAAGACATTAGTAAAATTATATTCCTGCTTATAAAAGCAGTCTTGCCAAGCAGACTGTACAATTATATTGATGCACTAACATGCAATAAACCCTAAGTAATACAGTAATATCTTTGCTATACAGTAGTGCTGCTGCTTATGTCTAGCAATCATTAGTGTGTTATGAGGTGGTTACTTAGACACACAAAATGTAGCCGAAAGGTTGTTATTTCTCATAAAAGAGATTTTGGGTTTGTTTGTTTTTAACATGGATGGCCAGATTCAGGTTTATTTTCCCAATATGCTGCTGAGTTATTAAAGAAAGCATTGGCTGGAGTTTAGCTCAGAAGCCTGGGAATCAGGGAAAACACCCTTTATTATGTGTTATTTGGGGTTTATCTTCTGATCAGTAAAATATGAGTAATGCCCCTTTGGTGAGGTTCTAAATTCATTAAGACTGTACACAACAGCAAGACATGCAGGTTGAAGAGGAGCAACTTATGGGTGCTGTAATTTGGAGAACTTACATGCCCTCAACCTGCTTGTAGGGCTTTGGCACGCAGTTGTGTTGCAGCACTGCAAAATGTTATCCCACTTTGGCAGATCTACAGTTACTGCCCCTGTAAAAGGTCTTACATGTTTATGAAAGCAAGACAACCCAAGGCAGCTCACTGTCCATCTGCACCAGTGTAAGCCTGGGCACTATGGAGCTCCTGTGGAGCAGTCGATGGCTGAGAACTTCTTTCACAATGGCAACTTGTTCACGTACCAAAGCCTTTAGCAATTATTGCCCATCAAAACCTCTAGATAATTACGTCCTTTCCCCAAATGAGTGCAGCAGTTCATTGCTGCCTTGTTAAGCTTGGTGACCTACATGAACAATGCTGCCCAAGCCTCTGACATGCCTCCATCTCACAGACAAAAAAAAGTGCCTGAGTGCCTCGTAATTACCTCCAAGCATCCGTCTGTGGGAGCCTCTGCACAACCACTGCAGACACTGAACTTTTCATCACAGAACATGACCCCACCAGAAAAGCATTGCTGGCATGCAAAGGTGTCAAATGCCGTTCGGATACACTGTGGTCTCTGGGAGGTGGTGTTACTTATTTCTGATCTGGTTGGGATTCAGAATAATCTCTACTGCTTCTGCAAAGAAATCGAGCCATCCTGTTGCCACGTCATACTCATTTATAAGGCAGCGTTGCTGTTTCACCTGTCCTTGTCGAGCATAAGTCTAGGAAGATATGGGAGTGCTGCATCCACTCTGCCTTAATGACCCCACAACCTACATGTAACTAAATTCCCACCCTCATTTTCATGATTCACCTTCACAGTCCCAGTGGGTGAGATTTTGCATTTCCCCAGAGTATTTCCTCTCACTGCTGGCTGCCTGCAAGGCAAAAATCTGCTTGGCAGGGAAGTACCCAAAATCCCTGTACACAGGGCTGGTCCTTACACAGAATCACCAACTACAAGCACTCCAAATCCTTCTCCCTCAAAAAAACACCGCTTTCCTCCACAGTGTTGTGAGCACACCCACCAGGAGCATCCTCCTGTCCCATGCTTGCCTGGTGACAAATTGCCACCACTCATCCCTCTCCCCTCTGCAAACTGCAAACTCCCAGCTCCACCAACCCACAGCTGTTACCATGGTTTCCTTTTTCTCTTACTCCTGTGATGCAGTGAAAAATGCTTGCCTAAAACCTCTTAAGATATTCCCATGCATGGATTGTGGTCCTGATCTTGTCTTCTCCCTGCTAGTTGATTTATTAGAGCACCAAACCTGGGGCATAGCAATTCCTCAAGAACACCCCTGAATGGTACCTGAAGGGTAAGTCTATATAAAGATTGCAGGGATGGGATTTCACTGCCATAATAACTAGGGAAATGTCAAATCTGGGTACACAATCACATCCAGGCCCTTGTAGATTGAAGTCATCCATCTTTCCTTTTAATAATATTTGAAAGAAGCCACTCAAGCCTCTCCAACCATGATTTCTGATGCAAGAACTCCATGCCGCAGACCAGAAATAGCAGAATTATGAGTGCTAAAAGTGTCTAGTGAGGCTTTTATTTTAATTCATATTTGAGAAAGGTTTCTAGCAGCTGGAGAAAGCAAGAGCTGCATTCATAAAACCCTTGGCTATTTGCCACACAAATGGTGCTTTTAAGGAGCGGGAGGGGGGGTGTGGAAACACAGAATGTGCCCATTCCACATCAGGAATGCATCTCTCCAATTCATAAATCCTCCCCCTTTCCCCCAGCTGAGTGAAGGAGACCTTTCTCAGTTGGCCACTGAGGTGAGAGAGGGTGAGAGCAATTCTCCGGGCCCAGAAAGAGGCATTTATGGGAAACAACACTTGCATTAAACACACACACAAACAGTGCTATGTGCTGTGGTGTGCAGACAACTGCAAGCACAAACGTCTCCAAGGAGCAGCCAACCCACCATGCCAGCAGCCTGCCACTGTGTGTCATGGCCTTCAAGGAATACCTAAGTTTCAGAGCAGGTCGAAGAGTTTCCAGGCTGAAATACCCACACAGACATAGGCTGGAGTTGTGAGGATGAGGAACTGAAGTGCAAAGATTTATGGCTCCATCCAAAAAGAAATGATCTAGATTTATTTTGAAATTGAAGAGGATGCCTATCCATGACTGGAAATAAAAGGGAACTAGAATTCAGTTCCTCTAACAAAGCACCATCCCAAGCTGCAGGAGCCACGAGGTGCCAAAGATGCTGCCAGCACTGAGGCACAGGGGAGGACCAACACTTAGAACCATTAAGGTTGGAAAAGACCACCAAAATCATCTAGTCCAATCATCCATCTACCACCAATATTGCCCACGAAACCATGTCCCTAAAGCTTGGGTTGCTCTGAGCTGTGTCAGCCCCAAATGGGGCTGTTTGGGTTAAAAACCAGTTTTCTGACTTCTGGCAGATTCCCAGCTGGGGAGCTTAAAAGTAACAAAAATAAAGCAAAAGCCACCTAAACATTTGGACTTGGCAGCAGCTGAGTGAGAAGCTTGAATCAGGATTTTTTCAGCTCACCTCCATCTCTGTCTCTAATTGCACATAGCCCTTAACAGCTTGCCTGGCATCCCAGAGGGCCTGAGCCCAAATCAGGCCCTGGTTGGGATGTGAAGCAGCCACTCGATGAGCTCGAAGCATCCCTCTGCCCCAGGCAGGAACATCTGCACTCCGCAGCCCCATCCAAATAACATTCTGATGCTTCACCAAGCCTCGTTTCAAGCATTTCTTCATTTAATACCATCTGTGTGTGGTTTAATTTTAGCCCTATTCTTGTCCTGGCCATTGTGGACGTGGGGAACATATTGTTCCATCCTGACTGATACAAAGCAAAAATACAAAAAGGCGAGGAGGTAGCAGACTGATTCTGTGAAGCTGTGAATCACAGAACCATGGAATATCCCAAGTTGGAATGGACCCACGGCAGCATTTTATAGTGAGGTCAAAAAAGGGTAGATGGACCATGCAGCCAAATCCTGAGATCTTCCTGAATCAGCCCAGGGAGAATATCCTCACTGGTGCAAACTGAATGGTGCAAAGTAATGGTTAGGACACATTGAGAGCTCCACCTCATCAGCACGCTCTTTCCCAGCTGATTTAATTAGGCAAAGCCAAGAGAAAGTCTGCCAGCTCTTGCAGATTATGCCCTAAAAGAAAACATAGTTGGCAAGGCACTGAGAAATGCTATAAGCAACTGCTTTCCCTCCATGCTTCCAGGATTTGGAACAGTTCTGCCTTCTACTTGTAAAGGAAGGGAGGGAGAGATTGTGATTTCCTCTCCATAGAGGCCAACCCAAATCCATATTGTACTTCGTAGTCATAGATGCAGCATAAAAGCTCAACTCCATGACTTCAGGAGAAGGACTCATGCATGGATCTGCCTTAAAAATGACCCTAAGCCCCCAAATAGTCCACCACAGCACATACAAAAAATAACAGCTACTGATTGCTATTGACTTCTAGTGGGATGGGGTATCTCATCACTCACTAGACCTCTGAATTAGACTTTTAAAGGCATAAGCAGCTTCTTTTCAGCACTTTCCTCTCTAGAAGAGTTCAATATCTAAAAGGAGTCTATAAACAGGAGGGAAGACAACTCTTTGAAAGAGTAGATAATAGTGGGACAAGGGGAAGTGGTTTTAAGTTGAGGGAGGGAAGATTTCAATTGGATATCAGGGGAAAGTTCATTACTATGAGAGTGGTGAGGTGCTGGAACAGGCTGCCCAAAGAGATTGTGGATGCCCCATTCCTGGAGATGTTTGAGGCCAGGTTGGATGGGGCCCTCAGCAGCCTTGTCTGGTATTAAACGTGGAGGTTGGTGGCCCTTCATGCAGCAGGGTGGTTGGAGCTTCGTAATCCTTGAGGTCCCTTCCAACCCAAGCCATTCTATGAAAGTGCTTTGTTGGGAATGGCAGAAATATCACACTCATTGCTCAGATGGAGTTTCCATCACACATCCCCAGCAGAGCATCATATATTGCCATACCATCCAGATTTCTCTTAATACCAAAAAAAAAAAAAGCCATCACAGGCTTTGGGCCCATGTGCACTACATTTTTGGAACACGCTTACATCACAACAAACCAATCACAGGCTTGTTTATGAATAACTAACCTCCAGAAAAGTTCATTTTCAATGCTGCAGTCCAACATCTGCTCTTGGCCAGGGTATGGAGCTTGATAAATAACGTCAGTTACATAACACAAATGGAAATTGCTTGGTTACAAATCTAAAGCCTCTGATGCACGTTGTTCCTGAAACATTCAAAATAAAGCATTTCGCGTGTCACAGTTCACCCACTGCTGCATTATCTCATTAACTATCTCCTCCAAACAGCCCGGGAAATCAAATCCTGCTGAAAATCCACAGATTTAGGGCACTTACAGGGGTTAGATGGCATGGCCCCAAACCTGAGCTCCTGTATAAATAGATGCATGGCATTCCTCATCTTTTTTCGGTCACATTGAGCTGGAAAATGCATCCTGAACCAGTAAGGGCAACATCCTGACCCATTCCTAACTGAGCTGCCCAGTCTACATTTCTTTTCTGCATCATTCACTGAGCAAAGGGAAGAGATCCCTGTCCTGCTCCACAGCCAAATGCAATTTCATGCGATTGACACCAAAAATAAAGATACCACTTCACCAGGCACCGGAGCCTCCATCTCCTAGCAACATTGCCCCTCCCCAGCATCGCTCCTGCTGGCGAGCACAGCTCCAGGTGCACAGATGAGATGGGTAGGAACACAAATGTATGTGCACAAAATATATGTGCTCACAGAAATGTACTTAACATCAGAGGAAAATGAAGGAGAAGCCCCCACCTGGGGCACAGGGCTCCGTTCCTGCTGCACGCTGGGCTCTTGGCTCACCCACCTGGTGCAACGTCTGCACTGAGCAATGGGATCCTGGAAATGTTAAGCATAGAAAGCATATCCTGTAGAGCACAAGCTTGATTAGTATTAACTCAATATTTCTATTTACCAATGTCTGTGTGTCCAATAGGCTGAATGCTCACAGTGCATCAGTCTGCTCTTGAGATTTAGTCACCAACATTTAGGAAACAAACAAGAAGGCAAAGCGGCTCATCACCATCCAGCAGCTCCCATTCAACATGTGAGCTCAACCACCAAAACAACACCATCCGTGCTCTCACTTATTTGTTGTGGTGCTTCGTTCAGGCAGTCAGGGCTTGCCAAGACTGGAAGCAGAGATCAAACAAACCCCACAAGCTCCTGTGTGCAAAGAGCAGAGAGAGCCGCTGAGATTTTGCTCAGCAGAGGCTTGCACGGATGGACATGCCTGCAGCTGCCTGCAGACCCTGATGGGTTTTTCATCAGCTTTCCAGGAGATAGTGCACTTTAGATAAGGCAGTCATATTGTTATTTGTAACTCCTCTTATGCCTTGGTGCACATCTCTTGCTCTGATGGAGCTGATACGGTTTCACTGCACCACGCGTGGTTTTATATCACAGCAACTTTCTTGTTTCTACCCTGAGATTGCTATTTTTATTTATATTAATGGGTTTGTTGAATTAAATTGTCTTTTTTATTATTTATGGCAGTACAGTTGCAGAGGCTGGTCATTATTTTATCACACAGCTATTGTTTAAACACATATTCCCATTCCAGTTTCTCAAATAGCTCTATTATTTTAGAGTGTGGATTGCCTTTCTTTTGGGGTTACAGCTGTCTTAACAAGTAGAAGGGGAAATTTTCATTACAGGAGAGAGCTGGGACTGTTGAATGGGTGTTTCCTTCTGGACAGGTTTTCTTCTTTTTTTTTTTTTCTTCTCATTTCTAATGAGACAGAAACTACAGCAAGAAGAATCAGCCCACTTAACAAAGCTGTGTTATTATCTAATTTACAACATTACAGCAGCAGACTGTGGGCTGTCCCATGGCTGGAATGCAAAGGAATGGATAATTCCATCATTAGGATGAGCTGTTAGCCCATGAGAAGCAGCAGCTGACAGCACTGCCAGGGTGTGGAGATGGTTTCAGCTGGCTGCACTACTGATGGATTCATGTTTTCTTCCCTGTGAATCTGTTTTGCTCCTTTGTACTACCACAGCTACGAACCCATGGGGGCTTCTGTTGCTGCTTTGCCAAGTGCAAACACTCAGCCACCACCACATCCTTACAGCTGCAAACAGTGGGCACCACCATCACCCCAAAACAGCCATGCACATCTGCTTACCCCCACACACAGCATCTCCATCTCTACAGCTCAGGGCTAAGGGCAGCGAGGAGGCACCCACATTGCCACCTCCCTGCCACCTGCCCATCTCCCAGCCCAAGCAGCATCCCTGCTGTGGGGCTGTGCCCTATCAACTTGATGCAATTGGCCTCTCAGGGGTCACCCCGTGCAAAGCGTCACCATAAGCTGAGTGTAACCCCAAGCTATGCCATAAGGAAGAATCAGCCCATGGAAAATATGCCAACAGGAGAACACCCCTCGTCCTCAGGGCAGATGGATTCATCCCCAAGCAGGTGTGCCATCCCCAAACGGGTGCATCTCCAGGCAGGTGTGACATCCTCTGAACAGGTGCCCCCCCAAGCTGGGGGTACCATCAGGAGGCTGCACCCCTTGGCCAGATGGCACTCCCTTCTTCACCCCCATACAGACCCCACCCCCCAGAAGGCGGAGGCACCCCAAGGACAGCGTCCCCACCCCAATGCAGGGTGCACCCTAGGGGCAGCGTCCTTCCTCGGAGGCTCCACCCCGAAAGCGCGCAGTGTCGCTCCCAAGCAGGTGCCAAACCCAGGGGCCACCGTCACCCTACAGCGGGTGCTTCTCGTCGAGGTGCCCCCCTCTCCATCCCCATCCCCACAAACTGCCCCCAGCCCCGGAGCGTGCCCTTCCCCGCCCCCGTGCACCCTGCACGGCCCGGCCCGCCGCTCCCCGCTGCGCACGCCCGATCCGAGCCGTGCCGTTCCGACCCGAGCTGTGTCGTGCTGTACCGTGCCGGCCCTGCGCATTGTGGTCCTCCGCCGGGGGGGCGAAGATGGCCGAGAAGCAGCAGAAGCACGACGGGAGGGTGAAGATCGGCCACTACGTGCTGGGGGATACGTTGGGGGTCGGCACCTTCGGCAAAGTCAAGGGCTGAGTACCGAGGGCTGAGGGGAGGGCGGGGGGGAACCCTTCCGTGCCGAGCATCATCCGCGGGGCGCGGCGGTGGGGCGGGAGGTAGGAGGCGACCCCTTCCCTGGGAAGGGGTGAGGGGGTCCTGGGCAGTTCATGGAGGTGCCCCCCATGGCAGCACCCACCGAAACTTTCCTCCCGCGGCGGCAGGAAGGTGATGCGGGGGGTGGGTGCCCGGGCCGTGGCTTTTCGTTGCCGTTTGAAGAACGCTTAGGACCTAGGGGGTGGGGAGGTTCCGCTGCTGCCCCCACCCACTGGGGGGGCTCAGCGATGGGGCCGAACGGGGATGGATGTCTCTGGTTCACGGCTCTGGCACCCAAGCCAGGCACTGGCTTTGCTTTTCGTGATGCAAAGATTTCTATTCCTTTTAATTCTACCGTTATGTGCACATTTTCCCCCCGAGTCATGATATTAAAAAAACAAAACAAAACAAAACAATAAAACACCTCTACACAAACGTGTGATCTGAGCAGAGTGAGGAGCTGTGGTTCCCAGCAGAGAGCAGGTCTGGGTGCTGGGGGCAGAGTGGAACCCCATCCTGCTCAGCTGTATCTAAATAACCCCAAACTGACAGCAGGGCAGAGAAAACACCTTAATCACTGCAGCTAAATCCACCTGTGGCCGTTAATCAGGCTCCTAAAAATATATGGCCAGGTTTAATCCCAAACCACGAATTTACCAACTAAAGAATTATCAGAACAAACACTTCTAAAAGAAAGGACCATTCAAATCACTCCTGTGTACCAACAGACCTCAAAAAGTGCTCCAAAGGTGATTTTTTTTTTTTCTTGCAGACCAAATGAAGCCTATTAACAACAGCCTGATTTCCTTAAGGACCCTTCAGGAGTAGCATGAACATCTCCCCCTACCCCCAACCCCATATATCACCCAATTGGTTAAGAACAGACTTCCAAAGGACGTATAAAATAACATAAAAAGATTTCCAAACTCCATCCATTGTGGCTTAGCAGCCTTTCTATGTGTATATTTTCCCCTGTAACGCCAGTTAGAGTTTGACAGGAGAAATGCAGAATAGCACTGTTTTAACCTAATGAGCCTTAATGTGTGCTCATCACGTTTGGCAGGAAACATGGGAGAGGAGAAGAGACTTCTTTTCCTGATTGCTCCAAGCTTTGTGTCTATTATATATAATAAATTTGCATTAAGCAGGCCGGTGCCATCAGCAGTGTATTTCTTATTGCAGATGCCCCATCCCTGGAGGTGGCCAAGGCCAGGTTGGATGGGGCCCTGGGCAATCTGAGCTAATAAATGGCAACCAGACTGTGGCAGGGGGAGGTGGGACTAGATCATCTTTAAGGTCCCTTCCAATCTAAGCCTCTCTATGATTCTATGAAGCAATGAGGGAAAGGATGTCATCTCCCCTCCTGGCAGTGGGAAGGAGCCCGTGGGACACATCAGTGCTGTGCGTGCACCAGGCACATCCCATCCCACATAGAGCTCTATCCCAACCACTGCCATTGCACGACAAGCAGTTCTTGGGTGATGTTTGTCTCCATTACTTGGGCTCAAGTTGAGGTCAGTTCCCATTTTTCTGGAAGTTGCTGCTGAAAGACAAACATTGCAGTGGGGGATGATCAACTGAAAGAGGCTGAACGGATGAAAGAAAGGGGAAAGGAAGGGTGATACAGCATCTAAGCAAGTGGCACTGGGACAGAACAAACACGTTGTTGCTAAATATATGCTTTGGATTGATTTCATTTATAACTTCAGGCTAAGATAAGGGCCAGCACAGCTGATAGGGAAGGATTTTGCTTTCCCTTTCCTAAACTTCTAATAATCTTTGCAAAGCATTTGGAAAAAGCTGAGCTGATCATGCTACCTGAGTTTCACCAAACACACAAGGTAGATGTGGCACTGAGGGACATGGGCAGTGGGCATTGTGGGGATGGGTTGATGGTTGGATTTGGGGATTTTAGATGTCTTTTCCAACCTTAATTATTCTGATTCCATGCATTCAGGAGAATTCATAGGTATCTGCTGCAAAAAAGCTATCTGCCAGAGGACTTTAATTATCTCAGCTTACTCTAGGATAAATCTCTCATCTTTTTTTTCCTCTTATAAAAATAGCAAAACACAGAGGGTCTTCTGTTAGAAACTCAACCTATTGTATCTCTTCCCTTGTTTCTCCAGCAGCCTCCAGTACTGGAATAATGCAGGCAGTCCCATGCATAAGCAGATGCAGTAGGAGCTAAGGATGCTCACACCATGTCTGCTTTGGTGTCAGGTTTTGGAGTTTACAGTCTCTGTCCAGTGTGCAGTACTTTCACCTCAGTGTCAAATCCATCTGCTCTGCCTGCCCCAATGGAGCTGAGTTTGCTGATTCTAAGCTGCAGGGAAGCTGACTGGAGTACTTGTCACAAGAAGACAAGACACATGCTCAAATCCCTTTTCCTAATACTGCCACTCAGCCCTCCCTCCTCTCCTCAGGCTTTAATCCAGGCAGAGTGAGAAGGAAGGAGCAGGCTTCCTCATCCATACCTGACATCACCACTGCTCAACCTGGGTACCAGGAGAGGACAGTCCCGTTGGCGCAGAGGGGCACATGCATCCTCTCCCTTCTCCATGTGGCAGAGATGGGTTTGCCTTGGCCATGCAACCTCCCAGTGCTTCTTCTCCCACCAGTGTGTGCTGGGCTGGAGAATGTGAGCAAAGGGAAACATTGTCCCCATAGAGCCAAAGGTTTAAAGGACTCCCACCGCATAGCAAATTATGTTGTCTTTTCATCCCTCTCTCAAGACACTCAAGTAGACTTAACAAGCCAGTGGGGACTGGAACAAGAATATCTCCGTATCTAATGCTTACTGTAAGCAAAAGGTGGATTACAAAATAGTCTGTTTGGTTTTAATTATTGGTGTGTTTGAGCTAGAAAAACCTTCACAGAGTTGCATGTTGTTTGTCATGGATGGAAAGAGGATGAACTATTGAGCAGTGGGATTAAAACCAGTAATTATTCACTCCAGGCATGACCTTTGCTTTTTCTTCCAAGGGTATAGTATGAATTTTTCAGAGCTCGTGCTGTGGTAAGGGCAGGAAGAGTTGGAAAGATGGAAGGGATCAAGGTCTTCTTCCTAGTTCTGCCATAAGCCACTTTGCTGTTCCTCAGTTTCCCTGTTGCCTTAGTGCTCCAGTTCTTGAACAGGACTGAATGAATCATGTGCAGCTGGCAAAATGCAGCTTATTGCACTCCCAGCCACGGAGGTCAGCCAAATCCAAAGTCTAGGAGACGTTGGCTGAAGTTGCCCAACACTCCCTGCGCTGCCTTCGCCAGCCTCTCCTGTGCAAAGCCATGACCACCTCAGCAAAGAGAGATGAAAGCTCTTCACAAGGCTACTGCTGGCCAAAGCACGACAAGATGGGTAGAATTCCTTGCAAGGCTGTGTGCTTTGGACCCCTATAAAGCTTGAGCGGGTTGCTGTACCCCTGGCCCCCATGCCTCCCCAACTTGTCCTGCTTTCCCCTCCCCAAGGATCACCAGGGAAAATGCCTCCTGGGACTATTTTCAGTGCTCTCCTTGTACCACCCAGGAGGAATTATCTGCCTACTTCAGCCCTCCGCTAATCCCTAAATTGCATCCGAACGGCGAAGCTTAGTTTATTCTCATTTCATCTGGTAGTTTGAGTATTACGAAGGGATGAAATGGGCATGCAAAGTGGCGCTTTTATTTTCAAGAGCAGTAAAAAGTGTTTTATTTTTAGGATGCTCTTATTGAGGAAAGAATCTCTGGCAGGTCTTATCTCGTGGCTAATAATAGTGACCTCGCGTGCCCTGAGCAGTGCTGGCATTGCCTCCTGCCTTCCCCGGCCGCCTGCCTTACATGCATTGCTTCTCATCAGCTCCTTAGAGGCTCTGAAATTACTCAGTCTAATAATCTAATAACAGAATTTGCTCATAATTGTTAACAGCTTCTGCTCTGTGTTATTAGTGATGGGGTAGCACTCATAATTAGACAGCCTAAATGCATGCTGCGTGCAGGATTTCTCTGCTGCCTTGGAAAGCCATCCCTATGTTACCTTCTTTAATACCCATTTGGAGATCCTGAGAGGGGGCAGCTTGTGGCCAGAGCACCCTTTTAGATGTAAGCACCTGTTCAGATGTAAACTATCTGTTTACAAGCAGTTTCTGCTGTTAACTTCATTATAAATTTTACTTCCTACACCCAGAGCATTTTCTTCCACGGGCTGTTGATAGCAAATAAGTCAGATTATGAATTCATTTTGCATTAGCATTAAACTAGAGTGATTCCACCGGTGACGGTGATGCTTCTCCTGGCTTGTGGTCACCGTTTGTCCCAACACACATCAGCACCTGAGTGCACCAAGTGCATGTCATAAAAACACACGTTGTGTGGTGTCTTTTCTTAAGGCAGAATCTGCAGGAGCTGTTACACTCCAGCATGGTGTTCCTGCAGCTTGTCATCAAAACGAGAAGCATGCGTGAGAAAGTATAAATAGAAATTCATTTTAGTAATGCAAATCCTGCAGTCCTATTCTGGGCAGGGAAAATCCCTGTATCATTTTTTTAAAGAGGTGCGATGGTCTCGTTTTAAGGCAGGGTTTATTGGGGATTCACTCAACCTGTGCATTACAGTGGAGGTTCTTCCCCACCATTTAAATGTATTTGTCTCTGATCAACATAACCTTTTTGAGCTATAAATCCTTGCAAATTACTTTGGGGTATGGCCACCTCCACTTACTCTGTCATATTTACTTAAGCATTTTTTTTCCAATAAGTCCCCTCTTTTCTTTTTTTTTTCCTACACTGCAACAGGAAAATAATAATGCAAAGAGAAACAAAGTTTTGGAACTAGGTGATCTTACAGGTCCCTTCCAACCCAAACCATTCTATGATTCTACAATTTAATTATTCTTTTTCCCAAATTCCAACATTGAGTATGTCCATTGGGATTTCCCTTGTACAAATGACCCCAATCTGGTTTTGAAGTCATTTATACATTGTGCACTCATTTCTGCACTTATAGTTCGGGCATTGTATGAAATGGTGCATCATTTTGCTTCCTGTAAACCTGCTGCATTCCTGGGTGTTTGAATCTACCTTTACTGCATAGAATAGGATTCAAGAAATGTAGAAACAGTACCTATAGGAAAGGTGAGGAAAATAAACTCCTGATATCCAGACTATACTTAAAACACCCCAATTTCTAATGTTTATTGCCTTCTTTTGATTATAAATCATCCATCTCAGTATCTTAAATCTCCTGTATGTACCTTGCTTCTCTGCATAATGACTTTGCAATGCCTTCTTTCCATTAGTTGGCGAACACCAGTTGACGGGGCACAAGGTAGCAGTAAAAATCCTAAACAGACAGAAAATACGCAGCCTGGATGTGGTTGGCAAGATCAAACGAGAAATTCAAAACCTAAAACTCTTCCGGCACCCTCATATTATCAAGCTGTAAGTACATGTTCTGCTCACGTTCAGCTGACTCCTCTATCTGCAAAGACTTCACACGTTGACTTGTTTTCAAGAGATGTCTTATAGTACAGTATAGTACAGAACGGTAGATGTGTGGTCAGGTTTGTGCATGTTGAAGCCAAAAATGCTGCTTGTTGAATGTCCGCCTGCTAGCTTGCATGGGGGCACAATCCACACATTGAGGAACTGTAGAAGGTGTTTTTCCTATTGGAGTTTGGGCCATTATAGCAACTATGAGACTTGTCCTTGTGCCAAGTTTTGCTCTGCTAAGCCTGCCCAAACATCCACTTTTCCATTTAGGAGTCGTTATAAAGGTGCATAGAGAGGATCTGTGCTTTCCTGCATTGGGATGTTATGAGGAGTCTCTATGATTCTCCTTTTTTGGGTCAGTATCTCACGACTTGAAATGATGGAGAATTGTGCCTGAGGAATAGCAGCTTGGGCAGGCTCTTAGAGTGAAGCCTTGGCCTGAAGTCAGTAGGATTTATGTTTTCATGGCCTGATTATCCAGAGCTTAAAGGAACATATATTTTTTTATTTATTATTCAGACGTAAGTTTTCAACATTGCCATTCTGATGAACCTGAATTTAAGTTGTAAATCAGCACCTGCACTCCTGCCTCTGGGGTTCCGTCTCAATCCCTGGTTTGTGCAGCCAGTCCACATTAATGAGGCACTCGATAATATCTTTGGCATTTCTATAAAAGAAAGCTGTTGAACGGTAACTGCAAGGATAAGTTGACATTTAGGTCAGCCTTAAAACTGGCATGAGATATAGCAAATACCTGGGACTTAGAGGCAAGGGAAAACAAATTCTCCCTAAGTTAAATAACTAACCATGCAGCAACTGTTGACTTTAGAGTAACTTCAGAGTTCCGTGGATTTATTGGAGAACAGATTGGTATTATTTCATGAAAAAGGCAGCAAGAGTCGTCGGCTGATCATCCAGCATCCTTCCAGGCTGCACACACATTCATCAAGCAGACCATTAAAGCCTGGAAATTAAATTCAGTTGATCAGTCTCCTACGATAAATACTTCAGCCCTGAAATACACCAATAAAGAGGTGAAGAGGAGTCTATGGCACATGAGGCTCCTCTTTCAAACGCTTGTGGTGTCCCATCACTTTACATATATATACAAGAAATGGTCGTGCTGTTAACTCACATGTCTGAGTGCAAAACACTTTAGAAAAGCTACGTTGATCCTATTGATCTTTACTGGGACTATCACCTGTTCACTTGATCACTTCTGAAAATGAGGTCTATTTATCAGCTGTGAAAAATAAATAAATAAAATAACAAAAGCAAACAGTGTGTCTGAAATAAATCACAGGGAGCCTCAGCTGGTGCTGCTATGCATTGCTACTGCTGCTTTGACCTCAGCTCATTGCCGTCAGGTTACGCCAGATGGGAAACTGAAGTGTGTTTGTAGCACTCGGGGATCATTTAGTGAAGGTGGAGGGTGAATTTGCACATCAAGGAGGATATTCTTTTACTTTCCCTCACATTTATCATTCTAGAATGTAGAGGAGCTTAATGTTTGAAGGATGATGTTAATCTTGAGGGGTGCTCGTCTTTGTTTCTATGTCTTTCCAAGGTTAGCTCCGCCTAGTGTCTAGATTTCCTTTTTTATATCTTCAGTATGAAGAAAACCAAATATACTCCGTTCCCACTCCCATTTTAATGAATTTTTTATTTTTGGAGTTGTTGTTGCACATCTTAGTCAAAATGGAAACAAAATGGAAACGCAATAGGGTTATCTGGCAGAGATTCCAGAGGATTATTTAAAAGCCTGAAGCAAAAGGGTGAATCTGTGAAAGAGATCCTTTCATAGAACAGTGAAAGATTATCCTGACATGCCCCTTGAAATAAGAGATGGCTTTTCAGAAATGGAAAATGATTATAAACACAAGATCCAAGCATGTGCTTATGTTAAGAATTGACTCGAAGCTAATAATCTGTTTCAAAGCCTTTCCCTTTTTTATTAAGATATTTTTTCTTTGTATTTTTGAAGGTACCAGGTCATCAGCACACCAACGGACTTCTTCATGGTCATGGAATATGTATCTGGTGGTGAATTATTTGATTACATCTGTAAGCATGGACGTGTAAGTGCCAGTACCACGTCAGCCCCAAACTCTCATGTGGGAAGAGGATGGTGGTCAGAAGTAAAACGGCTGCTAAAGGGAAGATAGCTAAGATTTAGGCCCAAAATAGAAGTTGCTTCGCAGCAATCCCATCTGGAGAGTCTCATATTCACACATAACTTGTGTGCCATTTTTTTTTTGCAATGTTCCATGTTGTATTTCGATATGCAAACCAAAATATCCAAAGGTAATGTGTTGCTTAGTGAAGACATTTGGAAAACCACCGTATCTTTTTAGTTTTTAGCTATAGGTTGCTTATCCAGCCCCCTGGTTCAGCAGCAGATTTATGTGCATGCAGGGCATTGGAGCGGGGGAGCGCTCAGTGTGGTCTCCATCCCAGTCATTCTCCTCCTCCAGACTCCCCTTTGGCTCCTCATCAGGCTTTTTGAAGACTTTTTAAGGATGTGGCTTATCTGAGCAGCATTTTCAAATGCCAGTATTCCTACTGGGTATAAATCATCTGAGGAGTAGGCTGAGCACTTGAAACATGGTATTGTGGTTATAAAATGACTAGTGGACATTCTGGTGGGTAGGAAGCAATCAGGGGGCTAAAAAGAACATCCAGAATCGTGCTTCAGGTGAAGGATCAGCCCAGTGTATCTTCTCTATACTACAAAAAGTCAGTAATTATCTTAGAGTAGCTCACTGGTTGATGGAGCTAACTCCATTTACTTTCCTACATACAGTTTTTATTTCCAGCTCATCTTGCTCATTTGGATCTTTTCAGTGACCAATCTGCATCCCATCTGAACTCCCACGTTCAGAAACTATTTTTTCACACAGGGAAAAACAAAACAATCAGTCTCCTGATCATTTTATATGTAGTTTTTCTGTGTGTATGTATCATTGCTGTATTCCACTTTTGGCTTTTTTTTTTTTGTTCCCCAAAGCAACCTTCCCCATTCGTCCACGAAGAACTGTTCCCCATGCTAACCTCTGTGGTGTTTTGACATGGTTAATGGGCATGGTGGTGATGGGTTGATGGTTGGACTAGATCATCTTTGAGGTCTTTCCCAACCACAATAATTCTGTGATTCTGCTTACAGTGTGTAATAGAAGTGGGCCCACTGGGAAACCAGTGCCTGACAGGTGGCACCGGTAGGCTCTCCTTGACGGGTCAGCCAAATTTATTTTCTAATTTCACCTCATTACCATCAGCTCTGGGCTATATCATTGGAAAACACTCACTTACAAGGGGGAAATCTATTCGACAGGGGGAAATCTACTTTCTTTGCTGCTCCTGATTCCAGCACGGTCACAAGCATGCTCTAATTTTATCTCCACACCATGGAACACTTTTGGCTCCTTGCTAAGGCAAACCTCCCCTGCCCGGCCCCACATGCCTTCAGAACTGTTTCCCCTTGCATCTGTAGGTTGAAGAGGCGGAGGCTCGACGCCTTTTCCAGCAGATTCTCTCCGCAGTGGATTACTGTCACCGACACATGGTTGTCCACAGGGACCTGAAACCAGAGAACGTGCTGCTGGACGCACACATGAATGCGAAGATAGCCGATTTTGGTATGTGACCCCAACAGCATTCCAGAAATGCAGCCAGCTCCGAGCCGCTTGCTGGAGCGTGTCTGCGTAGCACGCCTTACAAAACCCAGAGTCTGTTTTCATAACCACTTGCAGTTTCTCTACCTGAAAAGCCCACAGTTATAAACACTGGCCTCTTAGCAAAAGCAGGGATTACTTATTGTAGGCTGCTTCTGTGCTTGCATTAATAATGGAGAAGGAAGGTCATTTGCAAATCTTCGCTGTGTTTCAGTACAATCACCTAATATAAGGCTTTAGCTAATTTATGTTTAAGACAGACTCGGCGCAGTTAATTTCACAGTGAGTTGGCTGCACGTGTTTATTTTCATGTGTGTTCTCCTTAGTAGTATGGCCGTGTGCCTTTGGCCTCACTTCATTTTAGAAATGAACAGTAACAAGAGTCTGTAAGTGGCATTACAGATTGAAACCTGACGTAAAAGCTGAGTTGCCAACCCTGTTCTGTTCAGTGCTGTCTAGCAGTGATAAATCCTTTTGAAGATTTACACATTTCACAACCGTTCTGTTCTCTGAAGAGAATTATGTCTCTTTTCTTCTATGGTACAGAAAGAAAGTTCTGAGGTTTGCAACTCAGAGAAGTAAAGTTAGTTTGGAGTCAATGCTACTTGTTTGGAAAGAAAATAAGAGCTCAAATAGCAAAGCAGCTCAAAGGTGTCTACTTAGATTACATCAGATTTCTCCCTCCTCTTGCACTATCTCTTCTCTCTGGCTGGATGTCAATACATAGGCAACACCTTGTTTTTAGGACTGTCCAACATGATGTCTGATGGTGAATTTCTACGCACCAGCTGTGGTTCCCCAAATTATGCAGCCCCTGAAGTCATCTCTGGAAGGTAGGACATGCCGCTTCCAATCATGTGAGTATGTGGTCTTTAAATTTCCTCTTGAGATTGGAACCTGCTCGTAGTAAAGCAGCTGAATGGTTCCAGCCAGTGTTTTGTGGTTGGGTGAGTCTACTGGGAATATCTGAAGGTCTTCTTGCTTGTTGTATTTCTCAATGGCTGTAGCAGCAAAACATGTTTTGCTAAAGATGTTTACTTTGGAGGAATTATTAACAGCAGATGTTTACTGTGTACATTGCTAATTAAAGGGAATGAAAATTACTCTTTGGGTGCAGATAATGAGGTTTCAGAAAGATAGGCTTTTCCAGACCACCCCTTTCTCTCCTGCCCACCTATATAAAACACAGTGTGAATGAGGAAAACCACTCATCAAGCGAGCAATCAGTATTCTGTTTAATCACTTCCCCACACTGCTAGACTCTTGTATTGAAAATCCTTGTCTTCAGGTTCCTTAACTTTCAGGCTTATTTTCATGACAGCGGGTTCAGTGGCGGTTGCTTTGTCTTGAACTGATGAATTGAACTGACAGAACTGCAGAGCAGTGGCATCTCTCAGGTGCATCCTGCCAGGCTGCAGCAGCTGCTTGGTATGGGGCATTGTGAACGCAGGCTCTAGGTCTGAATTCAGTCTTGCCCCATTGATACAGTCATGCCACCTCCCGTGTTTTACTGTTGAGACCCTAAATTACATTGATTTTCCTTACTCTCTCTGTAAAAGCATAATGGAGTTTACAAATACAGGTTTTTGAATTTACGGTCTTCTGCATGGTCCTTTGAACCGCCCATCTCCTTAGCATCCACTCCATCCTTTTGAACCATTCTTTGCATGAGTGCTAGTTTTCATAATCCAGTATGTCTTTGCCTATAAAAATCCAACGTTTTGTTTAATGTTGTGATGATGACTGTTTTATGCCTGTTTACACAGGCGCATGTGTTGGCAGAGTATCTTAGGAACTAGACCAGCATCCAAAAGCCTGTTGTGACTACAGTTCTACATATGAAAGCAAGTAAATCCTCATCGTCTAGAAGGGCACAAAGCCAGAAACTCTACAGCGATTCAAAAAGTATTATTCCCATGTCTTTTTCTAATAAAGGCCAAAATCACTTTTTTTTTTCCTCAGTACATATAGGAGACAGAAAGGAACAACCTGCCATGTCCACCAGGGGTAAATGTGCTGCTGGAGGTGGATATAGCTGAGCTTCTCCCAGAGCAGATACAATATGTGAGACCTTGTGTTTCGGCATCATTGAAGTGCACATCATTTGGGCTTAAAAGTCCAAGCACAGTTCAAACAATGTGGCTATCAGCCAAAAAATAGGCATCATCCTATCTGTTGAAATCAGGCATTGACTGGTGGGACTTGGAGCTGACTGCATTAGCAGAATGCCCTGACTTGGCTGCTGTCACTGTTCTCAGTGGGGAAAGTCTCAAACATGAGAGCAGAAATGGTATTTTGTTACTTGGGTAGCATTCAAAGAATGACAGTGTGCATGGTTTTTGTATACCAGGTGTGCATGTAGCAGAACTTTTCAAGAGGAGCAAGTGCAGGATGATTAGATTTCACAAACAGACCTCTATTGGTTTTTACAGTCCAAGAGTGTCTCCCAGACACTCTGAGAAATCAGCAGTTTCAGCAAAAAGCAGTGAACCAACAAATCAAGCAGGCAAGCAGCAGCAAAACCCGTATATTTGGGGTATCCCAACTTGGTGATGCCAGGAAGCACATTAACAGCTTGTCGGAAGCTGGAGCTCTTGCATACCAGCACACAAACTCCAACTGAAAATAAACACTCAAGAGATATAGTATCTGCTGCTGTTTAATCTGCCTCCGAATGAATAGAAGCTGCTGGCTGAGTCCCCCAGCCTCGGGGGCAAGGAAGCAAGCAGCCTGGCAGAGCTCCTGGAAATGTAGGTTTGGGCTTTTTGGTGGGTCTGGTGGAGGTGCTCATTTTCCTGTTCCATGCATCACGAAGGAGCATGAACAAAAAGCAGCTCTGCGTCATTCTCCATCACCCTCGGGTGGGTTTTTGGCTTAGGAAGCCTAAAGATGCAGAGGGGAACGGGAAGGGTTGTGACCCATTTCTCCTCCCTCACATCACACAGGCTGTATGCCGGCCCAGAGGTGGACATCTGGAGCTGCGGCGTCATCCTCTATGCCCTCCTCTGTGGCACGTTGCCCTTCGATGATGAGCATGTGCCTACCCTCTTCAAGAAGATCCGTGGAGGTGTGTTTTACATCCCTGAGTACCTCAACCGCTCCGTTGCCACTCTGCTCATGCACATGCTGCAGGTTGACCCTCTCAAGCGCGCAACCATCAAGGACATCAGGTCAGCCCACAGAGTGGTTTGTAGGAGCTGTCATTTAATCCAGCTGGGTTTGGTCCTAAGGGATTTAAGGAGCCCTCCTGCACCCTTCTGTGCTGATGGTGAGGCGAGTGCTGCCAGCTGGTGGTGGGTGATGATGAACCTGGACTTGGTGACTTCATTTCTCAGTGGTTTAACCAAAACAAGTGAAAATAGGCAATAGTTGCTTCCTGCAACTTATATACAGATAATGCTATCTTAATGCATTATAAAATAGCCTCAAAAATCTGTTAATTGTGCTTAACAAAACCAGCTCTCTCACACAGTAATCCTAGGAACTCAATATTCACCTGCCATTTTTCAGTACTTTATTTCAAGTACATCTCCCTTTGGATACCAGTTCAGAATAAAAGTGTAGTCGTTGCACTTACTATCTATCCAACAAAAAAGGAAGAGGAACACAAGAATTACTAGCTAAAATATCATACACAGTTCAGCAAATGTCTTTAAATGATGCATTTCTTGTGCAGTCAATGACTGTACTGCCCATGAAGGGGAACAATTGGGCACTTAAGCAGATATTTGTTCCTTCAGATATCATGAAGTGTTCATGACTGGTAACACAGCTTTGAAAGTTTCACAAACTGAGTAATTCTAAAAATATTGATTTTGTGAAAGTGGAACCCCATATGCATTATGTGGAATTTACGGTAGTCGTTACTATAACGTGCTTTAACAGGGGGTTGGACTGGATGATCTCCAGAGGTCACTTCCAACCCCTATGGTTCTGTGATTACATGTAACTGCTGTGCTAAGCATATGCATAAACATAAAAAGTACTTACAGGACATCATGGGCTGTTAATACTTTTGCAATTGATGGCCTGAGTTTAACCATTCAAATAGAATCTGAATTATAAATGCCTTCTAAACTTCACGAGTCCTGAAGAGTAGGAGATTTAATTATATATTAGAGCAACAGCATGCATGGCAAGATTACCAACTGATAGGTGGCACCTATAGCCGAAGCTTGCTCTGGCATTTACCCACTTAATTACCATTGACTTCACTGTAAACCAGCGGGAGTTGTGGGCCTGGGTAGCTTTAAAATATAAGAACGACTTGAAGATATTAGAGAGTATCCAAAAGAGGGCTGCAGAGATAGTGAAAGGTCTGGAGGGCAAGGTGTATGAGGAGTGGCTGAGGTCCCATAGTTTGTTCAGCCTGGAGCAGAGGAGGCTGAGGGGAAGCCTTGTGCTAGCTACAGCTCCTCAAAGGATATTCTATGATTCCTCTATGAAGTGCTGTGTCTGATGGTGGCCCCTCTCTGCCTTCCCCCAGGGAACACGAATGGTTTAAGGAGGAGCTGCCCAGCTACCTGTTCCCAGAGGACCCTTCCTACGATGCCACCGTCATTGATGACGACGCAGTTCGGGAGGTCTGTGAGAAGTTTGAGTGCACCGAGTCAGAAGTGATGAACAGTCTGTACAGCGGTGACCCCCAGGACCAACTCGCGGTCGCCTACCACCTTGTCATCGACAACCGGAGGATCATGAACCAAGCCAGCGAGTTCTACCTAGCCTCCAGCCCCCCAACTGGCTCCTTCATGGACGACAGCATGCACATCCCTCCCGGTGTGAAGCCTCACCCCGAGAGGATGCCACCCTTGATAGCAGACAGCCCCAAGGCACGCTGCCCTTTGGATGCACTCAACACCACCAAGCCTAAACCTCTGACTGTCAAAAAGGCCAAGTGGCACCTGGGAATCCGCAGCCAGAGCAAGCCCTATGACATTATGGCCGAGGTGTACCGAGCTATGAAGCAGTTGGATTTTGAGTGGAAGGTAGGAAATGTGCTTTGGGGAGGTTTTCAGTTGTTTTTTTTTTTTGATTATGATTTGAGTTGATCGGGGAGGTCAGTCTGTATATGGTTACAGCCTCAGCTGTTTCCAAACAAATGCCCACAAGATGTTCTGTATCTGTGCCATTTATTTGTGGTGTGAATAAGCGTTTTTTGTTGCTTTTTTTTTTTTTTCCTGAATGCCCTAAGCCTCTGTCTGGAAAGATAATTCTGTCTTGTTTAGCTGCAGGGATAAGAGGAGATGGTCACATTTCTAATTTTAGTGGCTAATTCCCTGCGAGGTCATCTCGAGTGCTCCCAAGAAAAGCATCTCCTGTTATTTCTGCTTGGGTCATAGTAGTTGCATGTCCTGAAATGGCATAATACATGTCTCCTTGTTCCTACTTACGTGGTGGTTTCACACTGATGGGTAGCTAAGCTCTGCCATGCTGCTCTCTCGATCTCCCTCTTCAAAAGAACTAGGGAAAAAATTCAATGAGAAAAGCTCATGGACTGAGATGAGGACAGGAAGATCACTCACCAATTACAGTCACAGGTAAAACATTCTCAGCTCTTCTCTAAAACTCAGTGCAGTTATACGAGCTCTCCTGGCCTTTCACAACAGCCTTGTGCAAACATCAGCACCAAGAAAAGGAGAATTTCTGCTCAGATATTCATCACCGGAGTCAATATCCTCCTTACTCCATGTCCAGAGGGTTTTTGCTGTGTGAATGACCTCAGCCCTTGAGAAATGCTCAAATTTTGTGCCTGTGCATCTTTAAAGTCTCACATATCCTCCTTATTTTGATAACATTGTTATGTATTTAAAGATTAGTAGCACCCAGAACCTGATTTCACGGCACCATTGAGGAGATGGACTGCCTCCAGATGCATGTGCCTACAAAAGCCAGACATTTGTTGGCTGAATGGTTTTATGGAGAGCTAACAAACCTAACGTATTTCTGGTACATCTCCACAGACTGATTCAACCAAGTGCCTTTATGTAGGCAGTGGAGCTTATTTTATATGAGGAGGTTTCACAGCAATCTTCCTCATCCTAAGAATAACTTCAGGCGTGACTCTTAGCTCTTCCATCTGTGCCACCACTTGATAAATATAGCACAGAGAAAGGATCTCATTGCGAATGAGATGCAGCAGATTGTAGGGTGGGAAGTGGTGAGAGAAAATGCGTAGCACAGCTCAAGACTGATTGATGAACACTGTTTAATTCTGCTGATGGGAGAGGCTATGATTCCCTACCATCCATCCCACCTGGCTTTCCCAAGAATGGTCCTGGTATATGGGTCTGGGAGTGGATTCTGGCTCATTTGGCCTTTGTTGCTGTTGAGGGAACAATAATATTGGTTTGGTGCCTGGAGAAGAGTCTGCAACAGCTTCATCTGCCATCAGGGCTGGTGGATCAGAGCCCCAAGAATTGTTTTCCAAACACAACTGTAAGAGGAAATAGGAGAGGAAGCCATTTGCTTAATTTTCAAAGAATTGCTCTTTCTAAAATCTGTGTCTTGCTAGTCTTTAAAAAAACAATAGAAGGAAATGAATGTTGCTCTTCTTGCCTTGAATGGTATTCCCTAAAGCTGGTTGCCCATTGCAGGTGGTGAACTCCTACCATCTCAGAGTGCGTCGGAAGAACCCAGTGACGGGCAATTATGTGAAAATGAGTCTGCAGCTGTACCAGGTGGACAACCGCAGCTACCTCCTGGACTTCAAAAGCATTGATGGTAAGCAGGAATTGACGCACTGTGAGATGTAGAACACATTAAACAGCAAGCTCGGAAGTTTTGAGGAAAAATAATAGTTCTTTCAGTTCCAGAATGCTTTTGTAGGATGTGATGCTGTTTCAGGTCAGTTAAGATCATAAAATATTCCAAGTTGGAAGGAGCCCACAAGGATCGCTGAGTCCAACTCCTAAATCCCTTCTGATCCATTCGTCTCCACTACTGTTTACTAGTTCTTTAGTAAAGGGATACCAAACTAATGCTGTTACAATTATTTCTTGCTTTTCCTATTGCCTTAAAGACGAGGTGATGGAGCAGAGGTCCGGCTCATCCACCCCGCAGCGCTCGTGCTCAGCAGCTGGCTTGCACCGGCCAAGACTGAGCATTGATGCTGCAGCAGCCACTGAGTGCCAGTCACTGATGGGGTCCCTGAGCGGCTCCTTCGTGGGCAGCATCTCCTCAGTGCCCCCACGCCTGGGCAGCCACACCATGGACTTCTTTGAGATGTGTGCCAGCTTGATCATGGCTCTGGCTCGCTGAGTCAGGTGCCGGACTCCCAGCACATGGCATTGCACTGTGAGGACCAGATCCAATGTGGCCGTTGTGTTGTTCTTCTGCTTCCTTCCTTCTCCTCACCACTCCACAGCCTGCAGCGCAGAACCAGTTCCTCTGTTAGAAGATCCCAAGTGCACTCAAAGGACACAGCCCCTCAAACGAGGCATTGAGGAAATCAGGAATGACTTCGTTTCACTCGTTAGACCAGAGTGAAATATATATGAGCTTTTTTATCCTGAACCCAATGGGATACATGGGCAGGGCTGTAAAGTAGCAAACATATTATTGACTTTTGGTAGAGAACTCCCTCCTGGTTGATCCTGAATTCACAGAGCCTTGGGCAAGCATTTCTTTCCCCAGCACACATTGATTCAGGTTGTACCTCCCATACAGACCCAAGCAGGGGGAGGACAGGGCTTCCTGGAGCCTCTGGCAATGCTTTCACCCTAAAACAAGCAGCTGCTGCAAGTACCATCCCACCCTCTGTTCTTTTTCCCCTACTAAAGAAGGGTGAGGGGTGGCATGTGCAAAGCTCCCATTGCAGACATGGGGCAGGATGCTGCTGAGTCCCCCAGATCCGGCTTTGCATCATGGCTTCGGTGCACTTAGCTCTCACATTTCCCATAGGAAGATTTTGCCCATGTCACCACCCCAAAATCTCTGCCAAAACTGCCTGCCTTCACCTGCCAAGGATCCTGCTGTCCTGATGCAGAACAGGTTGGGACCTTGCTGTGACATGAAGAAGGCGGAGATATCGCAAGCATTTCACTGTTTCTTTGCTACTGGCTGTCCGAAGGATAGGGTTTTATATTTTAAAACAAACTGTGAGGATTTTTCAGGTTAAAATTCTTGTTATTCGAGGGTAAACTCTAGTGCATGTGTGACAATTCCTTTGTTTAAAAGAATGATTACTTCTCATTGCATAGGCTTAATCTAATGGACAGCATTGGCATCTGCTTGGCTTTGCTACGGTATTTAATTCCATTTGATTGCAAAGGAACTTAGTCTAATCAGTCAAGGAACAAACGCTTTATGAACACTTTGCCAAAAAGTCCTGGGAGGGTTATTTTCTTCCTTTTTTGGTTTTGCTTTAAGAAACAAAACAAGGGAGAACGTTAGCAATGTTGCTGGTCCCAGGTATGCAGTCGTTCAACTTTAAAAACAACCCTGAACCCATCGTTTTGATAGTTTTTATGTCCCTAGAAGATTTTTGCTAAGGATTGTTTTTTTTGTACAGTTGCACTTTAATTTATACTCTCCGAAAGTTTCTATAAGCAGCAAGGAGGAGAATGACACATTAATTAAACCTTTTGTACTAATTGTCTTAGGTACTGAAGACAACTACGGGATATTTTTGCCATCTACTGGCAGATAAGAGGACATTTTCAGTGTGAAGTCCCCTTTTTTTAAGAACACAAAATTGCCTTACTTTTGTTACAGATGACATTTTGATTCTCACTGGTGTATATTTCCAGCTTCAGTTTTTTCAGAAGCCGCACAAAGTAGAAATCTGCCAAAAAAGCATCAGTTTTGCTGTTGAGTTCTTGTATGCAGAATCCAACACAGCAGCTTTCGGATTACAAACAGCAGAACAGTCTCGTTTTTAAAGGAAACACTGGAAATCTTTGTATTTATCCTAGGTTTTGTAATGGGTTTTTATTATATTATCGTTATGAAATAAATACGATTGGGTGGAGGACAGCTTTGGTAGTGTACCTGGTAGGCATCAGGCAGTGTGCATCTCCTGTGCTCTAGTAGGAGCAAGAATGGAGAATCCAGACTCTTGCATACAAAAGAACCAAATCTGAGCAGTGTCCAGCTCTCCTTAGCAGCTTTCAGATCAGCACTGAGATGTCAGCCCAGCCAGGCGAGCAGCGTGGGATGCTTTGGGTGCTGGAGATCAGCCCCTTTGGAAAGGAGCAGGAGAGGTGTAGCCAAGTGGCCAGGAAAGCAGTCAGAAATTTGGAAGTACCCCTGCTGTGAAACATATTTGAATATAAAAGGTTGTTTAAGTCATCACTCATAATTTAGCATCTTGCCAAGGTGCTTGTCCTGGTAACAAGTGTGGCCCTGCTGATAATGTATTTGTGTGGAGCATGTAAGGATGTCTTGCCTTAAAATTACCTTTGTCCTCCCCAGCAGGACTAAGTGATGTTCAACAGCAGCACATCCCCCAGGAAGGAATATTTGCCTCCTGGAGGCAGGTGGGATTTCTGAGTGGGGGATAAAACCTTGGGGCACTTGGAGTTTTAGAATCATAGAATCACCATGGTTGAAAAAGACCTGTGAGATCATCTAGTCCAACCATCTATCTACCCCCTGTATTTCCTCACTAAACCATGTCCCTCAGTACAACATCTAAACGTTTCTCGAACACAAGAAATGGGTCTTCTCAGACCCTTACAAACACTAACTAATATATGGATTTGCAAAACCCATCCTGCCAAGGCAACAAGAATGTGTTGGGATTCCAGACAAATACCACCAAAGGCACTGCAGCCTTGAGTCAAGCCATGCCAGGTGGTCACTAGGTGCTCCTGCCCAGGACCTCCTTGGTGAACAACTCAGATAAAGCTGTCCATTAAACAGCCTTACCCATGTACACTCCAACTTTTGAGATATTTGGAGAAGTTTCACTATTTTTATTTTTATTTTTAATCTTGGCATAGGCTGTTTTCTGGTTCTCAGCTGCTATGAAGCTGTCGACCTCCAATTATGCTTTTTGGAGTAAAAGTCTCATTTGTACACTGTTACACTGTGGTCTTTTTTTTTTTTTTTTGAGTTACTGGTACATGCACAACCACCAGGAAAAGCAGGGTGTACGAGATATATTGGAACTAAACAAACTTGAATTCTTCCAAGTGCAATTCCTCACGAACCACTGACAGCTGTGCTTTGCAAGCCACAGATTCATCCCAACAATGCTTCAGCAAAACTAAGCGAGTGACAAAATGCAAAGGATAGAGTTCAGCATTAACCTCCAGCTTCTGGATGTGTTAATTCAGAAATGGCTTGTATTGTACTGTTGGCAAACATATTTATGTGCTAGAAATGCAGGGCTGTTTGGCTTCCAGGGGCTGTGCAGGCAGAGGCAGAGGGAGTTTTCTTCTTTCATAGGTCTGAAATGCAGAGTCAGTATGTGTGTCCTGATCGTGCATCCAAGCACAGGGATGTGGGATGTGAGTTGTACAAAAAATGAAGCAACTGGTTTGTAACTGTGGTATGTACTTTTTTTTGGTGTGATTATAATGCCAATTCATATCAGACTAGATGAAGTTCGAACAAAATAACTGTTCTGTCTACTCCCTTTCATTTTGCTGCTCCTTATCATCAGTCATCTTTTGTGCATCCATGTAGAAGGAAGAGACTCCAGCACAGGACATGAACTCGTGCCTTCCCTTTAGGGCTCCTGGAAGATGCAGGTTCCCATGGTGCACGAACCCACAGCTCACAGAGTCATACTGGTGAGACCTGAAGGCTGTGTGCCTAAATACTTGAAGTACCATTTGCTGTGCAGTTTTTAGCTTCACCCTTTTAGTGGTTCACAGGAAGGGGAGAAAAAGAATCTCCCATCAGTCCTCTTCCAATGAGCCATACAAATCCCTGCTCCAGCTTCTGTAGTGTTTTTGCTGGAATGTCTTAGGATCCATTTTTTGTGTAGCTGTTATGGTCACCTTTCTTCGGGGCCTACTTTGGCATGGGCTCTCCACTTCATGCTTTCCTTTGGCTTTCTGAGCCCTTCTTGCGTGAATTTCTCTTCATCTTTTATTTACAAAATGGAAACAACCTCCTGTAATTCTGAATTTTCAGTCCATCTCTCAGACTTGTGTTTAGTGGTTCATGGAATCGCCAAGGTTGGACCGCCAAGATCATCCAGTCCTTCAACTACCACCAATATTCCCACTAAACCATGTCTCTTAGTACAACATCTAGAATTTTCCTGAACACCTCCAGGGGTGGTGACTCAACCACCTCTCTGTGCAGCCCATTCCAGTACCTGAGTAGAGAAGAAATATCTCCTAATATCCAATCTGAACCTCCCTTGGTGTAACTTGAGGCCATTCCCTCTCATCCTATCATTATGCAGGTGAAGAGGTTGACCTCCACCCTGCCACAGCTTCCTTTCAGGGAGCTGTAGAGAGCTATATTCAGAGCTTCTCCTCTCTTCCATGCCTGAAAGATGAACTGTTTTCAGAATTCAACCAAATGCTGACTTTTGCAGCAGAACTGATGCTGCGTGCACACAATGCTCGTGTCTTTGCTAGATTTGAGAATCAGGAGAACTGGGCAGTCCACCAGAGCTCTGGCTGCAAAGCACAAATAAAGTTACAAAAGCAGTCTGTTTCCAACAAAAGCCTTGAAATTCCTGCTGAAGCTGCCTTAATTTAAAGACAAAATCAAAGTTAATTTGTAAGATTCATCTCTACACCTTTTTAATTTGAGATATTTATCCTCATCTCACTAAGGTGTGAAGTAGGCACTGTAGACATGGTAATATATATTCTTGTTGCTGAAAGCATGTTTATGTATTTTGTATCATGTTCTCTTCATGCATTTTGTACCTCAGTGCATTTGTGGTTTGGTTTTTTTTGAGCTCAAAGCAAAACTGAATCCTAGGATGACTGTAGTGCCACATCCCAGCAGTCAAGGGCAGACAGTCCTCACCTCCACAGGATTGGAACCAGATTAGCCCGTTGCAATGTTTTGGTTGTTTGTACTACAAAGAGCATTTATGATTTTTCTTCTGTTAAGATACTGAACTGTAAAAGCTCTGAGCAGTGGCATCTCTTCAGACATATCACTGATATGAAACTCAGAAAAATACTAAAGTCTATGACTCCTCCATCTTTCTCAGCACTTTCTCAGCTGATAGGGAAAGTGTTGTTGATCAAGTCATTGAAATTGACACTTATGTCTAGCTATAGCCATGGTGGAAGGGCACAGAGCCTGGGTTCAGTTTTGTCCTTTGTACAAGTAACTGTGCGTTAGATAATCACAAAGAAGCCTTTTACCTTCTGTTGATGGTGTGGAAAGTGGTTCTCAGTGTACTACACTGCATGTGATAGCTGTCTCTGTGGTTGACATTTGCACTTTAATAAACTCAGAGATAAAAAAAAGTATTCAATTCTTTCAACTAATGGAGCTGGACAAAAGGACAGGAGAGTTAAAATACATACAAGCATAACAAAAGCAGCTTCTCGGAGCCAGAATACACATCCTGAGCCAGGCCCAAAGGTTTCTTCAGTTTTAGCATGCATCCAGTGGAGCTGATGGACCTGACTGACATAGCACTGAAATATTGTAAAGATGTTTTGCAAAAATAATCCTTCATTACAGAAAAAAAAGTACTTGGAAGATGATTTAGGGCTTGTTCATGTGTTCCTGTGATGCAAAGGAATGCAAATCCCATTAAAGCACAAAGCTGCAGCAAGCATTCCAGCATCATCCCTATCTGCACACTTCTCTAATCACAATTTTTTGCTACAACCAGCTTGATGAAATTCCAGTTCTCCCTTGGATTGAGCAAATTGGAAATGTTAGCATGGTGATTTTCATTTTGAGAAGGGATGTTGAGGAGCAGGGTTTACATCGCACACGCAAATTACTTTAAGTTTTGATTTGTTGAGGATAGAGTAGCAAGGCTATTAAAAAAAAAAAAAAAAAAAGGAAGACTTCAATTTCCTAAACAGCATCTTGACCTAAGTATATCCAATCTGTGGTTTAATCAAGGAAATCTAATCCAAATTGCTGAATGCAAAGCGTTTGGTATTGTCTTAAGTCAACCCATATCAAGTGATTTCTCTCCGTACGTGTGCTGGAATCCATCCATGAAGAAAAACAGCATGAGTGCATTGCAAGGCTTCCTTGTGACAAGCAAACTGCTGGCTGCAGCCAACACCAATGCAAATGTTTGTGCTTCACCACGAGGGAAGAGACTTGCAGCACATGCAGCATCATTTACTGAGGTAGCGTTGGATGGGGAGAGGAGGGCGAAAAAGCAATCAGGAGTTTTCCCAAGGGGATCAGCTCTAAACATGATCATGGAGGAGAGCCCCCCAGGGAGCTAACATCTACTTGGTTACTATCAGGACAGGGCCCTGGGAGGTTGGGGAAGAAGGACACACATCCCCAGCAGCTCCGTGGCCAAGCACACCCCTCAGCCCCCCAGCTCTCCATCTCCCCTGGAGAAATCTAAATATTTAGGCTGGCAAGTGTGCAAAGCTGTGCATGTTTGAAGGGGGTTGTTTTATTTCTTTTTTTTTTTTCTCTCTCAAGGATGGATGGAGGCCAATACACTTAATAGTAACCACATGGTAAAATAAATAAGAATGCCTGTATAGACTTGAAAGTAAATGTTAAATATTTGCTCTGTTTTTCTGATGCCTTCGATGCCAGCTTTGAAATGGCCATGCGGCAAACAGCGTTTTTATTTCGCCATGTTTTCTTAAGCCTGGAACATTTAATAATTTCTAATTAAGCCACCTACATTTTCAGGGTTATTTATGAGCGCACCGATAGGGGGCTGGGGAGGGGCTGCATAGCTCAACTATGTTCATGTCCCTTTCTGCCAAAAGCCACGTAAAAACCTTACTGGAAAACAAACTCAGAGTTCACTTTATTTTTTTTTTTTCCTTTCTTCTTTTGAAAAGGCATTCACTGGGTACACCGAGGAGAAGCTATTGGCAGTTTATATTTCTCCTCCTACTTTTAGGAGCATTTTTCTGAAAACAAGCACTCAGCATTCCGAACACAGGGACAACTGTTGGGTGCATACCTGCTGCTGTGCAGTGGGGAAGCCAGAAGGCAGCCTTCACACGGCCTGGATGCCTATGTTAGCTTGCAAAAATAAAGCACATTTCTACTGAAGGCTTTATTTACTTTTTAATTTCTTTCCCCCCCCCTTTTTTTTTTTTTTATTTTGGAAAGGAACTAGCCAACTTTTCCACTATTTTATGTACTTCATACATCAAGAATGTAATAAATACCTGTTGCCCCAATACTTTCAAGATGAAAGCGAACTCAATGTTGTGTGATTGGAAACCATGTAATTCCAGCACTTAAAAAAGGACACTAAGAGATGGACATGGAGCAACTAAACTGCATAAGACCCCTCATGCAAATTTCGTAGCCATTCCAGAGGTAAACAGGGAGGTAGAAAGAGAGTAACCCTAGAAGTAACTGATGTTGAGAAAAATCAGAGAAAACGTTCAAAATAGACCAAAAAAAAAAGAAAGAAAGAAAGAAAGAAAGTGTCTCTTGCATGCTTACCAGAGAAAGTGTAAAAAATAAAGCTTTATTTACATAGGCATCAGCTCCCCACATTGACAAACATGGGCTCTCCCAGGCTCGAAACAGCACTTTGGGGATGCTCCGGGGCCGTCAGTACTGCCTGTCAGAAAAAGAGATTTCATACCAACAGGCACCTTGGCAATAAGAGGTTCGTTTGTAGCAATCAGCCATGGGCATGCAAAGAAATGCTGTTGTAGCAGCGAGCTTAGGGGTGTGTTTTGGCAAGGCGATGCACAGGGAGTGGATCGTGTTTGCAGCAGATATGAATTAATATGGCATATCTGAAGGCTGTGAAAGATCTCCAAACTATATAGGTCATGACTGCAAATCCATGTAACTGTAATAACAGACTAAACCAAGAAATACTTATTTAACATTTAATACTGTCTACATCAGCGTTCCCCTGGCTTCGGAAGTTTAAATCCCATTCCTCTATATCTCAAATATCCGTATATAGAAGAAGAAGAAAATATCAGAATCATCGAATGGTTTAGGTTGGAGGAGCCCTTAAAAAACGCATTGCAATAAATAAAATCCAAGTTTACCTGAAGTTCAAGTACTCCACTAGGACATACCCATCTGAGAAAAGGGGGAAAAAAAGCAAATTAGTAAATTCCTGAGCAAATATAGCAGCAGTGGCTCAGCACAAAGCACGTCATATTATTTACCAAGTCAATTTGCTCCTTAAAACCAGATTGAACACTGACTACCTGTGCCAGAGAGCTCCTACAGACTTACATCTGCCCTCTGAATTGCGGCATATCACTGCGCTGCCCTCGGTGACATCGATCACATCCAGCTGTTCTCCAGCTGTGAGAGGGAGGTCAGCTCTCCTCATGCTGGGGATGGAGCATGCAGCAGTTGCTGTGTTGATGACTCGGATCTCCTTGTCATACTGTAGGCAGAGAACAAGGTCAGATGTAACTCCACACTGACATGCGATGTCTTTAAGGGCAGTGAAAGGGTGAGGTTGTGAGGCTTTGCTTGGGGCAAAAGAGGGGTCTGTTGTGATAGAACAAGGGGAAAAGGCTTCAAATGGAAAGAGGGCAGGTTTAGGATAGGATATAAGGAAGAGGTTTTTTAGAATAAGGCTAGTGAGGCACTGAAACACATTGCACAGAGAGGTGGTGCCTGCCCCATCACTGGAGACACTCAAGCCCAGGCTGGATGGGCTCTGAGCACCTGATGGAGCCAAGGGTGCCCCTGTTCACTGTAGGGGAGTTGGGCTAGGTGGCCTGTAAGGGTCCTTTCCATCTCAAACCATTCTATGGTTCTATGAAAAGCCTGGCAACATCGCTGATGGAGATCCTAGATGAGGAGATGATGCAGCAGGCTAGTTGGACATCTCTGCCAGTGTAAATAAAGACAAATTTTCACCATGCTTCTCTTAATCCTTCATCCTCCTCTGGCACAGCAAGTGTGCAAAAACAGACACGTACCAGAAATGTTTCTCTAAATATCTTCTCTTCATTTTCCATCTTATTTTTTTCTGCATTGCTCTTCTTGAATTTAAAGATACTTCTGCAAGAAGAGAGAGAAACACACACTTCTGAGCATTGTTTAAATAATCCCTGGCATTGGGAAACAGTGAGAAATGCAACCCGGAGCCTTGCTGCAGGCTTTTCTGCAATGAACACTTATGAGAGCAAAGCACACCACTCATATCACTGTTTTTCATAAAGGGGCGAGTAAGTGACTCAAACGTGTTGGTGAGCATAACTTGAGCCATTTGGTATCTGCTTTTGGACCAAGCGTGCTCCCTGTAAATGGCATGAGAACAAATAAACACTTCATCAAGGTTTCCAAATGAGTTGAGTTTTCATAGACAATTGAGTTTGCCCCCCAACAATTCATCTTGTTCTGTTTTTATTTATACTCAGACACAAAGGGTCCCCAGGTAACCTTTACTGTGAGCCATTTATGAAGAGGGGTTCAAAAGTCCTGCCTATTTCTGTTGCTTTTTTAGCTCGTGGAGCAGGATATAACCAAAGCAGAATTTTATGTGGCACTGTAAAATTAAAATTGGCTCTTAAAACTATGTGAAGGGGAGCAAATGCCATGGAGATGGAGATGCCACTCTTTCTGATCTATACACAGATTTACAGCTGTGGCATTCATTTTAAAACTAAGATGGGAGGGAGAAAAAGCAACTTGCAGTAAATAAGACAGAGTTGGCTAACTTTCATGCTCTAAATTTTAAGAGGAAGAGGAAGCAAGAGTTGAAATCAAGGATTTCTAAGCTGTTAAGAGATTTGCCATTGGCAGACTCGGGCTAGAGAACCTGTGCTCTGTAAGGAGCTGATGAAATCGCATCAGCTTCCTGGTGCTCTGTACAATCATACACACAGCCCTATGCTACACAACAAGCAGTGTTTCAGCAGCCCCACACAGGAACTCTGTGGTAAGAACCCAGAAAATATATCACTGACTTCTATGTGTTTGAAGTCCCAGGGACCGGGTCACAAAAAAAGCCTCAGCTGCAGTGCATATTTATCTGATCTAAAAGGGAAATGAAATTGCCTGCTTCCTACGAGAGTCTTTGCAGCACCAGTAACAAAAAGTCTTGGTTTTGCTTGTTTTCAGGCCCAAATGGTACAACAAGAGGCAATGTGGTAATTCTGGCTGGGAAAAATAAAATTGAAAAGAATTCAATACTTTAAATTAAGGGCAAGGGGACATGCAGACTGTGGGGGGGTCTTCTAAAATGAAGGGTCTTGCCAAAATGGCAACAGTTGATCGTGATTGAAGATTGAATATTTGATCAAGGGAAAAATGGAAGGGGAATGGAACTGAGCACACCAACAAAGCAGCCCAATGCACAGCAATTACACCCTATTGTCTCAGCTAAGTGGGAAGAACAGGTACAGCTCCAGCATAAGACCCACAAGGCACCCCTCACTTGCATACAGCTCAGATCCAAGAGCTTATTCTGAATTCAGGATACTTCATGAAGTTTCCTAAAAGGGCCTTGGAGCAGCAGCCAAATACTAAATGTTTGCTTAAGCAAAGGCATCCGGCTCCTGCAAATGGCTTCAGAGAAACGCAGCACGATTCAGTACAGCATTAAACATGGGAGAAACATATAACACCCATAAAGACCTTTCCACGCCGTCACTGCTTCTCCGTCGGTCCTTCACTTCTTTTGCCATCAGGAATTTTGGCATCCACGTTTTGCACTTGTCATCCTTCTCTCTGAGAGGAGGGAGGGAAAAGCACTGCACTAATTCAGGTTTTGCAAGCAGGACGCATCCCCTCCCCAAACTCAGGCTGTACAAAGCCATGATTTTTCCCTGCCTCCTCCCAGCTCCCACCCAGACGCAAACATGAGCTCGCTTTGTAGAGGCACACGCTGCCTCCTCCATCATCTGGCAGCCAGGCACGAGACATGCTGTTTCCATTAACAGCAATTTTTCTGACAAGGAGCTCGCCAGGACTTCGCTGATTATCAGCACTGGGAGCTGGGCTTTTCCTTCCTTAGAAAAACGATCCCAACTTTGCCGTGTGGCAGTGAGCAGCTCACTCCTTTTCACATCTCTGGCACTATGTAATGTCAAAGAAGCATTTGGGGGGGATGTTTCTTGCCAAATTAAACACACAAGCAGAGTGCATCTGGACTGTCTCCACAGGAGAGTGTCCTGACCTGCTCCTGACCCTCACAGCACTGTAGGGTCCCCAGAAAACTCATCTCCTTGGCCAGTGCTGGTAGAAGCCCTCCTCACCTGGGGTCTTTTTGCTCGGTCTCAGCATCGTCGTACACCATGTCCTCCTGGGAGACATCTGCTGGCACCCAAAGGCAGCAGAAAACGTTATTGGGAAGGTAATTCTGGATCCAGGACTCAAAGTTATTTATTGCAGAAGAGAACTGAGGGTGCTGCAAGTCACTCAACTCAAGAGGGTAAAGGCAATGCAAAAGGAAGACCCCACAGCTCCAAAGACAGGCCACGACTCCAGCACAAGGCAAGGTGCTTGGGTTTTCAAAGCCCCAGCTGCACTATCCCAGAGTTCCCACCCCAGGGATGTGGGATGTTCACTCTATCGCCATCCCCAGGCTTGTGCATGGGACAGTTGGTATGCCCACCCCATTTACAGAAGGCATGATAGTCCCTTCAATGGGCAGTTACTGCCTGGGAAGCACTGAAACTTTGCAGAAAGCTGCTCTTGCTCAACAAGGACTGCTTTGCATGTTGCCTCACAGGATATATTAAAATCTGAAGGACCTTCCAGAAAAGAAGAAAAAAAAAAACCACAACAAAACCAACAACAAAAACCACTCTTAATTGCAGTGCAATCCCATATTAAGCCTTCAGATGAACACTGACGCGTTATTTTCAGAGAGCCACAATGCATAAAATCTTCTCCACTGTGCAACTCACCATTTCCCCCCCACACACACATTCCCAAGTGCCAGACATGTATGCTGCTTACCTAAATTTGGTGCCGACATGGAAAACAACCTGAAGATAGAGGAAGAGGCTGTTAGAAACCAGCTTTCACATCAGCATTGCCCAGAATGCCATGAGTACTGACACACTGGTGGCACACCATGCTTGCTGCTGAAGCAATGCAGAACGCTTCTGGATGCACGGGGTCCCTGACACCAACAGTATTTGTCAAAAGAGAGACGTGAGGATCTTAAGTTGTGAAGCTGTGCCAGGGGATGCTGCTGTCAGACCAGCTTCTGCAGGTTTCTGACATAAAGGAAGCCACATAGATGGACCATTGGTCACATCTGACAAAACACATCCCCATGAGTTGACAGAAGCAGTTTGAGTGACGTTTCACAGGTAAAGCTGTGCTCCTTATTCCTGCTCTCAAATTACTGCAGATACAATGGCTCAGATTTAGAGGGGGGAAAAGGCTGAGCAACCAAAGCCTGCTTACCTTAAGTTTTCCTTGAACCTGGTATTTTTCAGTTTCAATTTTTCTATCTTAAACAGCTTTCCAAATCTCTTTTGTTTTTCTGCTCTGTCCAAAATAGAAAAGATTTTTAATTAAAGAGGCTCTGAAGTATGTGAACTGCAACACTCATATCCCTTGAGAACTTGAAGCTCAGAACCTCCTCCAGCAATACATTTTAAGCCTAACAGCATAATGAGGATGAACAATGGCTCCAACGGGATGGATAAAGATGAAGGAAAAGGTGATCAATTATAATGTCCAAGATCAAATCTTTTCTTTGGCTTCAAATTTTTCAATGATAACAGGAGCTGAAATACAGAAGAGGTGAAGTCTGTTCCTGTCCTTTTCTGACCCAAATGTATTTGGAGTTAAAAAATTCACAGTGAAAAGGAGAAAAAATTCCTGGCCAACCACAGCTCACATTAAAGGAGGACATCTAGAATGTTGTTCTATGTCCCTCCTCATCACATATTTCTTTCCTACACCCTTCATGCAGACATTCCACCGCACGCATTTCTCTCTCAAGCTTGCGAGAAGTTGCAAATTCTGTAGTGATTTTCAATGGAAAGAGCAACACAGAACCAAGATCCTCACATGGGGTCATTATCCACGCACAAGTACTATTAAAAACATTTTATATGTATGTAAAAATTTCATTAAGAGTGGTTTGGGGGGTTCAGATACTGAGTTCTGAACTCTGTGAACTTGGTCCCAGCCCCAGCTCTCTTGTAAAATTCCTTTGCAAGCTCAAGCAAGATGCATTGCTCCTCCATTTCCCCAAGAATTATCATCTGTGGAGAAGTGATGCTGTCACCTTTTAATAACTGCCCCATCACCTTCAGGGTTTCAAGTTTCCTATAGTTTTCCCCCCCCTTCTCTGGCGCACACTAGATTCGAATCCAGATGCACACCAGTACGAGTCCCACATTCATAGGGGAGAAGCAGATGTACAGAAACACCTTATTATTCCTCCCACGCTACTCCTTAGAACACAGCCACCAGATGCACTCACAGTAATTGTGTGCAGCATCAGCAGCCCATGTGCCATTCCCAGAGGCTGTCTCTATTTCGTTCAAAGGGACGCAGGAAATCTGCAAGGGTAGGGAACCTCACAGAGCAAATAAGTGAAAACACAACTAACTTCAAGTTTCACCTCTTAATCCACTAAGGAAACCCTGGCAACATATAAACTGGAGGCTGCTAAACTCATTGCTTTTATAACACATCTTCTGGAAGCAAATATCACAAGAAGCCCTGTAAAAAGGAGCAGGTTGCATGTAACATAGAACATACCAGCTGCAGGCATTAGCTCACAACCTGGGCTCCTTTCAGCTTTCCAATCGTCTGTGATCCAAAATATTTGTTGTCCCTTCTACAAGGACAATGCCTCTGTTTGTCTCTTGAGCATTTTGGCATGTGAGGAGATGCCATTTTTCAGTTACAGCTGAACAACCTTTTTATGCAAGAGGAGGGTCAGATTGCCCTGCGTATTTCATGCAAGTAGGGCTCTAGAAGAGGAATTGTTCCACTGGATGGAGAGCGTTACAGGCTCTCATAGGAAGGCCTTGCTGCTTAGGGACATAAATTTGGTAACTGTTGTTTCCTAAATGTCAGCCAAAGGGAAAAGAGGGAGAGAAGAGAAATAAATCCACCCATACAGCAACTCCTTGCAGTTGCATTAGGAAAATAAGGCTTCCAGCCAGTACCTGGCATTCAAGATCAAGTTTGAAATTCAGGCTAGTAAACTGCAACTTACTTCTCTTTTGCTGGATTATCACTCCCAGTTTCAACATCTTCATATGTTTCCTCATAGTTGCTTCCTGAAATTTAAAACCAAGGCAGACCATTATCACAAGTCACACTTGGTAGCAATGAGGTGAGTTTTGCTGGGTAAAATGCATCCAGGCCTTTACATATTACCCATACAGAGGCTTCAAAGTTGCTCACATGAATTCCACACTAGATACAAACATTGCTCCCCACTGGTTTAAATGGGAATTCAAAGCTATCAGGCCAGAAGGAGACATCATGGATGTTGAAAGTTAGATGGAGGTATTCACGTCATCTCCCAGGCACCATCCAAATTAAAAGCAGCCCCGTGCGCTACACTTACTGCTGTCTGAAGCAGATGGACTTGAGGCATCTGAAGCACGGCTGCTTGAAGGCAAGAAAGAAGTATTACATGGGTATTTATGGCAGCACAATTTATAAAAGACATTTCATTTCAGCTTTAGTGAAGAGTTGATCCATACTCACAGTCTGTCTTGAAGTCCCTCAACGTCATCGTACACATCCTCTGGGGTCAGCAGGAGCTGATGATGGTTTGGTCTTGAGGTTGGTCTGTCTTCGGTTGGTTCAGGAGCACCATAGTACACTGCAAATGAGAAAGGACCTCTGCTTTAGGAGCTTTTCTGTGCAACTTCTCTCAGGTCATGGGCAACTGTTAAGGTTGACAGGCGATGCCACAGTAAATGAGAGCTTTCAGGTATACTTTCCATTCTAGGAGCCCACAAAAGCCACTGCTCAGGACTACTTTCAGAAGAACTTTAAAAGACTTCAGAAAAATTTAACATTTTAAAACTTGAAGATAAAAGTTTTGCAGTATATTAAAGAAATATAAAATATCCATCAGTATTCTCAGTTATGGCAGCTTTGAGAAGGTTGCTCCTCAGCTGAAAATATCCCAGGAGAGAATTAATGGATGTTTGCAGAAATTATTGTAGGAGAGCTTAGCATGGTTGGTAGCAATGCTGAGACAAATAATGGGCCAATCCATTGAGAATATACCTGTAGATATGCTGGGAAGGACAAGAGGAGGGAGAGTCTCCCAGAAAAGTCTTCCACCAGGAGATATTCCATGGAAACAAAGCAACTCATGCAACTCATGAGGTTAGGTAAGATTTATTCCTCAAGGACTTTTTCAGTGGCAATAATAAATCTTTGATGTATTTAAATGAGTTAGAATAATGTAGAAATGCAGCCACAAACATAATAGCAGATACAGTTTCTAGATGAACACAAGGGCACACAGTAGGTCTCACCAGAAACGTGCAACACCACAGAATGCTCTAGTGAATCACAGAAATTTCTGCCAAACAAGCCACTAAGAGAGCAATTCTCCTTGAAGGTGAGAAGGATAAAGGGAGAGGAAACAAGTTCCCAGAGCCAGCTTCTGGTGGAGCAATAGCAGGAGGCCCACCATTAACACTTCTTAAAAACTGCCCATCAGAAACTGCTTCCAGCCATCCAAGGTCAACCAACCAGCAACACTGCTTACAGAAACAGACCCCAACCAAATTACTGTGAAGCAGTTTAAAATAAAAATGAAATAAATCCCCAGAACCACACCAATAACAACCACAGCCAATTTGCACCTTCTCCAACACACCTCTGCTCTGTCCACATTGCCCAGCATAGCAAACCTTTCTTTCACATTAACATCTTGCAGGGGCAGTCAAGTCTTAGCAGAATCACAGAAACACCAAGGTTGGAAAAGACCTGCAAGATCATCCAGTCCAACCATCCACCCATCACCAATAGCTCTCACTAAACCATATTCCTGAACACAACATCCAAACGTTCCTTGAACACCTCCAAGGTCAGTGACTCCACCACCTCTCTGGGCTGCCCATTCCACTGCCTGACCACTGCTGAATACAGCCCATGCACTTCTACCCGAAGCTATGGAATAGCATTTACAATCATGGCTGGCTTGGACAGTGCAGCTCAGCATCTAGAGCTGTGCACCAACCTCAGAGCATCTTGACAGGAGAAGACTGAGGTCAGATGCCATAACTGTAAAAGAAGACTCACTGGAACCACAACCATACTCCATCCTAATGAGGGACAGGAGGAGACGCCAGGCTCTCCACGTGCTCACATGTGCTTCCACCACAAGCCTCAGCCAAATGCTCTTCTGAGACTCAATAAATTATGAGAAGCAGAGGAGGTGGATTTCAGCTCCCTTGGATAAGGGTAATCTGTTAGGAAAACAAACACCTCAATTTGAGTTATGCAGATGGTTAACCAACTTAGGAAGCTATTTGCAAAACCAAAATAAATGATTCAGACCAGAATACAAATGCACATGCAACCTTTTGCCCTGGTTTAACTAAATTGGTTCAAGAGTTGCATTCAATTTTAACATTTTTTCCCATATGGAGGAGACATTTGGGCAACAGATGGGACTGAACATTGAAGAAACACACGACAGCCAAACGAGATACTCACAGGGTTTTGCTCTGTCTTTTGCCAGCCTTTGGGGGGTACTGGTCACATCCTGCCTCATATGCAACGCCTTCATCCCACCTCTGTCATCTTCCCTGGCTTGGTCACTGAGAATTATGTATTCATTTCCACCTGGCTGAGATCAGACATCTGATTCAGTTGATTGAGTATTCAGATACAGTTTTCTGATATATGTTAATACAACATACGTATAAGCAAATAAGATATCCTTCTGTGGACTTAGAAGGGTTTCACACCCCCTTTCCACGAGGGATTTTCAATAGCCATATGTGACTCCTGGCAGCATTACATGCTTTTTAGGCAGTTCTGGTTGAGTAATGGGCAAACAAAGGAAGAGATTAAAAAAAAAACAAACAAACAAAAAAAAAAACCAAGTAGTTAAAGAATCAAATATTTCAATTGCTTCATCAACAAAAGAGGGTAAAAGGAGAAAATGTGAGGACATAATATGTTCTCAAGAATATGATATATTGAATACCTTCTTCACTTCCTGTTTCTCTCTTTCAAGACTTGTTTTTCCTTCTTTCTCATCCTCTATTATAGCTCTTCTGGGACTGCAAATTTCAGAAATGGGAGAGATGTCAGAACAGAGACATTAAGTGAAGTCACTGCCACACAGATTGCTTAATGACCATGTCACTGTAGGCAGCTCATTTTCCCTTTAGTGATGTAGGTGCCCATAAACACCATTGGTACCATCAGGGCAGATCCCAATCTTAGGTTTGGATTTGGCCACTGGTTATTCAGGGTAATAGCAATCACTCTTGTAAGAAGAGACAAGCTGAGATGGCTGTTCTCTCATAGCACCAACGGACAAGCTAGATCCATGTGCCCACAGTGATACCTGGCTCTCAAGACTTGCCTCCTGCTGTGCTACATGTGATTTAGAGAACACATATTAAGAGAACCAGAACGTGATATCTTTCTCCCCACAGCATCTTAATGATTCCCACTGAAATGGGAAAACCCCCTTTTATCCCATGCTTCTTCAAGTCCCACCAGCGATGCAGCCTTCAACCAGTGTCAATAATTAACACCACAAGGAGTCTGAAATAGGTCACTGGCAGGGTGACATTTGGTGTGGACCTTGCCTTACAGCTTCAGAGCTAGAACTGTGTTTCCCATTCTGAGAGCTCCATACCTCTCCCTTCTTAAAGTTCAGGTTTCAGTATGAAAAGACAATATGATTTTTTTATTTTTTTGCCAGAGGAAAGAGACTCAGCTTCCTCCAGATACGTTTTAGAATGAAAACAAGCTAAGAAGTCTTGAGTGCTGACACCAAAGGACATGATAATTTATCCTTTTCCTGGTCACTAAATTGTATTGAAACTTCAATCTGTTTCCCAGGTGTTACAATATCCCAACTTCAACCTGGATTAGTTGTGGGTTAGAAGCAGTTTAGGAGAAAGAAAAGGAAATTACCTGGATTCACCAAAGAGAAAATTCTTCTGTTTCTAGAATAAAGAAGAGGAAAGTCTTCAGCCCCTGTGCTTTTTGTGGCAAGTCAAGCTTCTACATGGTACCTAAACTGTCATTTACTATTTAAAGAAATATTTCTTCAGAAAGCTCATAAAGCTTTTACATTTGGAACAGCCATCAGGCAAGGATGTTTCCTCTACTCTACAAGACAGAGGATATACATACTGACAAACTGCATGGAAATAGTGCAGTGGTGCAAGGGATGAGGCCGAAAGCAATTACAGGTTGGAGAGCTTACAGAAGAGGAGGGAGAGGTTTTTACTACTTGAAAATAAAGATTTTCCAACCTTCCGTAAAACAAGGCTACAGATGAGCCACAGAACCTCTCTGCAAATCATGCATAGATAAGTGAATTTGGAAGCCTGTGCTGCTTCCTAGACAAATTGATTGCTTTGCATGTCAGCATTTGAAAGTGGAGTTTGACATTTTCCAAAGAGCAGTTTTTTCCCCTTTCAGCAGAACCAGAACCAACACCCAATCATCTTCCTGCATGAGGTAATGCTCTCTCTGCCCAGTTCCTCACTGTGAGCTGTGCAGCCACACAGGGCTTCCCTGGAGACAATTCCTGCCCTGTGCAATGCATCATCCTGCAGGACACCTCCGCTACCACTGGTTTTGTAGCTAGGGTAACATGAGAAGAGTCAAGCTGCAGTTTGCAGTAAGCCATCCATGCAGCAGAGGACCAGAGTCCATATGGTTGTCCCCACAGACGTTGCCCTCACTTATGAGCCAAAGC
Source organism: Lagopus leucura (assembly GCF_019238085.1). NCBI lineage: Eukaryota > Metazoa > Chordata > Aves > Galliformes > Phasianidae > Lagopus > Lagopus leucura. Next base: position 25,080,422 of record NW_024962266.1, read on the forward strand.
TCAAAGTGCACTTCCATGATCAGGAAGCTCAACATTGCTTTTATGCCTTCACAGAGGGATTACCAGCACCAGCTCGCCTTTGGCAGGAGCTTCCAGAGCAAATTCAGTGGATTTTGCCCTCAAAATTTATGATCTTGATATCAGTGCTTGACAATTACTTGGTCTGCCACCAAGGTCCAGATGACTTTACCACTTCCTGACACATTTGCAGAGGAAGTCAAGGGGACTGACTCTCTCCCCAGCTGTGTTTGGAAACCTCATTAATCTTCATGTCCCCTCTGCAATTTCTTATTTATTCTTTGAGAGTCTTCACAGACAGCACACATACAGAAACACTCAGCATAAAGGAAATACAAATAGCAAAAGTTTTGAGGAAGGTACATACAATATACTCAAGCCTAGAATGCCAAAACAGGCTGTGTAGAGACTCACCTTGTGTTCTTGAGGTTCTACCTTAGGTACTAAAAAAGATAATTGTGAACAGGTATTAGTTTTTAATTGACTGCACATCACGTTGCAAACCCCAGATTTATTCCATGCTCAGCATCCAGGCATAGATTCTCAAGGTCCCTCCAACCACGGTCCCTGAGTTTGCTATTTAGCTTTGGCTTATGTTCAGAGGATTGCAAGCAATAATTTTGGCTGGCCACAGTTTTCATAGCCCTCGAGGCAAACCCAAAAGGGCTACGGTGAGTTTCCCCAAGGAGGCTGCTTTTCTGCCATTCTAATGGTAGATTAAAACAATGAACAGGGCAAAAGCTAACAACCTCCAAAAGCAGAAGATTTTTTTAAAAAGTGGAAGATAGAACAGTGGCAATCCTGATAGAGATTATTATACTGGGAGAAAGTAGTGGTGGAGATGGAAGTGATCCTTATGGTAAAAATACCCATTCCCAAGAAAAAATTGAGGTCTGCTTCACTATCTTCTCTACTTTCTCTTCCCCGTAGGCAATATCTCACTAATTCTCCTCATGGCAATTTTACCATACTAGAATCATCTCATAACCAAAATCCAAATTTATTTTTGATCAGTACCCCAGTCCCTCTGTCCGCAAGCCAAGGGAGTCATTTTTTCCTCACCCCAACCAACATTCAACTGCTTTTCCAAGCCGAAGCAGCTATGTTATTCCCCTTTTTAAGGCTGTGGCCCAGACAGCATGTAATTCCTTTAAAAGTCTTGTACTGCAGAGTACCTTCAATGACACACAAGGTTGTGGTGTCCTCAGACTGATTCAGGTACATCACGGTTTTCTCGTAATTATGCTGCTCTTCACATTGAGTGCTGAGAGGACAAGATAAAAGAGAGAACAGGGTTGGTGTTTCTTTTTTTTTTTCCTGGCCCTTTCGGTAGTCTAAAAAAATTTATTCATCTTAAGGACGAGAACTTCAAGCGCTTTGATACTGAGCCCACAAAACAGCAAAGTGAAATCAGGAATTCCTCAGAGGGAAGGGAGACCTGCATCAATGCAAGGCTCAGCTGAGCCTCCCTGTGACCCTGCACTGCTTCTCCTTGATGAATACGGGGTGTAGTTATAGGGCTCAAAACACATCAGGGGACTTTGCATTGGGATTATGGTCTTCTGTCGACAGCGATCCCTCAGGTTGAAGGGGAAGAAAAAGCCCAAGGAAATCTGAGTGCCGCATCTTTCAAACCTCTTGCAGCTACTTCAAAATAAATAGCAACCCAGTTGCGTTGTTCAGCAGGATGTTTCTTGCTTAGGCAGGAAACAAAACAAATATCAGAGAGTAAATAAAAGATCCTTGTCCAAAGCCAATGACAGACTGCATGCCAGTATGGCATACACCACACAGACTCAACATTGTCTCCCCAGCCCACGTCCCTTCAGTTTCCTTTTTCCCTCTTTCCTCTTGTGGCAATTCAAATTAGCACCATTCTAGAATGGGTGCAAAGATAAATACCCCAGCCCTGGGGCAGAATAGTTCCCCAGCAGCTTGGCTGAAGACCAGACCAATGTTTATAGGTACCCTGGCCCTCCACCAGATCCATAATACAGCTGGGCTGCATTGAGTGGGCTGGTGGGTCCCTGCCTGGCATTGCTGACAGCAGTGTTTATCCCCAAACGTGGGAAAGGAGCCTGGGACCAGCTGGCCCAGGAGGCAGCACCAGAGTCTCAGTGGGATTTTATTACAGGTGAGGCTCTCACTTCTGGGCTTCAGGGATGAGAATTGTTCCCATTATTTTGCTGCTACGCGATTAAACCACGTACCTGGTTAATATTTAACAAGCGACCTATTGTAAAGACCGTATCACAAGTACCCAAGCAAGATAGCTAATCTTGATGTAATGTATTACTGGGACAGCTTCCTTGTGGTGCATGACAGCTAGAGGGCTGGTTATTTTTTGACCAGATCTCCCTTGAGAAGCAAAGACTGAAAGTTAGTCTCAACCTAGGTCAGGGCTGGTGGGGACATGCCCTAATTGAAGAGCACAACTTCATGTGCTGTTAGCCACAATAGCTCATTGCTTGGGAAACACAGAACGGCCTGGGTTGGAAAGGACATCAAGGATCACGAAGCTCCAACCCCCCCTCTCTCCCTATAGGCAGGGCCACCAACCTCCACATTTGAGACCAGGTTGCCCATGGCTCCATCCAACCTGGCCTTGAACACCTCCAGGGATGGGGCATCCACAACCTTTCTGGGTAGCCTGTTCCAGAACTTCACTACTCCCATAATAAAGAAGTTCCCTTTGACATCCAACCTAAATCTTCACTCCTTCAACTTAAAGCCATTTCCCCTTGTTCTGAAAACACCAAAGGTGTTTGAAGAATCTGGCACTTATTGCTCCGGTTCAGCCACTCCATTTCTCATTTTCACGGTATATTCATGCATTCGATGGGAACATGAATACCTCCCTATGAACCAGAGCTTCTTTTGGGACAGAACCAGGAGCACCCTATGATAAGTCAGAGCCATAATGCAAACTGCAGCAGCACCAGGGGATGGGGATGCTCACCATACACTCACCTTTCGGGAATCAGGTAATCCTCTTCCTCAGCAGCTGCACACAAACACAAGGAGGATTAGTGCTCGGAGGCAACACTGCTCTCGTGCAGAAACAGAGAGGCCTTTCCTCGAGGCAGCACACAGGGACAGGCATGAAATGGGATTGCCAGGGGATGTGGCTGTGCTAATGGCATTATTTCACGTTTCCAGGCAACAGCTTCAGGTCTTCCAGAGATCAATAACTGAGCAATATCAATAGGGCATGCAAATGATGGCACTGAAATAACTACTTTCCTCCGTGCTGTTTACACATTTAGAAAAGGTAGGTACATTAGAAAAGAGTTGCAGTGAGAACCTCTTTCTTTTCCTTTAATTTTTACTAAGCTCAGCACAGATCAGTGAGCACAGCCACAGGAAAGCCAGTGACGTTTTAGCTGAGCCCATCATAGAAACACAGCTCCCTTTGAATTCAGCAAATTTGTGCCTGAAGATCTGGCTATGATTAAGCCTCTATCTATAAAGAAACAGCACTCAGTTGCTTAATAAGCAGGCCAAAATATTCCATTACCCTACATCAATAGGGTTTTATTATGGGAAACTGAAGCTTCGCATCACTTGTTGTTGGAACACTTAATGATGTTGCCCTCAGTTGTATTTAAAAACACAAGAAGGGGATTAGCAGACCGGTTTCTACTGATTTTATTGTGCCTTCCCACAGCTGTTTGCAGGCATTTTGCACTGAGATGGGGTGATAAGATCAGTGTGCTGCAGTGTGACGGCTAGCTACAAGGTGTTCACAGCACGTTGGAGTTGCAGGTGGGGGAGAGCTGCATGGAGTGAGCCAGCCAGCACAGAACACTAGATCCTTTCCCCAAATCAGGGGCAAAAACCCGTTTCATTGCAACTGATGGGCTCTCTTTCATGTCTGAGGAAGATATGAGAAATGAATAACAGCCTCATATTTCCACTTGCCTAATAGACATCAATAAACCACATATTTTAATTTATTTTCCCCCGCTCAGCTGAAAATAATAGAAAAAGACCTTATGGCTCCCTATGAGTCCCTGAAAGGAAGTTGTAGCAAGGTGGAGATCAGCTTCTGCTTTCAGGTAACAGCAATAGGATGACTGGAAATAGCCTCAAGCTGCATCAGAGGAGGTTCAGGTTGCATAATAGGAAAAAATTTCTTCTCTAAAGAGCAGTGATGCATGGGCGTAGGTTGCCTAAGGAGTGGCAAGGTCACCATCCCTGGAAGTGTTCAAGAACTGTGGGGATGTGGCACTGGGGGACAGAGTGGACACGGTGCGGTGGGTTAGGTTTAGTCTTGGTGATCTGAGAGGTCTTTTCCAACCTTCGTGATTCTATGTTATCTCTTACTTGTTTCATTTTGTCTGTGAACTGAAGGTACCATGCTTCGGAAAGAGCTGAGATCAACCTTCGGGGGTCTCAAGGGCTTCCGAGGAGCAGGACCCAGGGATGCAGCTGAAGGAAGAGGTCTTATCTTGGGTAGTTTTCTGCCTGGGCTGTCCAGTTGCGTCCCTGTTCCCAGCTGACTGTGGGGAGGCTTTGACTCTGCTCCAGAGAAAAAACACAGGCAGTAATTACCCCTCCTTGCAGTGCTGCTAGCTGTTGCATAAACGCCTCTCACCATCACTGCTTCATCCCAAGGTCACACTCACATTACACAACAGGGCTCCTACCATTCTACTGCAGTGTAAGAGCAAAGATAAACGGCCACTTCTGCAGATTTTTACAGATTCAACCTGGAGAATTGGTGAAGTCACCATCTGTGGAGGTGTTCAAGAGCCATGGAGATGCAGCAGTGAGGGACAAGGTCAATGGGCACGGTGGGGACAGGTTGGGCCTTGTGCTTAGAGTTCTTCTCCAACCTTAACAACTCTATGATTGTACAGATGCTCCCTTTTCTCAGCCTTCATTCTACTCTCAGAATTTGAACAATTTCTTAGTGCAAGGTTTTGAAAAAAAACAAAAACAGGAGAGTCCAGGAACCCTCCCTTATCTCTGGGACCTCAGAGAAGAACAGGAGCATTCCCATGGGCTAGTTCAGCATGTGCTTTGAGGGTTCCAACTTCTACTAGCCTTCAGTTCCACCTGTGGAGTTTCTGATCACCTGCATATGCTTATATGTGTCTGTATATATATGCACACACATATAATATATAAAAATTATAGCTAACTTTACCTTTCTGGCATTGAGGTTGCAATGTAGTTGCTGCAGAGCTCCCAGCAGCTTTGCCATCTCCCTGGGCTGCCTGGGCAGCAGCCAGCCCCTGGGCAGGTGGGGCTGGTGTAGGATAGCTGCTAACTGGAGGCACCTTGCTGCTGTTCGATGTGGCAGGAGCACACAGCACCCTCTGCCCTGGTCTGGGCTGCACATAGAGGTTCATTGGCCGCAGGGCTGGCAGTTCAGTACTTGCTTTCTCACCACCAGATAAAGTGTTCTGCCACATCCGTAGTGCATGGTGGAAAGAGTTCAGGAGCGGAGCATCCTCAGGGCCAGCTTGGACTGATGCTTGCTGCTCGGTGCAATAGGACACTGGATACTTTGGAGAACTGCTTTTGGGAGAGCTCAGCCCTTTCACCAAGATATTTCCTTTGTGCTCTTCATTGTGCTCCTTTGGATCTGCGTGGCCCATCTTGGCCCTCTGGGCAATGGCAGAGGGCTGGGATGCAGGACAGGGAGGTTCACTGTGGGGTCTGGGTACCAACACATCTGCCTTACTGTTGGGCATGCCATCACCTCTGGACTCCAACCTGGGGCAGGGCTTCTGGCAGGGCTGCACTGGCTTGGTGGCAAGGCTGGAGTCGTGCTGAAATTTGGCTCGGAGGGCTCTGAAATCAGTCACACCTTCCTGGGCAGGGAAAGACAGGAAAGTACAAAGCAGACACTTATAGAGTAGCAACAGGCAATTTGTGTGATTGTTTCAGAGAAAAAGAGGCTACGTATTCTGCTCACAGTGGTGAGCATAGGGTAAGGCACTCAATTCTTCTCTCAAACAGTCACCAATTCCACAGCCATACATGATTTTGAAATAAGGTAACTAACCAGCGACACTACCTTTTGAAATGGCCTGTAACGGGCATTTTCTCCCACCCTTCTTCCCAAACATAGAACCACTGATGCTGGAAAAGACCCCCAAAATCCCCAAACCCAACCCGCACCGCCATGCCCATTGACTGTCTCTCTCAGTGCCACATCCCCATGTTTCTTGAATACCCCCAGTGACGGTGACCCCACCACCACTCTGGGCAGCCTGTGCTCTTTTAGAGAATACATTTTTCCTGTGATTCACCCTGAACCACCTCTCATGCAACTTGAGGCCATCACCACTCTTCCTATCACTGTTACCTAGGAGCAAAGGCAGACCCCCACCTCTCTACAACCTCCTTTCAGCTGTCCCATTCTACAGGAAGGAGTCCGTGGGTTTTGCCTGCAATTCTGTGGCTTAAACTCAGCCACAAACTGAACTAAGGAGAAAATATGAAGAACAATTTATGAGCTACTTAAGCCCTTGAACTGCTCTATAACTTTTTATATGCCATGATTACATTAGGTGCACTACTCCAGCAGCTCAGTTCAGCACGGAGGACTGCAGGGCTTCGTGAGGGCCTGTCCAATGAGGAAATTGGAAAAAATTATCTAGGACAGAACTTCGTTATTCTGAAAAAAGCCCCAGCCTTAAGTGTTAAGGCAGAACAGATGAATAGAATACTGAGGTTTTATTGCATTTAATTGCGCGATTTATTAAACACTGACAATTTCTCTTGAATGACCCCTTTCACTAACTTTATTACTTTCACAGGGCAGTGCATGATGTAAAGAGCCAGCCCTTGGGGGGGGGGGGGGGGGGGGGGAGCGGGCTGAATTGCTCCAATTATATTTCATATTAGCAGTCAGCAACGCGATGCTGCGTGAGCTGCTCAGACATAACACAGCAGCGAGCCCAAGGGGAATGGGAGCTTTCAGAGGCTCAGGGAGGATGAAGAGGGTTTAAAACAAACCCCACGTGCAACTCCAGACAGGAAATAAAGCGGCGTGTTGCCCTAATGCAATAGCACTGAGCTTCTGCACGTGCTCGAGCCACAGTTGAAGAGTTCAGCGCTGTTTACCTCCCCTCACCAGTTTTCTTTTGTTCCTGTAACATGTAGTTCCACACTCGTGCCCTTGGAGACAGAGAAAACAGAAAGGAAAAAGTACCCACGTGCCTGTGCCCAGCACTGTGAGCAACAGAACTTGTAAAATGGGATTTTTGGCCAGGCACTCATTGCGACAAGGTTCCCCTTCCTCTATCAACATGTTATTCCTCTTTCCTCCACGTAACAGCTAGTTTAAGGGAGAGCTATCACTTCTTGATGCATCCTACAGCATTCCTATGGGTGCCCCATCCCTGAAGGTGCCCAAAGCCAGTCTGGATGAGACCACGGGCAGCCTAATCTGATGTGACAACCAAGCCACAGCAGGGTGGTTGGGGCTGGATGACCTCTGAGATCCCTTCCAACCCAAGCCATTCCATGATCCTACAATCCCCAATTTCTGCACATAGCTGAGGTGCAGTGAGTTTTCTAGGTCTCTGCAGAGTGCTTTCCAGCCCTGGGAGGAGTTGTACAGTTTGGATGAGAGAAGCGGGCAAAGCGAGGAGAATCTGATAATAAATTAGAGGGCTCACAGTATGCATTACTGCTACATCTGGCCAAATAATTCACCAGGAATAATAACACACTTGGCAAAGGAGCATGCAAGTTGAGAGAGGGAGAGAACAAAAAGGAAACAAACTTTTCCTGGCCGGAAAGCACTGAGCATTACAGAGTCAGGGGACAGCTAAACTTTCCATATTTTCTCCCTATAAATAAAACAATCTTCTAGCATTAATATCATTCTAGGAAGCAGAATAAAGCCCAGCTTAGGGTTTCAATAAGGACATTTTTCTGAAGGAGCAGAAGTTGAAGCTCTGCGCTGACACAAGGACTGACCAAAAGAGCTCTGGGTTTTCTCCTTTCATAAAAACAACAGACCCAGGGAGAGGGACCCTGTGAGATGTGAGGCAGCAAAGAGGAAGGCTACTTGCCCCCATGCTACCTTCATCCCCCCTGTCTCCATCACTAGGAGTGCTCCCATGAATCAGTGTATAACCAGCACTGCCTTCTGCCCACACACCTGGAGCCATGCCCACGCTGCAGGCACTGACTGTTCATTAACTCCCTGGCTTCTGAACAATTGCAAAAATTATAACCTACCTCTACATTCCACTACACTAAGATGAAGCAACTGTAGCTCATCTCAGAGCACAACTGGAAAACTAAAAGCAGCACCAGGAGCCCCTCGGCACCCTTCTTTGGGGAAGGAAAACATCCCTGCGCGGTCTCACAGAAAGGAGACACAGCATTGGGAACACCCACCTAATCTGATGACGGAGGCACAAGCCGGAACTCTACACATTAACGGTGGGAAACAGAGCAGCAAGCACTCCTTGTGGCTCACCCACTGCTGTGGAAGGGGCAAAGGGAGCAACTCTATACTCACCACATCCATGGCCCCACCGCCCAGCATCGGCATCACCCATTCGCCACCCTTCTGCTGCCCAGTGAGCCTGAACACACACACCTGGACCTCGACTCTGCCCCCAGTGTGGGAAGAGCCTCACCTGGGCTGGGCTGTTGCTCAGCCCTTCCCACTCATCTGATTAGCCCTCCAGCTGAGCGAGACTTTGCATTCTGCAAACAGTGGGTTGGGCAGTTTGAAGTCCAGCTTTCGGTTTCACCTTTGTCTCCAGCGCTGGAAAGGAACAGCCAGCAGGATCGCACGCAGCTCTCGACTTCATCTCTTGAGAACTGACCAAATACAGAATCATAGAATGGTTTGAGGTGGAAGGGACTCTTAAAGGCCATCTGGTCCCATGCCCCTGCACTGAACAGGGACACCCACAGCTCCATCAAGTGTCAGAGCCCCATCCAGCCTGACCTTGGGTTTCTCCCATCACCTCTCTGCACAACCTGTGCCAGTGCCTCACTGCCCTTTTTTTGCTGAGAAGTGGGGAAAAATAAATAAATATAAATATAAATATAATAAATACTTGGTCATTGGAGACGTGACTCAAAGAGTCTTGCTTACCCCACATGAAAAGCTCTGCTGCTGCATGGTAGTCTCAGGAAGAAAGAGGGATCCCACAGAGCAGTGTGCTGGCAGGGAAGTCCCCCTGGCCCAACTTGATGTCACAGAGTGCTTAGAATGAATGGTGACTTTGTGCACAGCAAGCTGGGGAGGATATATGAGCTGCCCAATGGGGGCCCTAAATTAAAGCAGTGCTAGGGAATGAGGAGGTTGTGACTTCAGAGCCAGTGTCTTGGGGAAAAGGACAGGGCTTGCATAGAGAAACCAGGCAGAGGCATCTGGAGACAGCAAAACAGGACTAATTCCTGCCGGGATACCAGAAGAAATGCAATGAATCCGTTGGATAGCCCTTCCTCTCCTGCCACATCTCTTCCTGCAGCCAAACACTGCCTAATTGGAGCATCTTCCCAGGACAAGAAACTTAAAGTCATATTTTTTTAAATTAGAATTTTATGGTTTGGATTTCTGTTTTGCAGTAAATCAATTAGCATCTTAGACAACAGTCCATAGAACGAGAGCTCAGCAGTCAGCAAATAAATGCATTTCTCCTTCTTTCTTTTCCTTTGTGACCAATAGAACTCACTATACATTATATGTGCATTATACAGGTCTGCACTAATCCCTTTTTTTTTTTTTTTTTTTTACTTCTTGATTTCACAAGGGTATTTCGGTTCTGATTTGGCCTTTTTCTGTGCCCGGAAAGCCTTCCCCACACATCTCAGCCCTGCTGCCAGGAGCAGCTATCGCAGGATTCCAGCAGAGGGGGAGAGAGGACCGCTGGTGCCTCCATCACAGCCATCAATGAGAAACCGAAGAAAATACAGTATTATCAATCCCTGTGTTCACTTTCTTTTCTGGGACAGGATGAAATGCAGCTCCAGTGAGGCCAACATATGTGCCTGTGGGGCTAATTCTCAAGTTCTGTGTCAAGCTCACCTATAACAGTCAAGAAAGTGAATTTAAATGTATTCTCGTGTTCCAGGGTTTTTATCCACCCAAGTTACACAGTTGTCTCCAATCCCACAAACACTTCAGTGCATGCTTCTTTTTAAGTGCTGTAAGTCAGAGACTTGTCCCTGTGTTTAAGGCCTCTCGTGCTGGCTGCTCCAGACCCACTGAGAGCCACGAGTGCTGGCAATGGGGCTACGACGGCCATCTGGTCCTTAAAAGGACCATTCCTGCACATCTCACAGCCATTGGGTCAGTAACTGGGACGCCTGTTCCACCAGCACACAGTGACACAGAGCACTGATGGCCTCTCTCAAAGCACTGCCTCACCACCAGTCCAAAGTCAGTGTGAAACGGCAGGGCTTGCAAGGGCAGAGCTCCAATCCCAGGGCCCAATCTCTTGATCTCACCTTACTGGGCATCTCTGTAACCTTTGTACCTTGCAACAATCTCTGTATTAAAAACAAACAAATAAACAAACAAAATGACCTTAACTCCAAAAGAAAAGCTGCTTCACACTCGTGCCTAGGGAACCATGAAAGCAAACAGCACGTGGCAGATGAAAGCCACATCTCCTAAAGCATGACAGTAGGGAACTGAGTACAGCATCATGGGCACAGTGTGCAGAAAAGGACAGAATCATAGAACTGAGTTGCAAGGACCCTTAAAGGCCATATAGTTCAACTGCCCTGCACTGAACAGGGACACCCACAGCTCCATCAGTTGCTCAGAGCCCATCCAGCCTGAGCAACTGGGTGTCTCCAGGGATGGGGCACCCACCACAATATAGAGCAGGACTCTATCATTAGATGGTCACCAACCCTATTTGAACTTACAGTATTGCATGAATAATGCCCTACAAAAAATAGAATATTGGCATAGAAAAGGTTAATGCTTCTGAGTATCTGTCTCCCACTCAGCAGATCTGAGTGGGCATCTTCCAAATGAGAATATTCTGTGATTGTATGGATATACTAAAACTAAAATGTAGCATATTAGAAGGCTAAATCACTGAACAACAAAATTCTTGTAACGTAACTGCCTCGGAGCCAGACTCATGCAAACAGACACACCACCAGAAGCGCTGCTCAGATGCTGTTTAGCAGATCAATGCATTTTGCAGGCAGAAATAAACTCCCCTTGCTGCAGTTAATACACTGAAGTGGATCAAAGTCCTGTGCTGCATTTGGCAAGGAAATGATGTGTTCCTGCATCCTGGGTGTGGGATGTGTGGCAGCATGTCCAGCTACATACTGAGCTCATGTGACCCTGATTTTCCTTGCATGAGGATTTTAAATGAGGAGTTGCTTGTCTTCTGATGAGATGTTGGTAGCGGAGTCCTTCTGCAGCAACAGGAATGGCCATGAAGTGCCTGATGCCATGCTCACCCTGCCTTTGATTCCCCTTGCAGTGCTGCAGGTCCCAGCCTGCTGCCAGCCCTCATTTCCCATCCTCCAGAATATGGTGGAACAGCTAACAACAGCACCTCCAGCACTGCAAGCCAGAGGTTTTGAGTGTTAATCCAGGCACAGAGACAGGAATTCAACATGCATTATAGACAAGCTGAATTCATAATGTTATAAATGGAACTATAATATATATATAAAAACTATATATATATATATAAGTTCTAAAAACTATATATATATAGTTTTTAGAACACAACACCTTTGAGAATGGTTCTTTAATTCCACCTCTAATGTGGACTGCATTGTTTGCAGCTCAGATCTCTCCAGTGCCTCCCCTCCAATGACCTCACTCACCAGTGAGGAAATGTTGCTGTGCCTGCTTGCACACAGCAGCCTGGCATTTTATCTGGGAGACAGTCCACAAATAACTTTATATATATATGGCCTATTTCTGGTGCCAGTATCAGAAAAGATATAATGCTCCAACAGCCCTGCTGGGTGCTGGGGAGGAGTTTGATAGTGCAAGTCAGCCCACTGTATTGAAGGATGGCAGAAATTTGGAAGGAAGACAGATCGGACCAATGCCAGGATGGATAATGATGCACAGAGTGGACAGTGGGGTCCAACCCCACCTGACCTTTGTAAGCACTGCTAAAACCTTGCCCTGTCCTGCTGTCCAAGTGACACAGGATGTAATGTAGAACAAGGAGACAATAGTGGGGCACACCTCAGCCAGTTGTAATCCCCTGCCTCTCTCCCAGCAAAAGCAATTTAGGTTTGATATAAAGACTAAAACTTTACTCAAGTTCTTCTTGTGTAGGCAGAGAAAGGACAAAGAATTTCTGAACTCATCAGAAGCACATTAGCAGGTAAGGATTACATTAACATACTCTTGAAGGTCACAAAAAGGCAGTTCTCATTTCTGTTGACTACACAGTTTACCCATGTGCTACATTTCTTCTTGTTTAGTGAAGACAAGCCCCAGGACCATTCTGAGCTCTAATTATATTAAAATAACACGGTAAGAGGTCCTTTTATTTTGATGATTTACAATGCCAGCTATTGAAATGTGCTTTGCAATTAATTTGGGAAATACACAGAGTGACACTTCTCTCCCAGTCTTCTGTGGGCAGAAGACAATTCACTGTCTGCTTAATAGCTATAATATAGTAGCTCAAGACCAGATTCTCCTACAATAATTACACTTTCTCTCAAATTTATTGAAGTTAAAGCTTGCAATCATCTGCTGGGAACACTTCATTTATGCATGAAGTACCTCAGCCTACTTTAGCAAAAGAAAAGCAGGGAGATATGGGTGCTTGTTCAAATACTAAAGCCTCCACGGAAAACTTTAATTTTTATTAATATCTAATAATGTTACAGATTTCTCGTGCATTTTTTGTGCCTGCCTAGTAGTCCTCAGAGGATAATTTTAAAAGCTATGTGCAACCTTGAGGCAACAGGTATGGGGCAACTTGGGCTACAGCATGACCAAGAGGCCTTCCAATGGCTCTTTTTAATTTCTTCTGACACATAAAAGCCAAATATTCTTATCTTATGACAGTGGGAGAGGATCTTATCTTATGGGAGAGGATATATTTCAGATTTAGGGAACATCTCTCTTGTCCCAAATCACTTTAAAAAAAGTTTAGGCTCTTGTGCTGCAGTGCCTGTATAAGAACATCCAAAAGCTGTTCTGATCCAGGTGGATAGTGACAGGACAAGGGGGAATGGTTTTAAACTGAGACAGGGGAGGTTTAGGTTGGATATTAGGAGGATGTTTTTCACCTAGAGGGTGGCAAGGCACTGGAACAGGTTGCCCAAGGAGGCTGTGGATGCCCCATCCCTGGAGGCATTCAAGGCCAGGCTGGATGCGGCTCTGGGCAGCCTGGGCTGCTGGTTGGTGACCCTGCACATAGCAGGGGGGATTTAAACTGAGAAGAATCTTTATGCTCCTTCTTAACCCAGGCCATTCTATGATTCTATGATAACTCCCCATCAGCTTTGGACATGAGATGATACATTATGGGGATGACAATAGGCAAAAGCTCTATAGACAATGGTGTATTCAAATATATATGCTACTGATAACATAATTCTGAATTAACCTTCAATTCCCCATGCTGGAAAACCTCTTCCTGGGCAGAGTAGATGAACCAAACCTGGAAATGAGTTTCCTCCTTCAAGTGAACTGAAGGGCATGGGCTAAACAGCAAACACTGCTGCCCCAGTAGGGCTTCGCTGGCTGTCATGTGGAAACAGTCAGACAGTTCTCTATATTACCTTATCGTAAAATTGGGTATTTCCAAAAGGGGAAAGGCCCCTGGGATATGTTCCAATTCTCTGCAATTTGGTCAGTGTCATTGTCAATGATTTACCAACATGTTTCAGAGCTCGATGGGCTCCAGGCTTTTTCCGGCAGCACCAGCCCCACAGACTCCTGAAGCCTCAAGAATTTGCTTGCAGCTAATTTAAAGCAAACATTTACATATGGAAAAACAATGTGGTGGAGCCTGTGCCAGGTTTCTCCCTTGATTCTCACTATATGCTCGCTGTCTATAACAGCACGTTGGGCCACGGCTGCAGCATGCGGGGAGCCGGCGGCGTTGCCTGCCCAGAGGTAAGCTTGCTTCCATCCAGCTTTGCATACAGGAATTAGGGGTCAGTCAGTCAGCCCATCAATTCCGCCCTGACTTGAGGCATGTGCACACTGCTCTCTCTGTAAACAGCTACCAGGAAAAGAAAAAAAATATATACATATTGGTTGCTTTCCAAGCACGAGCTCAGCATCGCAATTCCTTCTTATATGTACTGTCTGCACAATGGTTTTTCTTTTGTTTTTTTCTTTCACACATGACAATTAAGCCTTCTTTAAACTTTCTTACTGAAGTCGCCGTATCATTTTTGGTCACTTGGATTGAATTCCTTTTTTTTTTTTTTTTTTTTTTTTTTTTTTTTTTTACAGGAAAGTTTACAAGGGAATATTTTACATAACTTTCCTCACAGTAATTATTTTGCATTTGACCCGATTCCAATCCAAGCCAGATTCCTGTTCCTCTATTTTTTCCTCTGAACAATAATTAACCTATAGGAATGTCACTTAGGCTTTGAAGGAAGAGAGTAAACAAGTTACTTTTCCTAAAGCTACAGTGTTATGACGGCAGAAGTATTTTTTTTTTCCTGCAGCTATTAATTTCAGGCTTGTTCTAAAGGCAAATATGATTTAGAAGGATCAAAAAAGGTATCAGTGATAATTGGAACATGGAGACAAGGAGAAGGCAGAAAGGAAAGAAAATCATGGTAGTGATACACTTAATTATGAAGGCTTATTCTGATAATCCTTCCTGAAAATGAAAAAAGACGAGATTTTTGATGTTTGATGAACTTATCAAACAAGGCAGAATAATGAAGAGGTAAATGTAAAATCCGATCGAAGGTGAACCAATTAAGCACTTGGTGAAGTGCTGAAGGACACAGCCCACAAATCCTCCTGACAGAGCCAGAAGGCATCCACAGCAGCACCATCTCCAGCACAGGGTCTTTCTTGCAGACTCCCTGTTTTCCTTAGGACACAGCAGGTTCGATCCCTCCCATCACCCATCATCCCTAACCCTAACCACGGTGCCAATTTAGTGGGCTCACTGATTAATCTCCAAAGTGCTCCCAGCTCCACTAATTATCAGTGTTTCTCTTTGGGCTGCAGCCTCGTAAGTGAAACAGACTGCTCATTAGTTAATCACTAACATCACGATAATAATGTTTTGACTCAGAATAACCCCTCAAAATGCTTTGAAGGCTGCAGCAAACTCAGAGTCACATCATTACACCAGGGATTTCTTCTCAAGACAAAGAAACACATTATAAAAACAAAGGTTGTAGGATTTGAGGCGGAAACACAGAGATCATAAAGACTGGGCTGGGTGGCAAGGCAAATATTTTCTTGCTGTTATATAGCACTATTCAGTGTATGCTCAGAGACTGATCCAAAGACTATTGTGATGCATTACTTCTGCCATTTCCCATTTTTGTATCTTCCTTTAATTTCCCCCTCCCCCACTTACAGAAGGCGTGCATTTCCTTTTAGAAATCATCAGCCAACAAATCCTCATGGTTAAAACAGCTTTGTGTCTTGCCACCCAGTGCCACTGGTGCAGCCATTGCCATGACCACACACAGCAACTGAGCCTGAGGTCAATCCTGATTGCCAAAATACTGACCATAGGTTCAGAACTGTGTTAAAGAGAAGTGAAATAAATAGATTTCAGATCAAGGTGGCAAGAATAACTATTCCTAGATTTTGTGATGTGCTCCTCAGGAAAAAGCCTATTGGAAAGGGTTGGTTGCCTTCTCTCAGGAAGGAAGCTGGCACTGATTGCCTTCTCATTTCATACAAAATAAGTTCCTATTGGAAGAACGCACAGATCTTACTCATAAAGCTCATCTTCAAAGCCCTCAGAACACTGCCTCTCCCTCTCTTTAGAAGAAGCATCAGAGATGCAAGTTCTCCAGCTCCTGTCAACTGCCAGCTGAGCCAGTGGTCGGAATGGACCGATTGCTTCCCTTGCCAAGGGAGAAAAGTAAGGCTCCACTGTAATGTATGCATTTATCTTCTGATGTGCACATATTAAGGATGTACACACATTAATTATACATATGATACATATTCATCATCCTGAGGCATCTGTAAACTCACCCAAACATGATGGAGGTGCTCTTCTCGTAGAGAGGCTCTTGTTTCGGTGTAAACTGGCAATAAATTTAAGGCAGCAGAGCTGCAGAACACCAAATCAAAGCAAAAGGTGGAAGAACCAGGCCAGACTATTTGGCCAAAACTTTCTCCCTTTTCAATTTCAGAATTAATGACGGATCCCCTGGTTCTTAATGCAAATATTCTAACAAGAAGAAATTCAAAGCAGCCTTCATTCATCAGTTCCTGTTCTCAAATTCTGATATCATTCCAGACGCCTTCATAATTCAAGTCTTCATTTTCAAATACCTGACATAATTTTGCTTTCTGATGAGTTCATATCCCTGTATTTTTGTTCCCGTGCTTTTAATCTGGAAATGATTTGGCTCTTCTCACCCCCCCCAGGTTTAAAAGCAGGAATCCTCATTAATAACCCATTAGAAACATCTCACGATCAGTGCTGTAATTTGTTTCTACGTCCATCCGAGGGAAACAAATTAGATGTTTCTCTCTTGTGCAGCACCGGCACCGGACGCTGCTGCAGCCAGCAATGTTTGGAGGGCAGCGCTGCGAGGGGCCCCTCTGGGATGAGCAAAGCTGCAGTGCTGGGAAGAGCTGTACCAGAGCTCCAAGCTGTGGGAATGACTTCCAGTGCAAGGAGAGCGGTGAGTGAATTGGACTCAAACACCAGCCAAAGGTTTTGGGTGGGCAGAGCAGAAGTCCATCCATGTTACGTTTCAACTATTAACAGCACTGCCCATTAACCATATCTCTCAGTGTCACATCCCCACAGCTCTTGAACACCTCCAGGGATAGTGACTCCACCACCTCCTTGGGCAGCCCGTGCCAGTGCCTGATCACTCTTTCAGAGAAGTTTTTCCTTTTACCCAACCTGAACCTCCCAGGGCACAGCTTAAAGCCATTCCCTCTCATCCAGCTCTCAGCTAAAGCAGGTCAACATTGCTTCATCCACAGCACCGTTTCTCTCTATGACTGCCACATCAAGGCTTTCTCCTCACCCCCAAAACAAAAGCTCTTTCAAGCTGCAGCTCCTGTGAACATTCATTCTTAAACTATAATCATTGCTATAAGCTCCTGATGGAAGAGTGCAGTGTTTACCACACAGCATGGCTTCTTGTGGCACTGAAATACAGCTACCAAATACCAAAGCAAATGCAAAAAGGGTTCCTGAAGGTGGAAAAACAATTCTCTGTGCACTCCAGGTCGCTGTATTAAACGGCATCTTGTGTGCAATGGCAATACAGACTGCAGAGATGGGTCTGATGAGAATGACTGTGAAGATGAAGACACTGAACGCCCCTGTGGCGATCTGTTCCCCATTCCAGGGTCTGAAAAAGCAGCACGGGGGTGAGTAATTAATCAATAGCTGCAACTTCAGCAATCAGAACAGGGCTGTTTGTATTGCCCATCCTTAATAAGAGCAGTGCTCCATGAACTGATACCATGCCATGAAAAACCCAAGGGGGAGTACCAGCCCTCTGTTACCATGGGTAGAAGTGTGAAGGCTGGAGGGTTCAGCACAGCTTTTCTTTCCAGTTCTTCTCAGGTTTACTACCAGAGCTTGCCTCAGCCACCCTGAAGCCACACTTCTTTACTACTCTCTAGGTCTAGTTAACTTACACCTTTCACCAGTTCATAAGAGCAAATACTAAAGGAAACAGTAGATATTGGAAATGCAGCATCCTGCAGAGACTTCCATCTGTAGAGAGAATATCTGACTCCAGGATTTAGGACTTCGAAGCACAGAGTCAGAACAGAGAGCCTGAGCACCAGATGATGATAAGCTGGAGAAAGTACTTGTATGCATGAAAAGGTTTTATTCTATTATGTTTTTCCTCTTTTTTTTCTTGTCACAGAATATGAAGAAAAAAACAATCTAGAATGAATTTTAAGTCAAGTTGTCTACTGTGGCACTTTTGCCCTAGATCTTGTGTTTTAGGCATGATGCTACTTAGTACCATTTGGAGAACACAAGCTACAATATGACAGCGTGGCTGTCATATTGTATGGCTATTCATTGGGCAATTCTCCAACCCGTCTGACCCGATGCTCTGGAGTCAAAGAAAAAAATGCTCAGAGCATGGGGGCATCCAAAGTTCTTCGTGACCTATGTTAATTTGCACTGAGCACTGCATTCAATACTGCTTTGATTTGTTTCCTCTGCAGAACACACATGCACAAAAGCTATAGCACTGTCTTGTTCTTACAGATGATTCCCTGTTGTGAGGAGCAATGCTGCTGTCTAGTTTGAATAATGCTTTCATTTTGAGCCACTGAAACCCCACCTGTTACTTAATATTCCCAGTAATCCAGAGGGCAGCACTGTGATGGCTTGGGAGCAGGAACAGGGAGGTGTAAGGAAATGATTAACTTCGCAAACCAATAGGAGACTTCAAGTCCAGGGAGGGCACTAACTCCACTGAAAAAAAAAAAAAATTATAATAATGAGACCACTACTAAAGGCAGGAGATGAAATTAAGATAGGCAACACTTACAGTGAAGCCAGGAAATATTTTGAGATGCACCAGGTCTCAAAAGGTTCACTGGGACTGGAGGAAGCCCAGTACTTGGGACCTCCACAACTGTACTCACAGGGATGGACTTCTATCTCTAGCATCTGAATCCAAACCAGTGTCTGGAAATAAAATGGCTGTTTAGAGCTGTTTTGCCTTCTGTTAGCTTTGGGAAGGAGAGAGCAGACTCAGCTCTCAGAGGATGGTTGCTGCTTAAGGTCCAAGTTGGATGTAAGAATGGATATGTGTGGCACTGTAGCATCGTGAGGACAGAAATAGCAACAGACTCTGCTGGAAAAAGAACACAAGAGTTAAAGATAACTTTCTGAATGGTATTTCTTCCAAAAGATACAACATCCTAACGCAAGAGGAGGGAAGGTACATATATGATCCTAAATTTCTGGGAGGTCACTGTGAATCTGTCTACAATGGGGAGTGGAGGGCACTGAGGTATGATGCCACGTGTGAACGCCTGTACTATGGAGATGATGAGAAGTATTTCCTCAAGCCTTACAACTTCCACGTATACCAATTCCTGGTAAGTATTCGGGTGGTCAAATTTGGCAATATTTCCTTTGCTAAAAAGCCAAACTTATTGCAAAGATACTATGCAGATTATATCAGAGGAGACAACTCACTGCATGCTGTCTTTCAAATTACCTTGCTCCAGCTGTCCCCAAGGCAATTGACAACTAGTGATATAAGAGCAGTTTTATGACACATCAAGGTACTGATGTGCTTTATCATCCAGGCATCCCCACTTCTTATTCTACTCTAGACAAAGCCAAGATAGTTCTTTTTTCCTCTCTAAATTCTGAGTTTTGCTCAGATTAATGACCTGTAGAGCTTGCAGAAGAAACTTGCCTCTCCAGGGATGAAGCTGACCATAAGTAAAATGAGAACAGTGCTAGCAATTCAACCCTTGGAAGCATTTAAGCCCTTGGAATGGCTAAAAGAAACATTAGTCTGAATTCTGAGGGTGATAGTCTAGCCACCAGCTCAAAGAGGGGCAATACTCCTCTCCTTATCTACAAGCCCTGTATGCACGCTGTCTTCAGAGACACCAGAGTCTAGGAAGACACTCATAACCCATGGAGATGTCTTTTTTCAGTGTTTGTAATTTATCTGGCTTTTTATAGAGACAGCAAGTGGCACAGCCTGAGCTCAGCAGGGCTGCTGAGTTCCACACGCCAGCAAAGCAGAGCTGTCATAGAAAAGGTCACTTCTCTAAAACATGGGCAGAACAATGTTTATTTTCTAACTTTGCCCTCATAAGTGGCTGGATTACTGCTGTAGAATCTTTTTCCTAAGTAAATTCCTCCTGACGCAGGCTGGAGTGGGGTGAAAGAAAAAAAAACATCACTCGAAACAGTCAGAATTTGGTAGAGCTGTAAGGATACTGAAGGAGAGTTTTTATAATAAGAAGTGTCAAGCTGGCTTGATAGGCACCATTAGCAGCTTTGCCTGTTATGGCATTTCTTCTGGTAGTTAAAAACAAGCCATTCCCCTGCATGTGGACTGATGAAGCAAGATGTGTGGCTTTATCTGCATTTCCTACACACGTCCAAATGAAATGTCATGTGGCTGCATTCTTTATTCTGCTCTCATCGATAAGGCAGCATTGACACCATCAGGAGCATCACTGGATTCAACAGAGGTATGACCAACTCCTTGAAGAAATAGGGAAAGATTCAAAAGGAAAACGCATGAGAAATTAACGTGTGCTCCTTCCACTTTTAGGCTCATGCTGATTCCGGATTCTCTTCTGAGTTTTACGATGATTCAAAAGATCTGATTGATGCCCTCAGAAGTAGTAAATCCAAAGGAGGGGGTTTCACCATCGGGATTGGGCCTACAAAAATAGATTTCATACTGAACCTCGGCTTCACCTTATCACGTGGCAAAGGATCCCTGAAGAATTTCACAGAATATGCTGCAAAGGTAAAAAAACAAAATAAAAATCAGCAATGCACACACACCAGCCATCTCATCTGTGCATTGCATGGTCCAGTTGTAACTTCTGCCTGCTTATTAATTACTTTTTTTAAAAAAAAAAAAAACACATAGCAACTGTACATTAATTTGTTCACGTAATTGCAAATATATGATCCTTAGCAATCCTGTTTGTTGTTCTTATTACATTTTAGAAAACAGAGAGGAAAAATGAAATTGAATTACCAAGCACCACAACATGTCATCCCGCCCCATCCTGTTTCATGGCTACATTAAGCACACATAAAAAAAAAACAACACAAGAGATAACAATGAGGGAGGAAGAAATACCAAGATGTTGATCAAAACAGTAGTCCCCAGGGAATGATCTCCACTAGAAAATATATCTTGTTCTAATTAATACAAGCTGCCTGATAGGCAAATGCACTATTCTTGAAGAGAGGTTCAAGAACCATGATGAAAATAAGAGCTTCCAATAATAAGGCTTATTTCCCACAAGCTTTTCTCATTTTTGTCTAGCTGCGACACTTTCTTCCCCCATCTAATAACATGAATGCTAGTATCTCCCACATATACTAAGACTTGTCTCCTTTCTTGGTTGCTGATAGCAAACTATAAAGAATAATTACTTTGATAGCTTTCCAAGTTGAGAAGCCCTTAACCTGCTTGAATTTGGCACCACTAGAGCACTTACTGAGCACTTGTCTAGATTCACTTGCAGCTGAACAGTGATCTGTTAGGGGAGGAATCATTTAAGGGGCTGTTTCTGTTGCACTGGCATTGTGTCTGAGGCAATGATTGGTCTGGAAGAGGAGCCATGGATATGTTGTTAGATCCAATATGTTGTCAGGTTAGTAAATACTACCCTCCCAGACAGGGTATCCTCCTGTAGCCTCATCAAGGTTGTCAAAATACAAAAGAGAATAACAAAAATGGAAATAGCAGAAATAGAGGATGAGGAAGAATCTTGCAGAGCTCAGCACATAAAAGAAAACCCGCAAACCATCCAAACCATTATGCTGCCCTCCACCTCACACAGCCACACAAGAATGAGACATTGGGAAAAAAAAATTAAGATTACCACTGATTTTATTTAAATTTAGACTGCTTTCAAGCCTGCAACACGTACTGACAGTCATACTCAGGTTTTTCCCCGCAAGCTGGAGAACTAGGAATGACCTTCCCTCCCCCAGCCCCTCCATGAATATTGATTGTCAGCTCCTTTCTACTTGCAGAATGTTGGATTCATTAGAATTGCGACCAACGTGCAGACGGCCCGTTTCAAGATGAGAAGGAACAGTATAGTTTTGGATGAAGACACGCTCATCTCCCTGCGGGACCTTCCAGATATCTACAACTATGGCATGTATGCCAAATTCATCAATGACTATGGCACCCATTTCATGACATCTGGCACTATGGGAGGCGACCTTGAGTACATCCTCGTTGTTAACAAAGAAGAAATGAGACAAAAAGGTTAGAAAGACACAAGTACTTATCTGCTCACAGCTTTCTGTTCCAAACCAGGCATTTAACAACCTGTAGATCACGGAATAGGTCCAGTCCAGCATCTGGTGGCTCCTTGGTGGGTGGATGCTCATTAGCAGCCAGCTTGGAAAAGAGAGCCTATTTCTCATCACAGGATAGACATACATCCACCAAAAATCCCCAAAATGCAGTGGGGCTGGGGTATGAGTACTCACATGTTCTTCACAAGATACTACTTGATGCATAGCAGAGGAGAAGCTTTATTGTCACAAAATGTTCTTCCTGATCTCATTTTAGAATAATCTGGGTGAGGTTTTTTGGTAGTTTAATAAGGAATCCGAGTATCTTTTTCTCTCTTTCTCCAGGATCACTTACTAGTTTTCTCTAAACCTCTTCTATTGCTTAGGGTCTTAGTTCTGGCCACCTTATGGATGCTCAAGGATTGCAAACTCATCCAAAGTAAAGAATGAGAGCCCACTGACACTTTCACATCCTAAAAATGAGGGCTTCAATTTTCTGCAAATGGAAATAACCCATTGCTTTTGGCAATAGCTCAGCATCTTACTCTGGCTGGCTAGTGTCATATCCAAAGACTACCAGAGCTCTGTCAGCTCCAGTTCTCAAGAAATTAGAGCATACGAGGCTGGAGAGCTGTACCTCTAAATCTCATTTAATGAAACATCCACTGCAGATACCTAGACTGTAGAAATAGCCATTACCAGAGAGCCAAAGCTCTCCAGCTCTCTACCTAATCAAAAACATAAGATGCAGAACAAAAGTAACATGGTACCATGGAGTACACTAAACAGATGGCCAATTTTTGCAAAGGTGACAATAGTGCAACAGATCCATATTTACCTAAATATCACCACTCTCCTCTGCTGAGGGTACCTATGCCCCTATGGAAATTCAGGTCAAAATAAATTTGAATTGAGACAGCAGGTGCAAATTGCTGAAATTACATCAGTTTCCATGGCTCTGCTCTCCAGTCTGAAATGTTTTGGTACCACCAGCACTAGGATAACTACATACTGCATAGCTAGCATTAGCCATGCCATCTTTCTGCAAGATATTACCCATTTAGAGATTTTTTTCTGAATCCCTCAAATGGCAATGTTTGGAAACATGATGCCTCTTCAAATCATTCATTCACTTTGCAGAGTGAGGGACATAGAAGTGAACACAGTCTTGGCAAGCGAGTCATCAGGAAACAGACTGCCAAATTCGGAGGAAGAATTAATCAAGCACATGTGGATGCAGGCTATCATTTTACTTTCTCATGTTTATTATGTATCTGAGGAGTATATTTATTGCTACAAGATGCCCTTTTTTAGGGAAGAAGGATGCTGAAGTTCAGCAAAAGACAAAAATGTGCCCCAGTAGAGATGTAATTTTCATTCTAATGGGGCACGTTTGTGTAATTTCCATCTAACTCAGATTCTGCTAGAAAGGCCACATTTATCAAATCAGCAGCACTCTGCATCATATGATGTAGACCCAGAAGGACCACCTGCAGTGGCTGATAAGCTACTGTGCAAAGCCATGAGGAAAAAGCGGCCTCTCCATTGGCGATCACCGCCATGCTTGCTTGAAGGCTGTATTTGCAAGAGGATTTATTCAACTCCCCTGAGGGATGGTCAGGATCAGGGTATAAGCTCTCAAATCTTGAAAACTAGGGCTTCCAAAAATGAGTTTGAAGCAGGGCTGAGCAGCACAACTCCTGCTTTAGATCCACCCATACATCCTGAGAATCCAACTAGCCCAGGAAGCTACACATTAAATGCTTTGGAAGAGAAAACAATCCCTTTGTTTTCGTGGACAGGTGACTGAGCCAGTCATGCCCAGGAAATAAAATCCCTAGGCTGAGCTCTGCTTAAATGAGAAATATCTGGTGGTCACTGAGACAACTAAACATACACATGAGCTACATTTCAAGCACCTGAGAAACCTGAATTTTGATAATGAGGTCACCTTCTGCGTTAAGACACACACAAACAGACCACAACCAACTTGTGCAGGGCTCAGGACTGCAGTTTTGCATTGAGACCCATCACTAGCTTTCAGGCTGCAATGGCTTCCTTCTATGAACATGGCCACAAGTGAACTAAACAAATGCTTATGCCAAAGTAAGGTCCCTTGTTACTCTGCCATCAATATTTTTCATTACTTTTTTAAAAATAGATTGTTATGACTCTATTATTTAGCTGAAAATAATGTAATGTGTTCCCACATTACAAGAACATTTATGGGAGAAACATTATGTGCAGAGTAAATTAGAAAGAGTCTTCATATATTCTGATTAATTCAAAACAAAGCAGTAAATCTTGAGCACACTCAGCTATTGCAAATTACATAACATAAAAAACTATCAGGGCTCCTCCCTCAAGTGCCAATATTTTCTATGACCATCTTTTTGCAATGATAACCACTGCATTTATCAAGACCCAATCTTGCTGCAACCAATAGCAAATTGTATTGACAGACCCTTACTGAACATAATTACTCAATAGGAACCACAGCAAATCAATTAACCAGGGCATTCCTCGAGTTTAATTTTATGGCCCTCCAACACTAAGATGAGCAATCACTCACGGTGCTTTGGGTGAGTGAACTTTACCCACTGCACTTACAACTGTTGAGCACTTTACTGCAAGTAACAGCGCGTTATCCATTTGATCTTCCTCAAGGGCTCCATTTTGCATGGAGATGTAATTCCCTATGAAGCCTTCAGAGGGTTTCACAGGAATGTCACTTCAGGAACAGGACTTGAAGTCCCTTTCCTAGGGCACTGAGCACATACGTGAAGACACCGAGCATCTCCACACCCTGCACAACTCCCCACCTCCCCATTAGGACATATGGGACAGAAAAGCAGCAGTTTTTACTCATGTTTTAAAGGCAAGCAAGAGAGTGTGCTGCTCCCTAGTAAGGCAAACTCAGTGCTCTGGGTCAGGCTCAACTAACTGGAGCCTCAACCATTAAACCACTAAATCACAGTGCAAAAATCCTGCCAAGAAAAGCAGGGTGTCTGACAAAAGGAGCATCATGAAAGTTACCTATTTCTTACAATACCCATATTAATTGAAACAGAAAGATTTCTTAACTAATCCAAAAGACATTTTTACATTTGCAGCAGACTGAAGCATACACATAAAACTACACCATATGAAATATGCACATTGCTTACCTTAGTGAAACCACCTCATTAGTCTGCTTCTCCCCTCTGCAGTCACTTCATGGGTCTCCAGTTACATATTTGGGTGATGTATGTGGCAGCACTATAACAGCAGCATGCAATAAGGCTTTTGTAGCTTTCAGCAGACAAAGCTTTAGCAAGTGACTGCTGAAGGTGCTGCTTATACATTGGTCAGATCCTTAATTTGGGAAAATTAGCAACAACCTGTTGATTTCAGCTGCTGTTCCCAGCTTTACTTTATTTATAAGTTAGTCTTTGGGTGGAGGGGGGAGAGGAACCAAAAAGAACCAAAACGCACACACAAAAAAACAAAAAACAACAACAACAAAAAAACCCACAAACAAAAACTACAAAATCTTTTCCATTTTAAATAAATGGCCAAAGAAGGAAATACGTGCTTGAAGCCTTGTGTTAAGATATTCTGTTTCTTTTAATAAGAAGGAAACTACTTAGTGGTAAGGAAGTCTCCCTGTTCGGTCCAATACACCCCAATGAATGCTTGGCTTTGCCATTGTGAGGCTGAAGGCTGTTCTCTGCCTGGAATAAGCCTGTGAGTAACAGGCAGTGTAATTAGCTGACTATTTTCCTCATTGATATGAAGTACACAAGTGGGAAAATGAAAACCTTCCACTCGGTACTAATCACTGCATTTACTGTTTGCATTGTTGCTTCACAGACATCAGCTATGAAGAAGTAACCACCTGTTTTGGCCTCTCAGTGGGCATGTCAGCCACAAAGCTTATGCTGCATTGGGAAGCATCTGTGTCACTCTCTGTCTGCGCAGAGAAACAGCTTCTGAATGCTGGTATGGTGATGGGATAGTTGTCTGCTAAGATACAGTTCATGGCTCCATTCCTTTGTCGCTGAGCCTGTGGGTTAAGATAGGGTTACAAGGTATAGAAGGTGTTCTGGTGCTAGCCCAAGACACAGCTCAGACCCAGGTGGGAAAAAAGCATATTCAGGTCCCCCCTCTCCAGGAGCGGGTGCCTCTTGAGAGATATTGAAGTAGTAAATGTAAGTAGAGTGAAAGGATGACTGGTTAGCTACAGTCCCTTCAGCCACCCCAGGGTGGGCAGGGATGAACCAGGGAGACATAAAAATCAGATCCAAGCCCCCATGCTCCCTTGGAATTGCCCCGTGGCTCCAGTCCCTCTGTAGATGTCCCATGTGTCACCAAATATGCAGGAGACTTTGTTGTGACCCATGGGGCCAATGCCGGACCAGAGAGGGCAACAAGGTGTCTATTGAATAAGTTAAAGCTGATCATAACAAGCAGAAAACCCCACTGATAGACAAGGAGGTCTGCATTCATGCTAAGCAGACATAAAGGCCAGAGATGTGCAGCCTCTTTAGGTCTTACCAGCTTTGGGCATTTGTCAGTGCATAACTTGTCACCAACCACGTTATAACAATGCAGAGGGTTCACCCTGCCAGTGCAGAAAGAAATGGAGCATCCTTTAATTTTGGGAGTCCAGCACTGGTACCACTCACTGAGAGTCCCTATGATGATTGAACTGTGCAGTTTCTTGTGTAGATGTGGTAACTAAATACATGTGTGTTAGCTGACTTCTCAGATGCTGGGAGCAACAATCCAGTCGTGGAAGATATCATTGTCCGGATTAAAGGTGGAGATACTTCTTACAGTGCACGGCCTTTAAGCAGTTGGGATAGCAACACGTATCGGCGCTGGGGAAGGTCATTAAAATATAATCCAGCTATTATTGATTTTGAGGTAAGGCTTTCAGCAGTTGAAGAAACTCTGCCACTATAATGAATGAAAGTGTAGCCGAGCAGATCATTTCGTATTTTTATTGTGATCCCATCACAGAACAAGATTAAATGTAATGGGCCACTGATCTAGTAACCTCTTATTCATTTCACAATGGGGAGTACATCTCCTGCTGGCAGCATCAGCAGGGAGGCAGACAAGGAGCTTAATGCTGGATTAGTGCCGAGTTAAGTTTGTGATGTGTCCCCAAACAGCTTCCCAGTGAGAGGCTCTCCATGGTTGCATCCACCCCTATTATTCTCACTAATGCTCCTGGCCTCCTGTATAGGCAGGATATTCATGGGGAACAGTTTACATTCTGCCTGCTTCAGAGCCACAGTGGTTCTAGCAAACCTCTGCACACCACGGCGGGTATTGAAGCATAGAATCATACAATGGCCTGGGTTGAAAAGGACCACAATGCTCATCAGTTCCAACCCCCTGCTATGTGCAGGGTCGCCAACTGCCAGGCCAGGCTGCCCAGAGCCACATCCAGCCTGGCCTTGAACAACTCCAGGAAAGGGGCATCCACAACCTCCTTGGGCAACCTGTTCCAATGTGTCATCACCCTCTGTGTGAAAAATGCATTGTCATGGGTGCTTCCAGGAGTTAGAGCAGGAAAAACCACTTTCTCAGTGGGGTCCTACCTCTTCCCATGCTCTGCAGAGAGGGTTTGTGGCCATAAAAATCAGCAAAGTTCTCATCCTCCCATTTTATTGGATGGTCTGTAAAATGGGAATTTCAACTGGGGCATCCTATAGGGATTCCTAGTGTGAAGGAAGGACCAGGGTCACAGCATGGACACAGTGTCATAGCCATCCTTGCTGTCAATAGAAGGAAGTACAGCAAGAGGGCCAAACAGTAAAAGAGAAGTAAGTAGTGGAACTGGTAATTATTTGCATTACTGTCAGGAAAGTGGGAATCTGCAAAGCCTTCTGGGCAGCACCCTGGTAGCAGAAAGGCCAGCTAAAGAGCAAGTGCTTTCAGTCACAACTGAATGCATGCTTCAGGTTATTCACCTTTCTTCACCAATTCCCATCATCTCTGGGCAAAACTTATTGCAGTTTTCCAGTAAAACACCTGCTGACCTCTCTGCTGACTGCTTTGAGAGCTCAGCCATCGTTGTGCAACCAGCAGTGTTTCATGCTGCCAGTAAGTTCCTACGTCCACTATAACAGCGCTTATCTGTAGCTCGCGCTCATTTGTTAAACAAGTTTATACAAATTGGACTAAGAGCTCTTCCCAAAGCCTTTCTGATCCTCCTCGCCCTGTGTGCCTTGTGCAATGAGATGATGCTCAGGACTTTCCTGGACTGACACTCACCAGTTCTCAGCCAGATGCATGCTAGGCATATAGATGTGTGTCCTCGCATCGGCCTTGAGCTTGTTGCTTTAAAGTTCCCTTTTGTGACTGGTGAAACTGGAAAGGCTGAGATTTTTCATGGATCCAGTTTCTAAACACAGCTGAATAAACAGCCACTCATGGCATTTCAAAACGCAGAGCCCTGCCACCAGTGTATGAGTCTGATGCCCTTTGGCTAATCCCATCAATCCTATGGAGTAGGCTCAAAGCAGAAGGTGGGTTACAATTACAGCTGTCTACATCTGGATATTTTGATTAATCATACACAAGAACTGCATTTTGCTACTGGAAATACAAAAGCTTGCTATGCTTTTAAAGCTGTAGACACCTTAACATTATTTCACAGTATCAAAGAGCAAGATGTAGGCAGATAAAATTCTCAGTGTTTAGTTTTGATGATACCCGCTGTCTGAAGCTCTCACCCAAATGTTTTTGGTTCAAAAAAGCAAAAGGCGTGCAAGAACCTGACACTGTGGCAGCAGTAAGAAATCAATCAAACAACGGGCTTACTGGGGTGTTCTGATTTATCATTTGGATCCACAATGAAAAACCAAAGCATGTCAAAAGAAGCCATTCCCACACAGACCTCTAAGATGGGAAGAGTTTTGGACCAGTGGTTTCTCACTAGGCACTATCAGTGGTGGTAACGTCTGCATCACATCCATGCAGCTGTCGAGGAAGACAAATGAGCTTTTTCTCAGCCTTGCCTTTACCCAGCAATCTCCCTGCTCTCTGCAGCACCTGAGTTTGTGCCCAGCTGAAATCCCCAACCTCCATTCTTTATCTCCACCCTGTGCAGCTGCAACCTATCCACGAAATCCTGCGCAGAAGTGATGCTGGCAACATGGAAACCAAACGGCAGCACCTGAAGCGGGCTTTGGATGAGTACCTGCTGGAATTCAATGCCTGTCGCTGTGGGCCGTGCCAGAACAATGGAGAACCTGTCCTGGTGGGAGATGAGTGCTCGTGCCAGTGCCGGTCTGGATACAGTGGCCCTGTCTGTGAGCAGACTGAGCACCAAGGTGAGGTCCCAGTGTGCTCCCATAGAGGGGACAGAGCTGTCCATGCATGTGGTAAACCAACACAGAATATCCTGACTTGGGGGGGGAATAAAGATCACTGAACCCAACTCCTGGTTCCACATGGGACCACCTGAACCCTATGATTGAGAGAGATGTCCTAGCACTCCCTGAGCTCTGGCAGCTTGGGGCAACGCCTTTCCCTTGCCCCCACCCAACCCTCCCTTGATGCAATTCTATGCCATTCCCTTGGGTCCTCTCACTGTCCCAGGTTGCAGAGCTCATGCTGTCCCCTCATTTCCAGTGAGGAGCTGTAGGACTACCATGAGTCCTCCCCTCTGCTGACACACGATGACAAACAGAGCAGTTCCACCCGACAGAGCTCCAGGCCTTCAACTACCTGCTGGTAATTAGGGCCTCTCCACTGGAAAATCAGATCTGTGATAAGGAATACAAGCAAAGTTTGGTAGATGATTTATGAAACTGAACTAAAAAGCAGTGGCTCAATGACTCAAAAGTGGCCTTTTTTTTTTTTTTTTTTTTTTTAAAGAAAACCAGCAACCTCAGGTTGGGTTGTCTCCAAACCTAAGAAACCCATTGCACTCACACAAATTGCTCTGAGCATCACGGCATCAATAAGGCTGGAAAAGCCCTCTCAGATCCCCAAGCCCAACCCCAACACACCCCGAATGTATCCACTGACCATGTCCCTCAATGCCACATCTCCGTGGTTCTTGGACACATCCAGAAATGGTGGCTCCTGGTTTTTAGCAATGAAGAGAGGACAGAACAGGATTTTCAGCTCACAGAAATGAAGCAGATTTTTAGTTTCAAAACTAATTTAAGAGCAAATGTGGTTTTTGTTTTTGTTTTGTTTTGTTTTGTTTTGTTTTTTAAAGAAGAGTATTTCAGAAGATGGGAAGCCCAGCTTTTCATCCAGCTCTAAGAGCACACAGATCCATTTTTACTGTTCAGATTAATAAAGTGCCCAAGCCAGAGATGAAGGCCAGCTGAGTAAATAAAACACGACAGTAAATGACAGCCATCAAGCACTCCCATCATTCAGAAGCACTGCTGTAATCTATAGTATCGAACACACCTGACATCTCAGTCTGTACTGTAAAGAAAAAGCCTCAAACTGACCCATCTGCACAGGGACAGGTGGGCTTTTTGGGACAGCTCCACAATAGTGAGTCTTGGGGATATTTGTCCCTCTGCCTTGCTTGGAGGTGGGGGAATTAGCACAGAGAGCTGCTGGCAGCCCTTTGGGAAGTCAAACTGCAGCTCTTCAGGTGAGGCAAACATTATAATTTATGTCCTATGCTTTTCCAGGCACAGAGACAGATGGGCACTGGAGCTGCTGGTCATCCTGGACCTCGTGCCAGTCGGGCTCACGGCACCGCAGCCGGCAATGCAGCAACCCAGCCCCGCAGCACGGAGGGGCACCCTGCATGGGGAGAGATGAGCAGAGCTCTTCCTGCTGAACCCAGCATGGCTCCATAGGCATGAGCTCAAGGCTCTAAGTGCCTCAGGTATGAAATACACGGGTTAGAACTGTTTACTTGCAGAAATGTCTATGTTTGCCTTTAGAAAACAAATTAAAAGCTCACGATCCTTGCATTTTTATGCAGTTGGTATTGACATATGTACCATGAAACTTTTATAAGTTGGCACCGTCAGATTCTTACGTCTAGCATATTGGACAGGGCTGTGTCTTCAGCAAAGCCATATGCTGAGCTGCATGGAGGAAGCTTAAGCCCAAAGACGTTCAAAGAGCCATTGTGAAATGTCAACTCAAAGTGTTGAAGATTCTTACATCAATAAATAAAGTAACAAAGAGGCCGGAAGGAAACCATTCTTCAGGGGATGCTCACGTAGGGGCAGGCTGCTCCTCCTGCACCAGTGATGGGCTGATTGGCACATGGGCATTTCATGCCCCGGGCATCCAGAGACAGAGAAGTTGCTACTGAGCTGCTTGATTTAAAGATCTCTTCTGAACGTAAGGCATAAATCTCAGCACAGGAATACATGTGGTATTGAACTGCATCCAGAGCCCACAGCTCAGCCCTCTTAATGAACTGCCACAAAACCCAGGGAGGACAGAAGGCAAGTGGCACTTTATTTCACTGTGCTTTGCATTGCAGGGAAAGAAGGGAGGGGGAAAAAAGCCCTGAGAAGGAATCAAGCATTATGAACAGCAACAAAACCTCAAAGCACAAAGGAGCACTTCTACATACATTTGAATGGGAAAGGAATCGTGGTTTAGTGAAAGAAATTGCTCAGCTCTAGCTCTGATGCTTGGAAATGCTTGTTTCTCAACAGTGTGTCGGTGGTGATTTAGAGGCTGACATGTAGCTGATGTAAATCAGTGTAGCTCCTTCACAGCAGCTGATTTATGCTACCCGAAGATCTGGCCCCATATTTTCTTTTGTGTGCACATTTGCCAAAAGATGATTTTTTCTTTTTTTAATCGCTTCTGTTTTGCTTGAAAGTGAAACTGCAGCCTTTTTTTCCTCTTCTTTTCTTTTCTTTTTTTTTTTTTTTTTTTTTTTTTTTTTTGTATAAGAAAATAACAAACCGTGTTGTCCCAAACACCAAGGTTTGATTTTTCAGTGAAAAATTACTATGACACGTTTCTAAGATGTGGATAAATGTGTGACAAAACGGTGGCCTTTTTGCCAAGCTTGCTTTCCCAGGTGAAGTCTGCATTCATCCAGAGATAGATTTGCTCCCCAGGGTTTGGATCTGATGTCTTCTATGCCGAGAAAATGCAGCAGCATGAAGCATCCACTGATACTGGTGTGATTAAGGCAGCACGGAGGAAAGTGAGCAAAGCAGCATTTTCCCACTATGGTTCTATCAATAGTTGTTGGCATGGGGCTGGGACATTATGCAGGACATGATCAATGGGCAAAGGGGTGATGGGCTGATGGTTGCTTTTGATGACTTGGACTTGATAAAGAAATTCTTTACTGTGAAGATGGGGAGATGCTGGCATACGTTGCCCAATGAAGTTGTTGATACCACCTCCCTGGAAGCACCAAGGCCAGGCTGGATGGGGCTGTGAGCAACCTGGTCTAGAGGGAGGTGTCCCTGCCTATAGCAGGAACTACATGATCTTAAAGGTCCCTTCCAACCCAAACCATTCTGTGATGGTATCATCTTAGAGGTCCCTTTCAACCTTAATGATACTATGACTCAGTGATTATGTAGAAACATATGACAGGGTTCTTACATCCAAAACTATTTTGGTTCATGGGCGATTCTCACCTGTGCACAGACTGCCTGGGACAAAACCCAAGACCAAATGAGAGTCAAGCTACTGCAGTGAGCCTCTGTGGCCAGGGGGAAGAAATTAATGAAGGGAAAGATTTGCTGTCTAAGAGGCTGGAGAGTGGAGGCTGGGGGAATATGACCTGCATACCTTTGGAGGTATTTCTATAAGGCTGGAAAGTCACCACAACCAGAGAAATCCAAATGATGAAAGAACTGAATGTGAACCAACACCAAGAAGGGCTGGGCAGCAGCCCCTTTCCTCTGCTCACCCTGGACTCAGGCATCTTCCTCCCCAGAGCTCAGAGCAGAGAACTGCAGTCCAGGGAGAAAACGCCTATAAGGTCTGTTTAAATTAAAAAAAAAAAAAAAAAAAAGAGAGAGAGAAAAGAAATAAAAAAAGATTACGAGCAATTACACATTTACAGTGCCACTCAAAGAAGCTAATATTTCTCCTGCTGAAGTGGCCAGCATGAGAGCTGTGCTAGATGAGATAAGGAGCAAAAATGTACATTTCTTACTTAAACTAAAAGCTTAGAGGGTACAATAAAACACTACGGTTCCACCCTGGCTTTAATGAATGGATTTTCCCCTCTTGCACACTGACATACATTTGATATAGTTATTTATCCTATATGTTTCTTGCGGCATATTTCCCAGGAGACCTTGTTTATCTTTCTCGTAAGTACGTGATGGATGTATGGTGCTTTGGATAAATGGTATCACAATCAGATATTTTTATGGATATAGGCAAACTGGGTTATTAACAAAGGAAGGGCAGAGAAGAACCAGTACGCAACAGAAAACAGCAAATGATTGATGACAATACACCTGAGGTTGCAAGGTGCAGGCTCCAGATAACCAGCTAACAGGAGAGGAGATAAGGGCAGTGCCTGAGACAGAGCTGTTTCCCACCTCGGGGTCAATGTCATGCTGGCTGCCCCAATGGATGGGTCCCTCCCAGCCCTCTACTTCACAGCAGCTGAGGACTGCCCACTGGGAGCAGCTCTGAGATTGTCGCCTTCCCCTCCATACAGTGTTAAGGCACTGCTGCAAGAAGAAGCAAAACATCAAATCTACCCCAAACTGCAAAAGACAACAGAAATGACAAAAGACAGTAGATAAAAACAAAAGAAATGCCAGATCCTGGGGAGTTCGGGGGGAGGCTGGCATTTGTTGTGCTGCTGCATCGTGCCCAGCACAGTGAGAGTCTAAGTGCTAATAATGGTAGTACATAATGGTAATAATGACTGTCCTCCTCTCTAGTGTTGTTGATTTACACAACCAGAAGGTGTTAAAATAGGATATAAAAGGAAGAGAAATCTGCAGGCATAATTTGAAAGCTGGCGGTTTGCTTTGGTGCTTATTGGGCTGTATTACGAGTACTGCAGAAGAACCCACTGTTGGCAATCTGGGGACTGTTATCACCTCCACATGGACTTGCTGGGTCACTTTCTATGCAGTCTCTCTGTCTGTGTCCATTACTTTCTCTGTAAAGCAGATTTCTGGTTTATATGCCCTCAGAGGCCAGGGTGGGGACAATGGCAAGAGTGCTGCAAGTCACCCAGCTCTCCTACCATATCAATGCAAGGGATCATGGATCAGCTGCTGGACCGTGAACCAACCTGATGACAGACCAAATCCCAGCTTCACAAGGGAACAAATCCCAGCTGGAAATCAGTCTGACACATTTCCGATGTAGTAAGAATCAGGCTGGTTTTGTGCTGGGAAAGTTGGACACAGAATCACAGGGTCACCAAACCATTTAGGATAAAAAAGACCTTCATGATCACCAAGTCCAACCATCAGTCTGAGACTCATCACAAAACCATGATCCTTAGTGCCATGTCCACACATGTCTTGAATACCTCCTGGGATGGGGACCCCACCACTGCCCCAGGCAGCCCGTTCCAATGATTGAACACTCTCTCTCTGTAAGGAAATTCTTCCTAACATCATGACATGACAATTAGAACTTACCAAAAATACTGTTTCTGGAACTTCCCCAAACCACGTTGACTGGATCCATCACACATCGCAGCAGCAACATCTTCAGGAAGGAGGTGGAAAAAATACATTTTCCCTGTTTATTGAGTTTATTTTTAGCATGCACATAGCAATAGCTGTGGCAACCAGTCAGTATGGCTCTTGTGCTGAGACACAGGTAACGAAAGCAATGATACAGAACTACCACAGGTTTAAGGAACCATACAGTCTTAGAATAGTTTGGGTTGGAACGGATCTTTAAATCATCTAGTTCCAACGTAAAGAAACCCATATTAATACAGCACATCTGGTCCAGGGCAGGAATGCAATATGAGATGCAATAAAGCCCATTGAGACAAGAGTCTTAGCCAGGAAAATGGGCTTAACCAGCAGAGAACATGCATGTGTTGTGTCTGCAGCCTTCTTGTTTTCATACCTGGGTTATTAATGTCAACTTGCACGGAAAGTGGAAGTGAGAAACCCCAGTAAAAGATAGTACCAAAATTTAATGCATATCAAAATGAAACAATAAAACCTTCAGCACAGAATTTTTTATTACCCTCCAGGTCATCGTAAATTGTTAGCTAGTTAAATCAAAGCACAAAATCACAAGGACAAGATAAAGTTATGTCCTTTAGGGGAGGCTCCTAGAGCCTATAGGCTCAACATGCAACCGCTACTGAAATGATACACCAGGTAGGCTGTCCTGCTCATTTGAAGACTGCCAAGTCTTTCTTCCTCCAAAAAACAAAACAAAACAAAACAAAACACCCAACCCAAATCCAAATAATACAAACTCAAGCATTTCCACTTCAAAAAATCTGGGCTTTCCTGATAGGGGGCAAGCTTTGGGTTGCTGTATTTTGCTCTGCTTGCAGCAGCAGCAGATAGATGCACCATGATCACAGGTCAGAGTGCTTACTCCACTGTGATGGAGTGGGGGGTCACATTTACAAAAGCCACTCTACTTATCTGAGAAAGCTCCTCAATCAGAAGGGGAAGCAGCAGCACTGCAGTGCGTGCTGTCACAGGCAGGTGCCCATGAACCAACACAAGCTGGTGACTGGGCTCCTCTGTTGCACTGCTTCCACTGTGCCCCTTTAAAAACCACAAAGAAAAATGCAGATTGCATTAGCAGTGACCATGACCCTGAATGAGCCACTTGGCAAATTCCTACCACACAAAAGACATCACAGTTACACAGTGGATAAGGAAATGTTGTGGGTTGGCAGCCCAATTACATATGTAGCCCATTATGAGTACAGAGGGAGCTGCTTTTACATATGCACATATGCAATGTGCTCTTCCTTTCTTAAAGCTGTCACACAAACCTTGTTGATAAGCGTGGAGGCGGCATGAGGGCTAAAACTAAATGCATGTTCCATTGTTTAGGTGTCAGAGAGCCTGAGATGTTCTTACAAGAATTGCATTTAGACAGCATCAGTCTGAAAGAAGAGAAACTGGTGATATCAACCCATCATCACCAGCATCCTTAAAAGCCTTCCTAAGAGTGTTTGACCTTGCTGATGTTAGGAGACTCACAACATTCACAAATGACTTTGCACTGGTTGCACTGTTTTCCCAAAGCAAAGCTTCTCTTGTCATTTTATAGCATGCCCCAACAAATGTCTGTGTAAAAATCATTAACTACCAAACAAGCTGCAGAAGGAAAGTCCCCAGACCATTTGTTCTCAGTTGAATCGCAAAGCAGTGCATAGAGACATAAGTTCCTCTTTCGTAGGACCTGGGTTGTGATGCATGGCTTTAGGGATGGTAACAAAGGGCAAACCACACATTTTGCTTTGTCTCATTTCATAGCAAACCCTCTCCATCTCTGATGACCTAACCTGCGAGCAGTCATCTCTGCTGCCTTCCCAAAGTCCCAGGCAGCAGCAGAAGGAGCAGCTGCTTTCCCATTCCCCATCCCAGTAACATCCCTTTGTCCTTCCCTGACCTCTCCAAGGAAAAAGTATCTGAGTGTATCAGGGTGCACTCAGTGTGCCTGTTCTACTTCTGAATGCACAGGAGGAAGCTTGTCTCTGCAGTGAGCACCACTGCTATGCAGTTACATAACAATACCTCACTGTCACCAGATTGCACTTTGCAGTTTGGTTTTCACTCCTTCAACATAACTTCTAATACGACAGAGAATTTAAGTTAAATACCATAAATAGGGAAACTGGGGAAGTGGCTAGATACTAGATACACTAGATACTATAGTGCTCATTGAGATTTAGACTTTAATATGCTGTATTTCACTCCACGTGACACAGCTGTCTTCACAGAAGCTGCATGTTAGTGCATAGTGCACAGAAGCTGCATGTTAGTGTAAGATCAGTCTTTTCTTATCTCAAAAGAACCTTCAAAAATAAAATGGCAGAACTTAAAATCACGCAACAATCTACCAAATAAGGCATGAGATGCAGCTCGTCCCTATTTTGCCATAAAGACACAGAAAAACTACAGAGAACAGTAAGCACAACCAGAGCATGGGACAACTGCAAAGCACGTCCAAAGCTGCGATGCTACCAATGCCTTCTGAATGCACTGGGATGAGACAAGCAGAGCAGAGCCAACTTAGCAAGCCATTCAGGTAACACCTTCCCACTCAGTTTGGAAGCTGGTCACTGTGTGTACACTGAGTTCTTAATGATTTTCCCTCTAGCAAGTCACTGTTTCAGCATCTGGCCCTGAACACAATGAGCCGCCATTCTGCGGTGCCGGGTTGTTGCACTGCCGCCTCCTTGTTCGTTGACCTCCTGAGCACGGAGACCAGCTGGCCCAGCAACCCCAGTTTCCATTAATAGCAGCATCTGGAAAATAAAAATCAAGCCAGAGAGGACTGTCAGAACAAAGCAGCTCTTTCCATGGGGAGAGCTGTCAGATTCCATGAATCGTATTTACATACAAACTATTCTGCCCCATCCACACCAACACCAACACACTTGAGTCATTAGCAGCAATGCTTTTATGTACTTTTACATCTCTGTTCAGCATTTGTGGTGTTCGTTCAAACTACGTTTTGCACATTGAGGACAAAAAAAATGTATCAATCAGATTTATTTTTGGCTATAGGGTGTTTCTCTCCTTGACCTAATCCAACCCGACTAAGGAAAAGAGCAACTAAACTCATGTCACATTTTGAGGTGTTAGGGATAATGTCAGCACGCTCTCCTTCAGTGAACAGCAGCTTGAATATTCAGCTTTCTGCCCACTGCTTTTCCTATTACAATGTCTTCTTCTGGACCCTGAGCACGTGAGTGACAGAAATTCAAAATCCTGAGAATCACGGAGCCGAACACAGGAGCAACACAGAAAAGGAGGGAAGGGGAGTGAGAAGTTTTATGCTGACAAGTGGATGGATGTGAGTCTATGGGAGAGTCAGATGTGATTACATGTGTGCTAAGCAGACCGGAACAAGGTGTAAGTGACTCCACAGTTTAAGGTTGAACAGACTGGCTTAGAAACACCTCCAAAATTGACCCTTTGCTTGGTGTAATCTTGGCTTACAATGCATTTCAGCCTGGCTTTGGTAGGACACAGTCAAGCAGAATGAGAACTGGATAAAAGACTGTAAACAAAGAGCGGTGATAAATGCAGTGCAGCAAAGTGTGGGATGGTGCCAGAGCTCTGGCTGCCTGAGATCCAGTATTATTTAGCATCTAGATTAATGAGCTGGAAGAAGTAAACAAAAATGATTAAATTCACAGGCCATCCTAAACTAGAAGGAGTTAGAACATCAGTCAGGAGACAGCACCAATACAAAGCGAGCAAGAATGCTTCAAAACAACATAATAAGATTTTAAGATTAAAATGCATGGCAACATGCCTAAAGAAAAACAGTTTGCAATGTATGGACTGTATCAAAGGGAAGAACTTGGGAAACTGAACTGCTGGAGGAGATCCAAGGCCTCATGTGGATTGTAAATTGGGCAGGAGTTTATAGAATCATAAAATGGCCTGGATTGAAAAGGACCACAATGATCATCTAGTGTCAATCCCCCTGCTGTGTGCAGGGTCACCAACCAGCAGACCAGGCTGCCCAAAGCCACATCCAGCCTGGCCTTGAATGCCTCCAGGGATGGGGCATCCACAACCTCCTTGGGCAACCTGTTCCAGTGCCTCACCACCATGAAGGCAACTCAGTGTGCGCGCAAAGAAAAGAAAATGAAATTTAAGAGCATGCAGGCAATGAGCGTTTGCCCCCTTTGTAGGTCCCTAATCCCATGCCCTGTGCTGGACAGAGTGGAGACAGCAGCACAGGCAGCCCTGTGGGTCCCACTCACCTGTCCTGCTGGGAGTCTCACAGGCAGTGCCACGGTGGCTGAGGGGACAGATGCACTCACACTGTGTTCCTGAAAGAGAGCAGAGATGGTGGGGTTACAGACTTCAATCATGTCATGTTTCCCTGCAGATACCTTTTGGGTGCTGCGAGGGAAGGGATAGGTGGTGAAATCACATCAGCTTGCTTCTCTAGTGAGGAAAGCATAAAGCAGCAATAAAGCAGAGAAATGGCACTATGCTTCTGTCACAGCAAGTCTCCTGTCCCTCTGCAGAGAGAATTCATGGCAGGGTTGGATAGGAACAAAGTGTGCATCTTATGTAGAGGAAACGCTTACCTAACCCCACTCAGACCTCCCAGGACCAGAGGAGAGCTCCCACTTGAGAAAATAATGGTCATTAAAAGCCTCTTGTTGAGAAGACCCTACATGAAACCCAACTGATCTTGATCCTGAGAAGTTATTGAACCAAGGAAAATTATGAGATGAATCCTTAAGTGCTACAATCAGCTCGATGGTACCTGAAGCAATCGTTCTGCCTTAGACAGACATTTAGATGATAACGATTCTCACCAAGACTTTTGCACATGCAGATTGGAATTAGGCACTTGAAAAAAACAGTCCCTCTTCTAGAAGCCCTCATCACATGATATATCTCTGTTTAGGCAGTGGTTTTCATTCAGCTTGATTATTTTCCCCCCTCGTTTTCAAATCACAGCCTGCTTACAAAAGAGGACAGCTTCTATTACAAATATGGGGAGGTGATGGTGCTGACTGTGCTTGGCACTGATGTGGTCATCTTCAAAACACTTTAAGAAGCACTCATTGATGCTGAGACAGTAGACACTTCTCTGGGATGATGGAAGCAAACTTAAAAGCAAAGGAGGAGATATCGAGGTGTTTTTTTTTTTTTAAATACTTAATTGAGACAGGAGCAAAATTTTGCATGAAACTGTTGCAGATAAACCCTTCCATTAAAAAGGTGCATCCTGTGACTCTACTGTGTTGACTAGAGAGATGCATTCTACAAATAGGGACCAAGCAGAGGGAGGTGTCCCTCCCTA
Source organism: Lagopus leucura (assembly GCF_019238085.1). NCBI lineage: Eukaryota > Metazoa > Chordata > Aves > Galliformes > Phasianidae > Lagopus > Lagopus leucura. The sequence continues at coordinate 25,120,486 of NW_024962266.1, forward strand.
TAACAGTAGGGTTGGAACAAGATGATTTACAGGTCCCTTCCAACCCAAACCATTATATATTTCTATGATCTTCCAAAAACCCATTTTAAAAGAATATGACAGGAGCAACTGAAGAACTGATGACTTGCTCAGCCTCCTTCCTCCCAAAGATTCCCTGCTCACTGCTGCAAGAGGCTAGAGAAGCGGTGTAGGACACCCTCCTACCTTTCAAAACGGGGATCCCATTGCCCTGGCATGGAGCACAGCGACAGGAACTGGTCTCCAGCTGAAACTCATCAAGAGCCCGGCGCAGATTTTCTTTTATTGTCATTGCATTAGCAAAGTCAGCTGGAGTCACCAGCTGATACAATGGCTGTACCTAGAGGGATGGAAGAAGCAGCACTCAACACTCAAGATGGCGTGAGCATGTTGTGGCTCAATGGGAGCACAGCTGGTGAGGGAAATGAGGGCCTTGTGGTACATACCCCAGGCTTCCCATTAGTATTTCTTTAAACCTAGTAAACAGCATGGCAGCACAGTCAGGAATACTTGCAGGGGTCTTGGTTTGCAGTACCAACAAAATTGTAAATGCAGAAGGAGATTCAAAAGCCCGACAGCTGGTTGGAAAGTTCCATTAAAGGCCTTCTTACCATTTTCCTGATGTTGATATTTTATTAATTTGCTCAAAACTACTTCCCCTCGCTCCAGTTTAAAAAGGATCCCCCAAGGCCACCCAGAGAAATCTCCCTCATTCCTCATCCTCAGGCATTCACGTTTGCACTGTAAGTATAATCACCTCTGCATTTCAAGGCTGATTTTTCTCTTTACGAAGCCAAAACAGGGGTCTCACAGCCTTCGAAAAAGAGAAGACTGTGATCTCCAAATACAGCCACTGCAGATGGGCTCTCCAGAGTGGTAAAGGATATGGGATGCACAGCACAGTGAACGTGCTGCAGTAATCAAGGAGACTTTGGCCTGCTCATTTCTTTTTCAGAGAGCAAGGGGAAGTTCAATGTGCCCTATACACTGGCAGTCATCCACTCTCACACCAGTGGACCCATCCCAAATTTCAAACCCTGCTATAGGGATTCCTGCCACAGCCATGCAGCAATAGCATGAATGATCCCCAAGCTGCTATTACAGTCTCAAGTTACTAGAGAGAAGAGAAACCATCAATAAAGAATGCTCATCTCCTGCTGCTGTACATTCTCTCCTCATCAATTATCTGTGATCCATACTTCACTTTTGGACTTCAGCTCATACAAACACGGAAATATACTGAGAGTGACCTGCCAAGGCCTTTCTGCAGATGATTTATGAACTGTTTTGCTCTAGTTTTCCCTAACTAAGCATTCCCAGGCTGACATTTAGTCACAGTCTGCTGATACTTTTGATCTCTGAGCCCCAAAGGGATACCAGTAGGTAAATGAAGGCTTAGAGATACCAAATCAAATCACTGGGCAGCCTGGCCACTGATGCCAGGCAAGGCAAAGGACATCACAATTTGTTGTGGGAGAACTTTCTGGAAGTGCAGAGCATTGTGTTTACGTTGTCTCCTTCTGGGAAACTCCCTAGCATCTTTCTGGAAGGTTCACCCATAGGGCACCAGGGGCTTGGGGAAGGCAAACCCACTGCAGCAAGCACCAGACAGGCACCAGGGCATCTCCCAACCACTGTTCACATTTCAAGAAAAAGAAGTCCTTATAAAGTATATGTTGCCAGACATGCTTTAGATAAGGGATACACTGGCAAAGCAGAAAATGGATGGCCTGCTGGAGGTAATAAAAGATCACATTGGCATAGCCAAGTTTGAAGGAGGAAAAGCTGTCGACTTCACTCACTTTCAACAACATCACCCTTTTTAATGCATCACAACTTTGATTTTCTGAGCACCCATCCTCAGAGCAACGATGCCAGTACAGTTCTATTCACAGCCCTAAAAATGGCCCTTTCGAAAAAAGTAATTCTCATTTATCTGAACACACTGCTTTCAAAGACACTGAGCTAAGTGAGGCTGAACACAGCAATGGACACAGCACCTTCAGCTTTATGATCTCAGGGTTGTACTGCACAGCATCCCCCCACTCCTGCATCAGTGAGGCTGTCGGCAGGCCTTTGTTAGCCAATGCTGTAATGTGTTCACTTGCTCCGCCACGAACAAGGGCAATGAAGTCTTCCACATACTGCTTTTTGGAGGTGCTGTCTGCAAAAAAACACATTCAGAGAGTGGGGGCTGGGATGAGAAAGGCCACAGGTGCTTCACACCTGATGCATGGTCTCCTCTACTGCATGTCCTGTGCCCTTCCTATTCTCTTGTAGCAACACTCCCGACCTCTTTTTCCATCCCCATCCCTCCAGCATGCAGCAATAATGCCTTCAGGTCCTTCCACTGCCCAAAGCTCCTCTCCACCATCATGGAGGAAATCCATCCACCAGGCAATGTTATGAGATGTTCTTTTCGCAACGACGTTGGTTAGAAATGAAATCACACAAGTGTTTCAAGCTTACCTCCAATCTCTTTTAAAAGGGATTTACAGCCTTCTACATTTATTCCAAGATTCAGAGAGACAGCTTTAATTGTTCCACCGACTTTAAAGCCGTGCTGTGCGCATTTCTGGACGTCGCTCATAGAAAAACCTTTAAATGCACAACAAAACATTGCAGTGTTTCAATAAAACATTTTTTTTCCCCATGTCCTTATACACAGAAAATAAAAGTTGAAAAAAATAGATGAGGGAAAAAATGACAAGATGAAGCCTTCTTTGGGATAATTAGCAGATCGGTATGAAATGAAGTCCATGGTTCACAGAACTCTAAAACAGGGCACAAACGACAGGTGGATACTGAAAGGAGAGGGTTGTAACAACCAGCTCAGCTGCACTGGGCTATGTGGAGCAGCAGCAGGTGGGAGCCTGATCTGTGACTTAAAACACCTGTGCCAAAGGACTACGTACCACCCATCTCCTCCAACACGAGCCAGGTTTGTTAGGGGTAATGCTTCAAGTAGCTTTTCTCTCATTTGCTAGCTCATGTCTCTAGTTCTTTCCTGCCAGAAGAGCCTCAATTGTTTCATGGAAGTTTCTTCATGTAAATTCTGAATCTGAAGTCTGTCCCTTTGGGACATATCTGCCTACTGCAAAAGCCAGCAACCTCCAAGCCAGCAGAAGAGCAAACAGACCGAGTGTTGCACGCAACAGTCCATTAAATGCTTTCACAAACAGACAACGAAGGCAGTTCCTCACTTCCATGCCAATGAATAAATAAGAGAGTGCAGCTATTGATTAATGTCACACAGCTCTTTCTATCCCATGCAACAATCATCATTTCTTGCAAAAAAAAAGGAAGCCGGAGTCAAAGAGCAAGAGCAATGTCAGGCACAGGAGTCACCCAGCAAATTATTTACTGTTTCTTACATGCTGGAAAAGCTCTCGAGGCTAAAGGTGCTTCAGAACCATCATTTGAAAGGCAATGGAAAAAGAACTCAGGCAAAGGTTTCAAAGCTAGCAGAAGTGTTATGCTACACGGCTCTCATTCATCTCAACATCGTGTCAGCCCCCAGAATATGTAGTCTGAAACACTTGCCACAGGGCCCTTTCTGTGAACTGGCAGCATCCACAACTCGAGAGCTAGATGGAGCCCGTGATGCTGAGCATGCTTTGAACAGGAGTCCCATTTACTCAATGCCATGAAACACTTTTAATCCCCTATTTTTCTTGGAGATGCTGCTGGCTCCTTCTAGCACGATCTCTTCTTTCCTCAGATCTTGGTTCACGCAGAGGGGTTTCCCACTGAAAAGCTAGGTCTGGCCCAAAAGCCTTTCACAAGCTCCAGATGCACGTACCTGCCTTCTGGAGCTCATTGCTGTTCAGGACTAAAGTATATTCATAGATGCCACCAACGGTAGCCTCAGTGATGTAATGTGTCCCATAGTCTCGGTACAGCTCTCTGTACTCCCCATAGCTGTACTCCAATGGGAGCTGATGGAGTCTCTGCAGAAACTCATAATGCAGCATCAAGGCTCTGGTCTTCAGCTTATAAACAGCCACAGTCAGCTCAGAATGGGCGTGGAGGAATTTGCTGGACTACATGGCATGCAGAAACACAAGAAACACATATTTATAGGTATTTATAAAAATATGTCTGCATGGGCATATATTATATCTCCCTTTTCTGTTAAAAAAGTCATCTGTCGTGTCCCAAGCATTTTGTGCCAAGTTGTTTGGACCAGCACGACAAACACATCAAGGGCATTTCAATATAGAACACTATAGCTTAAATAATAAAACCAAGACATTCTTCTTGAATATCCATTACAAATGCTTCTCATACACCTCTGATCTTGTCACGAGAAATGTCACTTTGCAGGAAGCAAGTGCAAGTTTAATAGCAACAAGGAATGCTCTGCCATTGCTGAGTGCACTGTATGCTGAGGGGAGAGACATAGATCAGCAGTACTATTAAACCACTGACAAGAGCTAGGTTTGTTTACAGCAATAACAGATGAAAAGAAGAAATCAAATGATGTTGCACACTAGCTCTGAATGAATCTCATAAAACAGCCCCACGAGTTACAGATTAAAGCATTTCCAGCCAGCTTGAAGTGTGCACAGATCACAGCTGTGACCACATCTCTGAAGATGAGACTGGAAGCGATGGTGCCATCCTTATTTTGTATTGTGTGTGTCCTCATCTGATGAATGATGTATTCAGCGGATAGATCGCATCAACCCAAGTCAAATGGCATCTGTTAGTCTATAGTTAAGCTCACAGAAGGCCTGCCAGCAGTTTTCATTCCACATTATTGTCAAGGCTGCCCTGTAGTAGAATAGCGTGGCTTTGCTGCTTGAATTAAGTTGCAGCTCCTGCCTTGCTGAACCCACCTGAAAGAAGAACAGCCCTTCACGTGTGATGGCATTGGACAGCTGTCCACACACTGACTGGTGTCTGGACTGCTTACAGGTACAGAAACCCCAGAAATGCAGAAAATCCTTTTTGTCCTCAGTGTTACCCCATTACTCAGTGTACCTCTCCACAGGGCAGGGGAACTCTGGGCTTCATTAGCTAAACCACATCTTGATCCGTGCAGGATCTCATGTTGGTTGCACCCATCCGTCTCCTATCTCCCAGACATCAGTACCAGTGCTGCACACATCCGTGCATGCTGTCATCAGCTTCCTGGTTTACACTCTTTTGATGAAAGAAAAATATCCAAATAGACAAAACAAAACTGTGAGTGTCTGTTTGTGATTTCTGGGTCTGATGCTGTATGAACTTTTTAATGGCTGGAGAGTCAACATGTGTAACACGCCACTGCTGGTGTGCAGCGTGGAAACTCTGCTTGCAGTCCTGCTTGTGCATCTACTAGTGAGATTGCTGTAGGGAGGAGAGGATGTCTGCACTTTGCACTGCTCCTCATTTTCATTGTGATTTTAACGCAAACACCCAAACGTGGATGGCCAGTGCTGACTGGACAGATTGCGTGCAACTGTGGCTGACTGTAAGGGTTAGGCAGCCTGATTCCAGGCAGATCTGTGAATGGAAAAGCTCTTGGGTGTTGCAAACATAAACCAAGGTGCTGCAGCCTCAATAAATGTTTGACCAATAAAAACTGCAAAATCCAATCAGGGGGAAAGACTTCATTTATCACAGTCGTGGCTGCTGACCTGACGATGGGGATGAAATCAATACACACACAGATACAGAAAATGTGTTGGAAGAGATTTAAGTAGAGCAGGGCTTACTGTTGAAGAAAATCTTTTCATCCTTTGAATGAACTTCTTGAACCTGTTGTCGTTATTGTTGTAACCAATTTCAAACAGACTGAGTATGCTTATACCAACGCTGAAGCTTGACTGCGAAGCTTCTGCCTTCAGGACACTGCTTTCATAATTTGAGTAGGAGTCATATTCAGTCATTGTAAATTCATATTTGCCTTTGGTCTGAACAGAAAGCAAAAACAATACATTTTATTTTCTGCACAGTGAACGTACACCTGAAGCACAGGAAGGGAAAGCAGCTACAGATATACTTGTGAATTAATGCTTGCACTTTGAAGATGAAAAGCCTTGTATAATTGCAAAGCACTGTTATTATTAACACTACTACTTCAGAAAGAGCTGATTTACAGCAGTAGAAAAGCTACCATCTCCTCCATACTGTGAGGATCAGAGCTTATTACTTAATACGTCAATCTTATGCAAAGAAGTAAAACATAGGCATCAATGAGAGTAGAAACCCTTAGAGGAAATGGTTTCCTAATAGACAACACTCAAAAAATATCATGCTCAGATTCTGTAATAGGAAGGTCCATGGGAAATTTGCCATCTATTCCAGTGCACATGGATCTTAATGCATGGGAGCTGCTCCAAGTCCATTTAGTGCACGCAGCATGCTTATATTCTGGAAGTTGGGCTAAACTCATTCTTGGTCCTTTTCATTGCAGGGGTTTTGTAATTCTTTCTAAAACCATTTACTAATGAAGTTTTATCAGTATTATGCAGCAGATTTAGTGGAATATACGTATGTTTATCTACAGAAGGATATGACACATACCTCTGGTGTATAGCTTTCCACATTGTATGGTTTTCTGAATCTCATGTCCGCAATGTAATGGGGAGAACATCCCCCAGCATAGTACTTGTGATCAAGAACTAATCCTTCCAAGTTTTTTGTGATGATATTTAACCTGCATATGAAGCATAATAGCAGAATATTGTTTAGGACTGATTCGGTGCTACACAGCAAATAGCTTGGATAAGAAATGCAAAAGAGTATGCTTTTTTTTGGCTGATGGTTCTTTGTTGCAAACTTCTTTATTCTGAAACCCCAACAGAAAGCTCTGCCTCCTCCATTGGTCGATCAACCTCATTCCTACAGAGAAAAACCGAATGCCTAACAAGCAAGGCCTCTGCTAGATCTGCCTCTCCTTCTTTTGGGGAGAGAGACTTGCACGGTAATGACACTGAAGCTGTAAAATATTAACTCTGATTTTAGAACAAACTGAAAAGGAGGGAAGTCCACTAAAAGCAAATTACTGAGCAATTGCAGCTTCAAAGAGATGAGAAGCATGTTCCTGTAATTGTCCAACATTATTTTTAATTTTGATTAAACTCAGAAGTACAAAGCATCAGCAATGACATGCACAGCAGCCATATCTCCTGAGACTAAGTAGGAAATTATCATTTTTTCCTACAATATGATTTCTTTTCTTATTTTTTTTTCAAAGTAAAAAGCTTTTTTTTTTTTCCTGCAGAGTAAGAAAAGACTCTTTTCACACACTATGACATTACAAGAAGTTGCCACAGTCTTAGCCAGTAAAACCCGGATCAATCCAGACACAGATTAGAATCCCCACCAGGTTGGGGGTTGTAACCCTACCCCACCCAAGCAAAGGACAGAAGTTCCACCACCTTCCAGTTTCATGGAAGAAATCCACAACGTTTTGATCCACCAAAACCAATGCGTTGTGCAAATACACAAATCCACAGAAAAGCACAAATTTTAGGCAATACAACGTGCTGGCTTAAATCGCTCGTGCAAAATAACTGGAAGATTGAATCATTCCCACTCAGGGGCTCTCTATGGAGTCATGAAGGAAATGGTTGGATTTGTACCTCACTCTTCACTCCCAGGTTTTGGCAATACAAAGCTGGAAAGACTCATGGACTCAACAAGGATTCCCCTTATTTCAATCCTCAATAAGGATTTCCCAGGCTTTGGATCAAGACCTCAAAGGCAGTCTGGAACTCCTGGATACAGCAATTGCTAATGCTTTTCTCTGTTCCATGTATATGTCTGAAGCCATTACCCTTTGATAAGAAAATATAAAGATCACCAACTTACCCTTTTGCCAGATTCTCTATTCCCCAGTATTGCTCCATCTTTTGGTCACATTTTCTAAACACTTTTTTGCAGTTTTTTTCATCTGACTGGTCTCCACAGTCATCATCTCCATTACAAAGCAGCCTCCGTGCAATGCATCTCCCTAGCAACCAATGAGAACATTGCTCAGAAAACTATTTATTATCATGCTTACAGGCAATACTGCAAAATCACAGTCCCCGAACGCAGAGTATAGAAATACAATAAAATAAAATAATGCAACATAAGGCTCATGCAGATTCATTTCTAATCACCATATTCCATTTGGCCAAGTTTGCTCAAAGCCTGCTGTAGACTGATGTATGCTAATAGTCACTCAAACTCATAGATGCAAATGTAAAATGGCAATGGATGGACAGGGACTAGCTTCTGACATCCCACAGCCTTGCCAACTCTTGTAGAAGGAGAAAGTTTAGCATGGGGGGAGTCAGAGACATCACATACACACCATCATTCCTCCCTCAATAAGCCTTTACCTGTAACTGCACACATAAAACCTTCACATCTGACTTTATTTGTGCAAGGATTATTGGTAACACAGTCTTCGCTTTCGTTGTCAGAGTAATCACACAGCTCTCCATTGAACTGAGAAGGTTGTTCCAGGCGGGCAAATCTGTACTGTGATGAAATAAAAAAAAATATTGACTCAAGTGCACAGAAATGGTGAATTCTTTAGATTCCCTAGTTAAAAAAAGAAAAAAAAAGCAATGTTGTGCTGGTGGAGATCTAAGAGCAATGCGATTAAAAAGTGGAGGCAAAGAAGAGTTATGCTGGTAACGTACCTCGTTTCAAACATTTCTAATCTGGGATAGTTTTAATTTTACTAAGCAAGGATTGGGAATTGGAAGGGATGACAGAAAGTTTGCTTTTATCTGACAGTTTGTTTAAATGTGCCTGACAGCGTAGTGTGGGCATCTGCAAGAGTGAGGAAGGATTCGGTTACATCTCCTCTCTTTCAATTAGCGCTGGTAACAACATCCCTTGTTATTTTCTGTCAGTGTATTTACTTGGCCCTCTGTATCATTAGGGATTTTTTCCGCCCACAACACTGCTGTGAAGCAGTCAATTACTCCATCCAATATGTTAGCCCTCCTTCTTTTTCCCCAGCTTTTGAGATTAACTCTTTGAAATGAAGCTTCGCTCTTCCCAGCCTACATCACCACTTATCCCTGGTTAAGCCTGGGAATGGCTTCTCCAGCTCATTAGCAGAGGTCCCTCCAGCAATGGGGATTTTGATGTTCACACTCCTGGGGTCATTACCTTTGTTCGATGTGGCTTCTTGGGTAGGGAACGCTCATGGGCAGACAAGGAAATGCATCTTAATCCTGAGAGGCACCGTGTGCCTCTGGATCCCGCAGGGGACCATTTGTGAGGATGGGGCTCCTCAGTCACTCACCCTTTTCTTCTGGCAGGGATCACACTTGCTCCACGAGGACCAAGGGGAGAGCACGCAGTCACGGGGCTGGGGTGGGTCGTGTGCAGACCGGGCACGTCTGCTGCTGGTGCTGATCAGCCCAAGGGATTCTGTTCTACTGCTGTGTTCAACAGCATGAGAGCTTCAGAGTGTAGAGACATCGAGCTGTGAGGCCAGAATGGCTTGGCCACCCAAAACTCTATAACCATCAGGTGAAACACAACCAACATCCCAACAACCTGGGCCACATCTCAAGCTGCGTGAGCCCTAGAGAACAACCTGGCACAGTGGCTGCTGTATTCAGCTCCATGGCCAGGCATGCCACAAACAACAATCACAATGCAAAGGTCTTGCATGCACTCTGCACTTTTTAAAGCTAGGCTTAAGGGCCTCCCCTTGCCAAGCAAACGATCTCTTCTCAAGCTGGGCAAAACCATTAGCTTTAGAAACTATTGTCAGTACACCATAGAGAGACATTAAATCACTCATCACATTCATCCCCATAATTAACCTGAACTCCGGTTCTGAGCATCTACTCTTCCCCCAGCCATTCTCACCCCACTACAAGAACTGTCTCCATGGTTTCCATGATGCTGTAGCCAAAATGTTGCCTCATCTTTCAGCCAGATTGACTATTTCTGATTAAATGCTCATCCCAGGTAAATGCTTCATTGTACTGCCTATCTAAGAGGGAAAACATAGACAGTGAATTTCCTTTTATGCCCAGTTTGACAAACAAGTTGCCCCCATCGTGTTCCTGTTTCTCCAACACAAGGGACACCACCAGCTGAAGCTTTGAGCATGATCTAGTGCCTGACAAGCAGCTTCGTTACTGCATGTTAAAAACCACATGGAATAAAGGAATTATAAAAAACTCATCACCTCACAAAGGCATGAAATCAAAGCTCAAAGTTCAAAGAACAGTGGAAATAATTTCATTAGATCAGAAATATTAGACACTGGTCAACTTCAGCCCTGTGAAAAAGCAAAAAAACTGTTAAGCTGAAAGGGCAAGATGCAAGTATGACCAGATTTTTACCATTTACATACTCAAAGACAATGAAACCTCCCTTCCAGCACACTGTTGGGCAGCCTGACTGTTAGGAGGTTGCACACTGCAAGCAAAACTCCACCTTACAACATGACCAGGGCAATCTGTTCTATTAAATTCATCAGATGACTTATCCACAGTCAGACACGCTGCATTACATTCACTTCAGAACTCTGTTTTTGCTATTCATTACAAAGAAATAGCTCAGGACAGCAATTATTTTCCATACAAAGCCAAAACAAACCGTCGGTACTGATTTTCACTACTTATCCTATCACCCCAAGGACATCTCTTTGAAAATGTTCACTTACCCGAAGCAATGAACATTTAGGAAGCAGAGTGCAGCACAAAGCAGCAGCAGTTTGATGGGGCACGGAGTAAACACCATCCATGCCACAGTCATCATGCCACCATCCCATCAGCAGGTCGAGACCAGCACGGCTTCAGTTCTGTACTGGAGGATTTGGAAACAAACTGGGTCGTTCCCCCAGGCAGTAAAGAGCAAATGAGCCAGCACTTGGCAGAGGTGCAAGGTAAACTATGTAATTGTTAGTGCACAGCTTTCTGCAGGCAAAGGGGAAGAAAGCAAGGAGCTGGCCAGAAGCAATTTCAACTTTCATTTTTAACACTTCTTTCAGGAGGCAGAAACAAATGAATATTTCAACGAATGAAATGGAATACTCAAGACTTGGCAAGAAGGAAGCAATAAGGGAAACGAAGTCAGCTCTCTAGGAACAAACTGCAAAATTAAGTATTTATTTCTGCTTTTGAACACTGGTTTGTCTCTCAGAAGAAGGCTGGGAATTCCTTTGCCCGCACAGCAGCTTAGTTTTCTTTCAGACTAAAATTTGGGCCCTTCCTCAGAATGCCAGAAGTCCTGAGGCCACTGGCAAGAGCCTTGATGGGGTACTGACTTCAATAGCATAGCCAGGACAGAGAACTCACCAAGCCATGCCTTTGAGAACTCACCTAGCCATGCTTCTGGACGAGGAACCTCAAAAGTTCACCAATTTTTCTTCATTCATCAGTTAAGGCAGCCTTCAGTCCTGCTGCTTCTCACTTTGAGTACAGCTTTCTTTGATTCTTGAGGCAGAACCACCTTCCTCTTATTGCCCTCATTTGTTTTAACCTGCCACAAGCATCACAAAGGCAGAAAAACTCTCCAAACTGGCATTTGCTTGCACAAAATATTACATATTTTAGCACTCTGAGCACTCTGGGCCAAGGCTCAGTGCTTCAATGACACAAGGAATAAATCCATTTGAATTTGCTCATTATGGGAATGACGGATGCTGTATATAAAATCAATCATATTCACTGACATAATTCAAAACCAATCTCTATGTAATGACCCAGGCAACTGTGACACCTCTTAATGTATCACACCGCTCTCACAGATGGCACCAACTCTGACAAACAAACAAGTGGCTTTTAGTTTGGCAACTTGGTGATGATGATCTAACAGAGGGAAGGATGCAAACTGATCCCTTGTAGGACGTTCATCAGAAGAGAGATTCCATTGCAGGCTGAGGTTTCCCACCACTGAACAGGCAGGCAGCAACCAGCAGCCCTTTCATCTCCATGCATGGAGAGTGAACCGGTAGGAAAGACGGCTGAGAGCAAGCAAACCTTTTTGTTCACCTTTTTGGCCTTATTTTTTTTGTTAAATGACTTTGCCCCCAGATTAAAGCAAGATGTGCCTAGCTGATACAGCTAGTTTAACCTTTGACACAATTGACTTAACTGTTAATTATTTACAAACAACAACAAAAAAAAACTCTCACCATCACTTACAGGAAAGACCTCCCCATCCATAGGACTTTGCTAGCTCAGTGCACATCCAATATTTGCAGATATTTGTATCTGTAGATATCTGTAGATATCCAATATCTACAGCAGCAAAAGAGAAGCTGTGATCATACGCACAGAGCACACCCTCGATTTTACTGCAAACCATGTCTCGCAGTGCATGGAGATTACTCCTGCTTGCTGCCATGCTGCTCATCTCTGTTCCTCAATTAGCAGAAAAACATTAGGTTAAAATCACAGCAGGGACCAAGGAGGAATTTCCTGCATGTTAACATATTTTTTTTTCAATGAAAATTGAGTGGCACAAGCACACTTCCCAATTTCCAAGAGGACAACCAGCGCTGGTTTCCCACCTCCATTGATCTGTGGGGCAATGTCACCTTCTAACACTGCCCACATCCTCTCTCCACAGTTCAGTTCCTTCCTCACTGCTGGCTGTAATAGCCAGGCTGCCTGCTGAGCTGTTTTTTAAATCTCAAAGCACTTAGCCCTCATGGAGCTCTAAGTCACTGAACATGGGTTTTATCACATTTGAAAACGAAGACTCGCAAAGCGTCCATCATGAACACTGAGCTCTCAAGTGCAATGTATCCTTTGCAGGGTTCATAACACCAGCGTTAAGTTTGTAACCCCTCTCTCCTGTAAATAAAACCCATACAGTTTCACCAAAGGCAATTCTTTTTAAATGACAGCTTTCTGCCCAAAGAAAAGCTCTGAAACATATCGGTGATGAAAGGCCCTCCGTGGGAAAGGTCAGATGGGAGCAAGAAGCTGTTTATGCTGCAGTTAGTGGTCAAAAAGAGCTTCTATTTCTCCTTCTCCAAGAAAATCTTTTTGCTCCCTGCTTCATAACTCACAATATATTTCCTCCTGCAGAAGAACACAGCTGGCTCATTCCAGAGGGGCTCTCCCATTGATTTTAATGGGGAGGAGCATAAGGTGGCAAATACATGACAAAGTTCACAAATAACAGAGCCAAAGGGACACTTACGGCGTTCACTTACAACTGGCTTTGTTGCATTGCCATTTTTGTTACTAGCACAGCCATTTTCTGGTGGTGAAACTGGAATCCAAGAAACCCTGGATACAAACAAATCACCTTGTTGAGTTTATTGTCCTTTACTGCCTTTTGATTGACTAAAAACAGTGACTCAGTCTGAACCAGTTACAGGTACATCTAAACCAAAAGCTCCAATTGTAGGGTCTTGTGAAGACTTCAAGGCAGTGGATACAGCATCAAGTAGGCCATGGAAGAAAAACCATCATGCCCACATCCCTTGTCTCCAGTCCATCTCCATCAGATTTCAAGACAATGCACACCCAAACTCAATTTCAAACTAGAAACTCAGCAGTTTTTTTGAAGAAAAAATTCAACTCATAATCTAAATATACCAAATAATAGAAAATTCACAATAAATTGCAGCAGCTTACAATACCTGCTTATTTCTAATATGGCATGCTTTGACATAGAGACCTTCTCAAGCCCCCATCAACCAACTGCTGTTAAGAAACACAGTGATTCCACAGAAGCTTTACTCTGCTGGTACCTGGCGATAATTCTTCATAACCCTTTATTTTCACAAATGTCTGGGGCTGAATGGACATTGATTTGCTGCCTGTTAACATGTTTTTCTTTTAATCTACTGTGATATCCATTCTATTCTGCTTAGAACTATTCATATAAGTGGTGCTGCGGGAGCTATGAAATGGGACTGAAAAGCTGGCAAATTGCATCAGGTCTTAAAAGACCTTTAAAAAAACCACACTCTATACCTGAAAGCCACTTGATTGGGTAACATTTGAAGCTATTCTTCTTGCAGAGATTTTTCAGGTGCTGATAAAACATTTTAGGGGTGATAGATTAGCCACATGGCAAATACGTGCATTGAGATAAGACTATTTAAAGCTCTGAAAAGTAATAGCTGGACAATTGTTTCACTAATAGACCCGCTATTTCCTGCCTCTTGTAGGATCATTTTAGAAAGAGACAGCCAACATTACAGTAATCAGGAAATCGTATCAGGATATCTCCCCATATTCCTCAACGTCATGCTGGAATGTATAATTTGGTTTCCACACACTTTGATACAGTAAGTGAAGAAAGGAAAAAAAATAATCACTCTTTTTTGGTTCCCCAAGCCAGCTCTCTGCTTTATCTTTGGCGTTCAAAAAAGGCTCTTGCTGGGCCTGATCCTAAATTGTAAGTATGGCTGAGAAGACCAGCTTTTGGAAGACCTCATCCCAAGATAGTTCACAAAATAACTTACAGATGATGATATTTGTCATAGTACCATGAGAGCACAGCCAGGAACAGGGTAAAAGTCGGAGAATACGAAGCCACAAGCATGGCATGCAACATACAGATAGTATTAGTAACACAGTACAGATGCTCAAGCAGAATAGATGGCTCAGACTCACACATTCAATCCAAAAATGCACTTTTTAATAGTTATATGGAATTCCACTTCGTTCATTTACCACTGTATGTTTCCCCATGTCGGCTTAGAGAGACAACTGAAGACAACAAATCCGAATCTCTGCTGCACAAATGACAACAGTCATTCCCTTCACCTCCTATCACTGCTTTGAAATGATATTCTTCTGACTGAGGACAATATTTGCCCATAAACTAATAAATATGAACCTGACAGGACAGGAGTTCTTTAGAAATAAAATAAACAAAGAAGGAAATAGGAAAAAAAAGGAAGAAACATCACCTTCAATCCAGTGTACACCAGTTGTGGTTGTGTGCTCCCAGCCTACACAACTGCTTTCCCAGAAGATGCTGACATGGGAAAAAGAGATCTGTTTGAGTCCTTGCTTCTGCAAAACTGCAGGCTGATCCTGAAAATTGACTGCTAAACATGTTCTCATCATAGCAGGAGATCATGGCCTTCGTTATCTTTAGGTAAATCGGGATTATTTCTTCAACTAGTTACATTTGAGTTGGGTATTTTTACATACAATCAACAAACTCCAACTCTGCTTAGGTTGCATTAGCCCTTAATGAATGCAGCAGCATGACCTGTTGGACAACTGGGGCAGATGGAAAAGGGATGGGGCAGAAAGGAGAAGAAATACAATAAAATACATGTGCATACTTACAGTTCTCCCTCTTCGTGCATACGGGCATGTTGCACATTGAAATTTCAGGGCAAATCTTCCATATTTACCTTACTTAGCAAAAATGTTATTATTCCTCACCTCTGCAAGAAAAGCAACACCTGGGCTGTTTGAGATTAGATATTACCCAAAGTGAGGCGCTTCTTTTCCTCCTGTCCAAGATATTCATAGCCATCAAAACCATTGGCTAGGACAGATTTCCACGCTGTGCTGTACAAATGGCAGGATTTTCAAAGAACAGCAAAAGCTATGAAACAAACTTGCTGAAATGACACCTTTTTAAAATGTTTTTATTCATAACAGTATTACATGGTGTGTTACAGAAATTAATGGAAAATTTCTAAAAATTTGTTGTTTTTTTGTTGTTGTTGCTGAATGCATTATACATAAAGTTAAAAATAATGTGTCCGTATATGTTAACAAATGGTCATTATCTGAGGTAAAGTTAAAGTAGGTTTAGAAATGTACTGCAACAGTCATTTTATCTTTCTCATCTTTATTAAAAAAATATGTGTCAGAATGCAGAAATAAAAATGAATGAAAACCACAGAGTAAACATTTTTTGCAAAGAAGGTGCCCAGTACGTTATTAGATGAAAGGTTTTGTCAGACACTTGAATGACTACGATCTATCTCTTCATGACAGGTAAAGATCAAGAATCTACGGGGGATGACAACAGGATGGCTGGTGGAATTCCCTGGTTTTTTAATTTAAAGTGACAAATTTAGTGCTAGTGAAGGACGAGGGATTCAACAATTGCACAAGCTGGATATTCAAGTTATCTACAAGACTGGTACAGTGCAGAGGCCGCACATTCCTCTCAACTCAACATCTCAATCGTGACAAAGATGATCTAACTGCATGACACAATAAGTCAGAATTTATTTATCAGTGTTGGTAAGGGTATGACAGTAGTCCATGGGGATGGCCCAGCTGTCTCCCATGAAACGCTACAATCCCAGCCTCGTTCCCTCTGCACCTATTTGTTGCAAGAACTACAGAAATGATCCGCTTCCTACCAATACGATGTCAATGGATCCTCTGAGGCGTAAATCTCTTCTTTTTCTTTCAACATTTTACCCCATAACTGGAAATGCATTAACTAGACAGAGCCTCAAATGTCTACGATGCATCAAAATTGTCTTCTCGGTTCCGTATGGAGGACAAAACCAAAAAGAGCTGCTGACGAAGTAAGTAGCACCACAGTGCAAATTAGGAAAATAGGCTTCAAATGTCCTTCAGAAACGTTTTTATCTCTGCTTTTAATCCTGAAACACTCAACCCACCAGGTTTTGGTTCATCTCCAATTAGAAAACCAACCTTCCTTCTCATGGGAAAATAAGATTCGCTACAGAACTGTTTGCACATGTCTAAGGGATAAGCATCAAACGACTGTGAATGGGAATAAAAGTCCTCTTCTCTGCAGGTTCAGTGGGTCTATTCACAGCTAATTTTTTCATTCACATACATTCTGCAACGCACTTTCCTCTAATTTCTCTAATTCAAAATAAAAGATTGGAATCATGGTGTGAGATTTCGTTGTACATATCAACAATTGCCACCCCAGCTATTATTTAGCCTTCTAAACCATTTTTAGCTTATCATAGAGATGAAGGAAAGTAAAATATTTATAACTCCAGGCCTATTTTAAACATGACAAAAATGCAAATCCTAATGTGTCAATTTAAAAACAAAATCTGCACAATAACCCTAAAAACAGATTAATCATTTAATTTCTTTAACCTTTTTTACTTTTTTTTTTTCTGTTTTTTTTTCTTTTTTTTCTTCTTTTTTTTTTCTTTTTTTCTTTTTTTTTTTCCTTCTTAGTGTTAAACCACTAAATTCAATATACTGTAACTGCATAGGAACATCAGGAAAACACATTTGACCTGTATAACAATTCTCTGTAGGGCAAAAATATATAGATTCTTTATGAAAATCATGTGCTAAACATATGAACCCAAACACTGCACTTCTGCTTCATAAATGTAAAAAAACGGAAGTTTTAAATTCTTTCATTCTGTGTGTAAACAGCTCGATGACTTCTATGCAGAGGTTCTGGAATCGTAAGGGGATGCCAATGAAAATGTGATTTCTCGTAAGTGGAGTATGCCTGTGTGAAGAAGCTACACCATAAAATCATGTGTTCCCATTAATTTCACTAGTTGCTGACAAGCTGACTGCCTTCTGCAAATGCACTTGAGCTTCAGCCCATTATCGTAAGCACGTGAGAAAACGTATGTGATGTGAGAACCACAAACTGGGTTTGCCACACCTCCCAAGCACTGCAACTTGCTACCTTCTCTACTGTGTAATGGCATTAGTAAAAGAATTCTCATAACATTTATATTTACATTAAAAAAAAAAAAAAAGACAAAAAAAAAAAAACAAAAAGAAAACTGGCAATTTTCATTCAAACTCCTTAAAGCCATTTCCCCTTAAACAATTAAAGAGTTTAACAGTAAGATTTTTTTTTTT